>NC_073258.2:114004924-114307954 GCF_029289425.2 Pan paniscus
GGCCAAAGATTGCAAAGAGATGGGCTGTGCAATGGTGAAACCATCTGAAGACTTCTCAGGCCTTCCACATCTTCTTCCACAACTGTTTGGTGAGGGAGGTGGTTACCTAATTATCGTTCTTTGTGGGCCCTTTGAGCAGCCCACTGTTGGACTTGACAGCAGAACTTAGTCCCGAGGTACCTCCATCTATTTGCTGCAGTTGTGGAGACCAGGCCACACTGCATGGAATAGAAAAACCTTATTCAGTCCAACAGATGTTTGTTGAGCTCCCTACTATAGAAGGGAAAGATCATGAGAGGAGGAGAAGACAAAGAGAGATTGATTGATGGGAACAAATACAGTTTGATAGAAGAAATATGGCCAAGTGTTTGATAGATCAGTAGGGTGACTGTAGTTCCCAATTACCTATTGTATATTTCAAACTAGCTAGAAGAAAATAACTCAAATGTTTCTAGTCTAAAGAAAGACAAATTTTTAAGGTGATGGATATTTCAATTACACTGACTTGATCTTTACAAATTAAGTGAATGTATTAAATTATCACATGTACCCTGAAAATATGTATAGCTATTTTGTATCAATTAAAACTGTTATTTTCAAGAACACAATTAAGAAAAAAAAAAAAAGGAAAGATCATAGTTTTGGGCCCAAACGAACTTAGCTCCAGTCTTGACTGCAGGTGTGATTTTACGTTAGTCACCTTACTTCTCTCTCACTTCCCCATCACTGGGTTTAGTAAGAGCCTGACAAAACCCCACAGGCATGTTGTAGGAATACAACAAGAAAATGTGTGTAAAGCTTTTGTAGTGCCTAGCTCTTAGTAAGGGCTCAACAAAAATAGTTTTCATTTTTAACGAAACTGGAATCTACACAGTATTCACACATCAGGAAGGTGAGTCACCCACTTTAACTTAAGCAGCATCCTGAAATATGACAAGAAATGTACTTGTTTTATTACTCTTCTAGGACATCCTTATGCATATGTCCCCAGCACCAGAGTGTAGCCTGGGAGACAGGAGTGGTGCTTGAGTCTCTGCATGCCCTGAAGGTGATGGGACCTTGACGGGGTTGGCCCAATGCCACACTGGCATCTGCTGTTGCTTGTGTTTGCCAGCATGCAAAGTTGACCTCCTGACCTGTGCAATTTTTCAGGCTGGTAAAGAATAAAGACCATGTCCCATCATTGCTTTTTTTTTTTTTTTTTTTTTTTTTGGAGACAGAATCTTGCTCTGTCACCCAGGCTGGAGTGCAGTGGCATTATCTCGGCTCACTGCAACCTCCACCTCCTGGGTTCAAGCCATTCTCTTGCCTCAGCCTCCAGAGTAGCTGGGACTACAGGTGTGTGGCACCACGCCCAGCTAATTTTTGTATTTTTAGTACAGATGGGTTTTCACTATGGTGGCCAGGCTGGTCTTGAACTCCTGACCTCAAGTGATCCACCCGCTTCGGCCTCCCAAGGTGGCTAGGATTATAGGCATGAGCCACCGCGCCCACCCCATCATTGCTTCTTATTTTCATGATTTCATGCCAAAAGTTATTGAGTCCCGTAAGTTTTGCCTGTTGTCTGGTCTTACCGTACTTTTATCTAAAGCTTTTTTGGTCTCTTGTATCCTTCTTGCCGGTTTCGCCCAGAAGCTCTCCTCCGAGTGGAAACCAGAGATCAGGCTCCCGTCTGGCAGTGACCACGTCATGCTGAAGTCCCTGGACTGGAATGCTGAGTATGAGGTCTACGTGGTGGCTGAGAACCAGCAAGGAAAATCCAAGGCGGCTCATTTTGTGTTCAGGACCTCGGCCCAGCCCACAGCCATCCCAGGTATGGCTGCCTCTGCTTTCTGTTTGTTTCTGCTTTGAATTAATGCACAAGTGCTGCACCTCCTAATGCGCCTGAACAACCCTGACAACTTGCTTGCTTACAGCCATCCTCATGATTGGTTGCCCATGCAAAGCTTAGTTTTGCCTTGTACCTATCTGTGCAGTGGGGTGAGATGTACTGGACCCCCAGGAAGGCTTGGCCAAGCATCCTGGAGAAAAGGTCCTGTCCCATTTGGCCTTGAAGGACTGATGCCAATCAGTCCATTGGACCCCTCAGATGGGAAATGCCCCAGCTCCAGCCTAGCCTTGGAAGTTGGTTGAGTAAGGATCCTTTTTTGAGACCTTATCTGCCATCTGCCACATCATACTTGGACCACATAACTGTTTCTAAGCACTTTCTATCTGATGCTTGCTTTATGAGCACAGCCATGGTCCAAATCTCTTCTCTGTGGTGACCCTAAGAGAAGGAAGAGATGATGCCCATTTACTTACAAACCCTATCTACCAAAGGCCTCTCAATGGAAACAGATTAAATCGAACCACTTGTAATAGAACAAGTGGAGAAAATAGATGCTGGAAAGCACCATCAATGAAAGCAATCCGGTCTGCTAGAGACTGTGATGGCAGCAGTTCTCCTAGGAGATGCAGATCTGTCTCCAGGGATCCAAGACCTAACCTTGCCACTGATGGCTGGTCTCCTTTTTGGCCAAATCCCTCAGAGAAGAAGGAGCTCTTCAACTGATCACTCTGCTTTTCCAGACCAGCCAAATGCCAACCCCAGGCAGGAGAGGTGGGCATAGAACATACAGCTGCAGCCTGTTGGGGGGCCCCATAGACTCTGCCATGTTCAAGTGTGGTGGGAAGACGGCCTTGGGCGGCCCCCCTCATGCCTGCCCTGTCTTCAGTGCTTGCCCGGCTCTTGGCTCGGTGGTCATGATTCCTCCTCCCGGGAGGAGACAGGCCAGAGGGCTGTGGGCTGCCTATGATGCAGGGATGTATGTGCAAAAATGGGCTAGGAGAGCAGCAACAAAACGGGATCAGTGTGTGGTTCCCAGTGGTTGTTTGTACATGGATGTGTGTGTCTGGGAGACGTGTGCTGGACCTCCAGTGAGTTGGCAGGTGAGTTTTACACTGTAGATCAGAAGCATCAATTGGTCCCCCCTGCATTGACAGGAAGGCTCCCCAGTGCTTGCTGGGGTGGGTGTTTCTCCACAGTCGCTGGTCAGATGGTCGGTGCAGAAGGCAAGGCGCGTGGGCAAGGCTGCAGGAAATGTCCTCATTATACCTTAACAGGATGTTCAAATGGAGGTTCTCCTTGCTTTTCCTCTGCCCCTTCTTTCTCTCCATTCTTTGGTCCATTCCTTTACAATCGACAGCTTGGAGTGAATGTCCAGATCTGTCCGGCCTTCATGGGACACTTAGGAGCTGAGATCAGGTGAGGCTTGAGTAAGCCCTTTGCAGCAAGACAGATTCCTTATGGCAATTGCTCCCTGGGGTGAGACTCACTGGGTAGGCTGTTTGGACCTGCTGTGTTCACATGCTGGGTACTCCTAGCAGCACTGGCTTCTGTGGTTTTTGTGTCAGAGACCGAAATTCTGGGTAGACCTTGTCCTCCAGAGTTGTGCCTGCTGGAGACGTCAGAGTCCTTCTTATGAATCGCCCAGGTGCCCACTTAAGCCAGAGAGGGCTGGGGGATTGCTCACCTCACCGGTTATGGCTCTGTGGCTCTCCTGCACAGGTCTGAGAAGGTGGTGGCTGTGTTCTTGGTTAGACTTTCCTGGCCATTGAATTGGGATCCGAGAATAAAACCTCTCTGAATTACAAGTTGGACATTTGTGGTTGAATTCTGTGGTCAGCAAGCAGGGTAGAAGGTGAAGAGGGGTACAGAATGAGACTTCCTTTAACAGCACTGTGGTGTGGGACTTGTGCCATAGGAAGAAAAGCCTGCTTCATCTCTGACAAGGCCATCCCCAATCCCTATGCACAGTGTGCTGACTCATAGTGCAGCGATCCAATGCATCTCCACCACTACGGGTAAAACACGCTAGACACTAGAAGACGATACACTTGCTGGCTGTATCTAAGAGGCTTCACCTTAGTGAAAGGTAACACTCTCCTAATCAAACTCTTGTATTTTAGCGTGGAGGCTTCTGTTCTCTCACTTTAATTTCATTTGCTCGCTGATCCCTAGCCCCCAAATTAACCCTGCTGTGCTGCTTCTGGCATTGCTGAGCTTCTGAACTGGCCTTATGGTATTGATACTGCACTGAACCCTCTCTAACCTTTGTCAATTTAATTTACTAAGTTGAATTAACCTTTGATTCTGTGTTTTCTATAGTTGACCTAATTTTTTTTCTTTTTATCTATTTTTTTCTCTGTTTCTGTCTCTACCTTCCCTTTCCTTCTGTCCCCCTCCCCTTCCTGTGTCTGTCGTCACACTTGTCACCTTGGACGTCACTGGGACATCCCCACTGCCACATTTGTTTTTAAACAACCACATTATCTCTGGGGACCCATTGCTTGACACCTGCAGCAACCTTGGGAGGCAATTCTGCATCCTACACCTTTGTCTCATTGCTTTTCTCTGCAGTGACTCTTCTTTTGCTCTGTTAGGAACTTGAACACAAAAATTAAATTTGCTTAAAAGCCCAGTTCCTATGAAAAAGATCAGTGCCCCCTTTGGAAGAACCTGGCAGGACCACCATGGCCACAGCTGCTGAGCAACCATTCTGTGTGGAAGAGAAGGTTTTGCGATTGGAAAAAGCTTTACCTCCAGACATGTCACCACCCACAGATACTTTTGTGCCACTTCATAAGGAGTTTGCCCCCTTTTTAATGGCAGTAAAAAGAATTTGAGAGCTCTTTCTTTAAATGCTATTTTTAAAAACCATCATGCTAGATTTACAGAGAAGTTTCTGCATATCTGCTACTTGTTGCATTTTGGGTTCAAACCTAAATATGATGTAGCAGAGGAAGAATTCTAAGTACCTTCTAAAGCTTGTGTCAGATTGTTAAAATCACCACGCATTCCCCTCATTCTAACTCTGTGCTCCTTGTCCTCCCTTCAATAATAATTGGCTTTGCTTGCAATTAAGCATTTAAGTGCCCATGTTAAAAGAGCCAGACTGCACTGATTCACATGAGCGTTTTGCTGACATGATGAGCAACTGAAGTCACCCCTGTTGCCCATGCACTGGAAAAAAACTTGAATTTGTTTGATATTTTCTGGGGCTGATGAACGTTCTGGGATGTGCTTTCAGTCCTCGTATTACGGCCAGCACCTTACACTGTCTCTGTGAACGGGGCCAAGCCATGATATACCAACAAGTGTCAGCTTTGAAAGGTGTTTGTCTCCCAATCGGGGTGACTCCCCTGCTGCCTGGCAGCATGTCGCAGATCAGCACAGAGTGGGGCCGTGGTTCAGCAGTGACCCACAGAATGGCTTTGAGTATCAGTCTACAGGACAGGTTGGAAGCATCCACTGTGAACCAGGCATTAGTCCCCTACCTGGCCTGTGTGTGCTCAGTAGAGAAGAAGGAGAGGGACAGGCCACTCCCAGACTGCCCAGCCCAGGAGGGTTAATAAATTGGGGCCGAGTCAACCTGTCAGTGCTTCCTGAATGCCCCATCCTCTGTATTGGTGCGTTGGTTCAGTGACATTTTCTAAACTCTCCTGAAAATCCAGCTGCTCCTCCCTGCTGCTTGGGAGTTCATCCAGGAGAGGAAATGGGTGTGTTTTCTTAAGGTCCCTCGTGGAGACTCAGGGCTGAATCCTGCTTGGTAATATCAGTGTGTGCGCTTGGGGATGGACCTTCTACTGAATAAAAACTCCCTCCCTCCCCCCATTGTGGTCACATATCATTCTACATATCTCATCTCTGAGCATCTCCATGGAAGCTTGATTTTTGTTCTTTTTGGTTTCTTTATGTATTTTTTTCTGTTGTTATTATTTTTTAATGTTCAAAGACTAGCCTTTCCCTTTGGGATTCCAAATGATCCCATGCTGTGGTCTGAGGGGCAAAGCCACCTATGTTGGCGCTCGCCATTAATCCCCAGCGCTCAGTTTAGAGGCTCACGTGCAGACATCAGAGGCTCCATGCTGCGCAGTAGCTCAGGCAGGGTAGTGCCTCTCACCCCAGCCACAAAACTCTCCCCGCTAGAGTCCCAGATGGCGCTTCACACCAGGGCAGTGGAGGCAGGCATGGTTTTTAGGCACAGGGCAGAGCATAAGGATCACAAGTCAGTGTGGGAGAGCTACTGGCTCTTAGGATCACCTTGGGCAGAAGTCACATGGCTTCACCCTAGGAGGGCCCAGCTTGGGAGTCTGCCTCCCCCTGATCGCAGGACCACCCACAGGAGAGGGGCAGTGTCCATCTTTCTGAAGGGACCCTTTGGAGATCTCGTCCTAAGTGTGGAGAGGACTGACGTGGCCCTGTCATCTCAACACATCCCAGGGTCAGGCAGGCCCCAGCTGAAACAATGTCAGGGTCCTCAAGGGTCCCATTTAGACCGACCCACGGTTTGTAACAGTGCGTTCCTCAGGAGGTAGCACTAGCGCATACCCACTCCCCGCGGACACTGAGTTCCTGGTGACGGCTGCAGCCCCAGCCCCGCCAGGAGTCCTGGAGACAGCAGCCCTCAGAGACCCTGCAGGAGTGAGTGCACCCCACCTTGCTCAGCCACACCCCACTCCCCCTTGCCCTGTAGTTGTGCTGCCCATGCTCCACACACCATGGGGCCCCTTTGCTCATTTTTGGACTATTTATACAGCAGGTTTGGATCATGTTTTTCTACTAATAAGAATGCTAACATTGTTGTGTAGATAATCAGTGAGGCCTTTATGAAGTTTACACCTTTGCATTATTAAAGGAAATAACAGTTCATGTGAACTCACCAGCGTGGCTTGATTTTATTCAATAGTTGTGTCTGACAAAGCAGCAAAGACCCTTTCCCTCCACCTCACATGTACCTGGATAGACTATTACCTAGAGAAATAGTAGCCTGGTGAATGGAATACTTTTTCTTCCTAACGGGGAGCAATCTCTTTTTCCCAGGCATCCTAAGAGCTGTTAAGAGGCATTGCTGCCTTGGAGTCCCCAGCAGGCAGTGGGAGGGGAAAATGCCTTTGCAGAACTGGGGAGGTGGTCACTATGGGGATGGGGCCACACTCTGAGCCAACAGATGCACAACTCTGTGGCAAGGTCACCTGATGACACAGCAGCCTTTATACTATCCCTAACAGAGGCTGCACAGAGTGAGCTTGTGGAGAGGGAATCTGAGAGAAGATTCTCTTTGCAAACTGTATTCTATTCATAATCACACTTAACTCAGACGCATCCTGCAAGCCCCTGAGACCAGCCATCTGTTTAGCTGATTCGAAGGAGCAAGCAGACATGTAAAGGGCTTATGAGTGAACCAGAACCCCAGCTCAACAGTTCCAAGAGTCTGACCATCTTCTGGGAGTCTTGGGGGTGAAAAGGGCATTTCTGCTGCACCAGGGTCTCATGGCACAAGGACTCAGGCCCATCTGGATATTTGTAAAATGTGAGACCCATGTTCCTATATTAAGGCATACAAAAATAGGCATCTGTGGGTCTCATTCTTGGAGCAAGCCAGTTCCCTCTTTAGTGCCAACCCCTCCCAAGCCAGGAATCACAGAAGATGGACAGCTCCACCTTCATAATCTCCCTGTCCTGGGCAGCTCTGACCTCGAGGTTATGGGGAAACTCTTCCCCAGAAGCCTTCTTTGCATCCAAGGTGCACTAACTCCCTTGAGTTAGTCAAGGGAGGGCTGAGGGAAGACCATAGCAAAGACAGACCCCTGGAGGTTTATATTTTTCCTTTTATGAAATATTACACAAGAGGCAGGAGATGGCCTTTGTTCTTCTAGTTATCTTGGACTAAACAATTCTGTGATAGCCACTGAGAGGGAATGGGTGTTGGCTTTCGCCTTCAATACCCTGCTGCCCATTTCACAGCCTGTCCCTTCTTCACAGCCTCTTTTTTGTAAAAGCCACAAACATTCTCTTCCTAGCTTAAAGAGCATCTCACCTGCTTGAGGAGTTTAGACTCAGTGTTGGCATACAGTGTGGTCGCTTTTCCTTTGGGGCATACTCTTTTGTTTTCTCTTGATCCACTCAATACCTTAGGTCAAGTTTGTTTTCAGGGTCACTGGGTGAGACAGCACAGTGCACCCTGGGGTGGCAAATCATGGGATCACGTGTTCCTCTTTGTGATGCAGGGGAGGGAAGACCTAGGAGCGTGGTCCTCATAAGAATCACCTGGGCTGCTTGTTCAACTCCTGTTTCCTGAGCCTCATACCCAGTGATTCAGATCCCATAGAAGTGGGGAGCCCCAGATTCTGAATTTTTAACAAACACCCTAGGAATTTGCTACAGGTGGAGATATATTGAGTTTAAAGGTATTTGTCATGCAAAAATAAAATCACAAGGATCAATGATTAAATATGGGACCTACCGAGCATTTTGGTCTTCCAGGAAAAAGTCTTTCTCAGTCCACACTCTGGAGACTGGCATTAGGGAACCTGTACCGTGTGCCAGGCAGTGTAGAATGTATGACTTGGAATGACAGGCTCTTGTGGTTGAAGAGACACTCTCCACCCATGCTCCTGCCCAGTGTGGGAGCCTCATCCACAGCCTTACAGCGTCCCTGCCAAGGGGTCTTCTGGCCTCTGCTCGAGTGCCTTCAGCATCAAGGAACTCACCTCTCAGAGCAGCCCACACTATGTTGGATTCGCCCTGTTTATTAGTCCTTTCTCAGATGGAGCTAAAATCTGCCACCACCATAATTTCCACACATTGGTGCCATATACAGTAAGACTACTTCTTCCTTCTGGTTATAACACCTTTAAATATTTGGAAATAGTATTCTCGTCTCCAGAGTAAACACTCATCCATTTGTGCAACAAGTATTCTTTGAACATTTTCTGTGAATCAGGATTGTCCTAGATGCTGGGGAGATACAAGAGAGACAGGCAGGGTACCTGCTGGGATGTCCTAGGGGGGATGGCTAGATCATAAGCATGTAAATGAACATAAAGTGGCAGATAGTAGTAAGAAGAGAATAAAACAGGCCAGCAGCATGGTAGGTATTGGCTGGAGGTGCCACACTAGATAAGAGATCAGATAAGGCTTCTCTGAGAAGGTGACACTGGGACTGAGGCCTGCAGGACAACAGAGAGCCACCCTGGAGGGAGTGTTCCAGGCACAGAATCATCAAGGCCCTAAAGCGGGTTGAGCTGGATGTGTTCAGCAGGCAGAAGGGAGGCTGCCGGTTCACGCCATGAGGCCCAACAGAGGAGTGGGCAGAGTCTGCAGCAGATGGTGGGCCTTTTAGGCCGGGAGAAAGACTTTGAATTTTATATTCAAATGAAAGGGGAGGCCGCTGCCCTACTTGTTTATGCCACAGTTCAGAAGCCTTTTCCCTGCCTGGCCCTCCCCTGGATGTGCGCAGTGCCAGTGCCGCCCTCCAGCTGGGTCTGATGAGCACAGAGCAGTTGTCCCAGCTGCTGTCCTCTCAAGCACATAGAGCAGCTTTGCAGGAGTTTATTTTTCCTCTTTAGAGATATGATTAGTTTCACAAAATCATATTTACAGATAAACCTCGGAAGATATAATTAGTGCCATTGAGTCCAAAAATCCAGACATATTCCCCACTGTCATCAAAAAAATACTTTCAGATCTTTCTTCAGGGAGTAGGCACTTTACACCTATCGGGTACTGATGTCCGGAAGCTGCAGTGGCCTGGAGCCCTGTGTCATGGAATGGAGAGAAAACCCAAGGCTAAAGTTTCTTCCCTGTTCGGGGAAACAGCTATGGGATCCTGAAGACCAAGAAGGCTTGTGTCTCCTTTGCTTTTTGGGTGGAATGTGTGAGGACTCTGGGGAAGTGGATGGTTTTGTTCTTATGAGACTAACCAGAAATACCTCTGCATTCATGGCTGCTAAGAAAATGACCCATTCTAGCTGACGGCTAAGGCCAGTGGCCAGCTTCCTGCTGCCAAAGCCCAGAGACAGGTGTCCAGAGCTGGGTTCTCCAAGCAGAGTTCTTCGCCATCTCAAGCCTTCCTGGGGGAATGCGCTAGGATCTTCAGTGCGAGGTCAGCAGGGACCAGCCAGAGAGCCTGAGGAGGAAGGGCTGGGAGGCAAGCCAAGGTCCCAAAGGGACTAAAAACATGTGCGAGCTGCACCCAGGGGTCTCAGGAGTCGTTTGTGAGGGATCCTCTCTGGCATGCTAGGCTGATGGCCCATTCCCCAAACTGAAGTTTGAAATATGGACCAGTGGAGAGGGACAGCCACCAGAGAAGCACTAGAGTGCCTGGACAGAGACCCCTGGGGCACACAGAGCCATCAATACCACCACCCTCCCGCAAATACAGGCTGCATGAAAAACAAAGAATGTGTGGCCCAGCTCTGGTGCTGGTTACTCAGTTACATGTTCCCTCCACTATCTATCTGGCATGTTACATGGCTCGCAAGCTGCTGAGCCTGGCCTGGTGCTTGGCAAAGCCTAGCGAGCTGGGTTGGGAGTGGGGTGGCTGGTGGGGTGAGCCCCAGGTAGTGCTGCCTACAGTTCCCATCTTCAGTCTGCAGTCCTGGGTGGCTTCAGTTGGCCCTGAGAGCACAGGAAGCTTTAGACATAGTCTACTGGTGGGGCAGGGCTGCCAGTTATGGAAGCAGGTTGTTCTGGAGGAAAGCTGAATTAGAAGTGCCCATATTTCAGTCGAGGGTGATTGTTCCCACATCGACTTAATGGCAGAGCTCCACATGGGTCCTTGCTTCCTGCATCATGACCACTGTCTCCCAGACACTGATGGGAACCACCAAGAGGTCCATTGGTCCATCCCAGGCAACTAGTGTCAATCGTAACCATGGGTTGATCTCCCAGGGGCCCCAGAGAGCTGAGTCCAGGTCTCTCTGTGAAACCATCAATAGCCAAAGACCCTGGAGGGATTGCAGATGGGCACCAGGGAAGTAAGACACAGGCTGAGTCTTTCACAGTGAGTCCAGCCAGAACCAGGGTGCCAGGTGCTAGAATGTGAGAGTGCATGCCTGTCTGCATGGGCATTTATCCTGCGTGTGAGTGTGCCTGTGTGTGTGTGCACCTCTGAGTGAGTCTGCACTCACTTCAGGTTTTCCTGAAGTCTGGTCCAAGCAGGCCTGAGCTCCTAGATGGTGAGTATTCCCAGACCTTTCACCTTGCCCACGGCCTGGGGAGGCCTCCATGTCTCTGGAGTCACCCGGGCTTCACTCGTCTTCCTGGGGTGCAGTGAGGAGGGTAAACCATGAACCCAGTGTGCTCTAATGCAGGGCTCCTTTGGGGTCATTCCTAAAGAGGGAAAGAGGAAGTGGAGAAGTATAATGGGGATGCTATTGTGATGGACAACCCAACAAGCCCCAAGAAAGCCCCAGGAACCCTCCACCACCCCATTTTGGGCCCCTATCCCTGAGCACTTGAGGAGCCACAGCCCCGCCTGAAATCAGTGATCACTGCCTGCCTGTGCTGCAAAGCCTTTTGCCCTGGTCCAGGGGAAACACAGCAGCGCCCTCCAACTGCCTCATTATCCGGTGTTCTCAGACAGGCGGGGCTCAGTCTGCTCCCAGGACTCACGGGAGGCCAGCTGACCAGGCTCACCCCTGTCCCCCAATCTGTGAGATGATGTTGTCATCCCTCCCTCTGGAAGGTATAGAAAGACCCTGTTTTCTCAATTCTGGGGCATAGAAGGTCCCCAGGAAGGTGTCACTCTGGGCATGAATGCCATGACTCTGTCCTCTGGGCCCTCCCCACCCGCAGGGGCTTTTGCTGGCAGGGTCTGGAGGTCTCGCATCTCAGTCTGTTAACCACCAGCCATCTCTCTCCCACTCAAGCCAACGGCAGCCCCACCTCAGGCCTGAGCACCGGGGCCATCGTGGGCATCCTCATCGTCATCTTCGTCCTGCTCCTGGTGGTTGTGGACATCACCTGCTACTTCCTGAACAAGTGTGGCCTGTTCATGTGCATTGCGGTCAACCTGTGTGGAAAAGCCGGGCCCGGGGCCAAGGGCAAGGACATGGAAGAGGGCAAGGCCGCCTTCTCGTGAGTGCAGACCTGTCCACCTTGCTGAGGTTTGGGCTCTGCTCCAGCCCAGGGACCCAGCAGCTGCACCACCCTGCGCCATCAGCTGGTGCCTTTCCTTTCATTGCACGTTCTCCATTTGGAACCCTGAGGGGGGAAAAACATTAGAGAAAAGTTTCTCAAAGCATGGTCTTTGGGGGTTACCTGTTTGAAATGTAGACTCTTGAGCCCAATCCCAGATCTCTTGTATTAGAATCTCCCCAGAGTGTGAAAATCCCTGTGTAGGTCAAAATGAGGGAAATTGTCAGAACTAAACCTGGGGAGGAGCTGCCATGGGGTAGGGCAGCATTAGAGGGACACACTTACCTTGCTTTCGTACATTGTTTATTCATTCATTCATCCATCACTCAACAAATATTTATCAAGCAGCTGCTGCAGGCAAGGCACTGTTCTCAGGCACATAGGTACAACAGGGAACAAACAGATAGAAATTCTTGTCCTTATGGAGCTGATGATCCAGATACTGTCCCTCCAACAGCATCTTGGAGAAACAGATCCTAAGCCAGTTAGCAAGAGCCTTCGAAGACCGTCACTGGGTGGAGCAGAGCTGGAGCAAGCCAGAAAGGGACTGAGCAAGGAAATAAGTTGTTTAGCACCACCACATGCCAGGCACTATATATGCATATACATGTATGTGCATGTACTTAGAAATGTATGTATAGGGGTGACTCACGCCTGTAATCCCAGCACTTTGGGAGGCCGAGATGGATGGATCATTTGAGGTCAGGAGTTGGAGACCAGCCTGGCTAACATGGCGAAGCCCCGCCTCTACTAAAAATACAAAAATTAGCCAGGCGTGGTGGCATGCTCCTGTAATCCCAGCTATTCGGGA
Organism: Pan paniscus; assembly: GCF_029289425.2. Lineage (NCBI taxonomy): Eukaryota > Metazoa > Chordata > Mammalia > Primates > Hominidae > Pan > Pan paniscus. Next base: position 114,017,701 of record NC_073258.2, read on the forward strand.
GGCTGAGGCTGGAGAATCGCTTGAACCCAGGAGGCGGAGGTTACAATGAACCAAGATCACGCCACTGCACTCCAGCCTGGGCGACATAGAGAGACTCTGTCTCAAAAAAAAAAAAAAAAGAAAAGAAAAGGAAAGGAAAAGAAATGTATGTATACCTGTGTACAGAGATAGATGTATGTATTTGAGCAATGATCTGTGTCAGGCACTGTGTTTAGCACTTCCCATGCATCCTTTCATTGAATTCTCATTAACTAGGCAAAGTAACAGTGTTTTTGCCTCATTTTACAGATGAAGGAACTGAGGCAGGGTGATTAAATCTGAAGCTCAAGGTCACACAGCTAGCAAGGGTTGGGCTGAGACTTATACATTTGAATCTGTTGGCTCTGGATGCCCACCGTGCCAGCCTTGGGTTGAGTCATAGCTGCTCTTCCGTGGGAGCCCCTCCCTGCAGCTGCCCTAGGGTCTAACCAGCAGTACTGTCTCCACAGGAAAGATGAGTCCAAGGAGCCCATCGTGGAGGTTCGAACGGAGGAGGAGCGGACCCCAAACCATGATGGAGGGAAACACACAGAGCCCAACGAGACCACGCCACTGACGGAGCCCGAGTACGTGGGCTGGGAGGGGCTGGCACCTGCTCCGTAGAGACCCCCACACCCACCTCCCCACCCTACCCCCACCTACCGTGCCCCTACCCACAGCTCCCGGCCAAACAGTTCAGGCCAGGATTCCAAACCCTTGGCCACAAGACCTGCTTGGCTAAGAAATGCCTGACCTCAGGCATTTCTGGTTCTATTTCGGTGGCTGTGGGTACCCTTAAAAGGCTCCTGTATAAGTAGGGATCCCTGGATCCCTAGCCCCTGTTCTCAAGTTATACACATATTCTGGAAATGGCTTAAGATGGCAAAATCTCACTGAGAGGCTTAGCAGAGTCTGCTTAGGATTTCTTGAAATTCTAGGGTTTTGTGTTTTCCCCCTGAAAGGATAAGGGAAGCTGGGGACCTGGTAAAGTTCCCTGCCCCTCCTCTGTTCAGAAACCTCGGGGACCCACAGAGCCCCAGACCAGTTGTGATTGTAATGCCTGCCTAGCTGTCAAGGATCTTATGGGCTTAAAGGGAATGGAGTTTCAGGGAACCACAAAATCTGTGACTGGAAGAACCCACAGCTCCTAGGAGCCATTCTGAGTACTCGTGATCTGCCTTATTCGTGACTTTTCCCATCGGTGCCCTGGGGAGCCCTGCAGGGCAGCTGGGCCCAGTTCCTCTGGGACCTGGGAAGCCTAGAGCAGGTGGATGCTGAACAGAAGCCTGCCCCTCCTTGAGTCGAGATCCAGGGCAGGGATCAGGAAGCCCTAGGCAAGTCTGCAAGGACTTCAGGGAAAGGGAGCTCTATGCAGACAGCTGGAGAGACATCAGCAGGGAAGGGCTAGCAGGTCCCTTTTGAGACCGCCACGTTCTCTGTCGTCTCCTGTGTCCTCTTCTGCCCACCTGGGCGTGTGCTTCCTCTCAGCATCCTTCTCTCTCTGTGGGCCTGTGTCCGTGCCTGTGCCTAACTGCATGCCCCCACCCCCATGGTCCCTGTCCTGGGCTTCAGCCCTCCTCCTCGCTTCTCTGTCACGTCTCAGCTTCATTGTCTATTCTCTTCTACTTCCTGTCCTCCCACAGGCTGCCTGCCGACACTACGGCCACTGTCGAGGACATGCTGCCTTCTGTCACCACCGTCACCACTAACTCTGACACTATCACCGAAACCTTTGCCACTGCTCAGAACAGCCCCACCAGTGAGACCACCACCCTGACCTCCAGTATTGCCCCGCCGGCCACAGCCACGCCTGACTCAAACTCTGTACCGGCTGGCCAGGCCACCCCTTCCAAGGGGCCCAGCGCCTCTGCCCCCTCCCCGGCCCCAGCTTCAGCCCCCAAGGTCGCCCCCCTCGTTGACCTGAGCGACACCCCGACCTCAACCCCTGCCGCTAGCAATTTGTCTTCTAGTGTCCTGGCTAACCAAGGGGCTGTCCTCAGCCCAAGTGCCCTCGCTAGTGTCGGGGAGGCCTCTAAGGCTCCTCCGGCCAGCAAGCCCACCCCTGCACCAGTCCCCACCCCGACTGGGGCAGCCAGTCCTCTAGCAGCAGCGGCTGCCCCTGCCACAGAAGCCCCTCAGGCCAAGCAGGAGGCTCCCAGCACCAAAGGCCCGGACCCGGAGCCCACCCAGCCCGTAGCCGCGAAGAGCCCGGCCGAGGCAGCCACAGCCCTTGCTAGCCCGAAGAGCGAGGCTGCCTCCGTCAGCACCACAAACCCTTCCCAGGGCGAGGACTTTAAAATGGACGAAGGGAACTTCAAGACCCCAGATATTGACCTTGCAAAGGATGTTTTTGCAGCCCTGGGCTCTCCTGCTCCCGCCGCTGGGGCCAGTGGACAAGCCCCTGAGCTTGCTCCTTCCACTGCAGACAGCTCTGTTTCGCCTGCGCCAGCAAAGACCGAGTACGGCCTCTCTTTGTCTGCTGTCATCGGGTTGTGTCCTGTGGCGGTGTGCATTTGTGCTGTGCTGTGTCCTCCTTGTTAGATGTGTCTTCAGCCTCATCCAGGGCTTCTCTGAGGCAACCGTCAACCAAGGGGCTGGGATAAGGCAGAGAGAGCAGGACAGGCAGCTGGGCCCCAGGAGCAGCCGCCTGCTGGCTAATTAGGCCATGTTAATTATGTTTTATCCTTATCATCCTAGCAGCGGCTTCTGTTTTCCCTGGGGGAGCCCTTGCAGTCAGGCCACTGATGAGAATAGCTTGGGAAGCAGGCTAAGAAGGCCAAGGTGCCCTTATCGGCCACCCTGGGGCCCCCAGTCGGTGTGTTATTCAGTGCCAGGCTGAGTCCCTACCAGAAAGGCACTGATGTGCAGGAAGAAAAGAGGTAGGCCCCAGGCCCGTGGCAGGGGAGGGTGCAGTTCAGAGGTCCCCTCACACTGTGGCTCAGATGCTCACCCTCCCCTCCCAACCCCGGCCCCCAGCCCACTCTTGTTTCTCCTGCTCTTAGAGTGGCTGGGAAGACTCGGGGCTCCCCAGCATCAAATGGCTGCTGGGTCTCAAAGTTCAGGAGAAAGTCCTTAACCTTTCAGGTTTGTAAGTGTCTTGCCAAAATTCAGTGGCACCAGCTGAGGCTGGGGTCTGTGCCTGTCCCCATGCATCCTCAGACCCGACTCCCTTTCCTGGAACTGATGGAGGCAGAGTCAGACCTAGATTTTTATAGAGGCTCCTATGGCTGCTCCCCAGATAAGCTGCCATGCTGCCACCATGGGCTGCAAGGGGCTGTCGCCAGGAGCCCTGAATCTCAGCATCGGGAGGGAAAAGGACTCTGATAGCCCTGCCCACTCAGCTGCCCTCAACTCTCGCATAGCCACCAGGCCCACTCTAGTACCCCACCAGGCTGCCATGAAAAGCTGCCTCCATCAGTGTTTTCTCACCCTACCCAGGCAGGCCCTAGAGGCATCCTCCTGCAACAGCACAGGGTGGGGTGGGGAAGGGACAGGCAAGAGTGGGTTGCAAAGGGGCCCCTGAAATCAGTGCTGGGAGCCCAGCCCAGCCCAGCAGGCTGCATTTACATCCAGCTGAGCTGTTGCCACTGCAGCTGGTCAGGGTGAGGAGGAGCTGCCTCTGCTGCCCGCTTCCACCACCCCAGGTAAAAACACAGCCTCTGGCATCAACTTAGGGCTGGAAGAGGAACGGACTCGTTCTTCTGACTCAGTGCTTCTCAACTATGGCTGCACATGAGAGTCACTTGGGTGCTTTTAAAAGTCACTGTGTCCGGACCAATTAAATCAGGATTTGCGGGAACATGGCTCGGGCTTGGGTGATTTTTAGTGCTCCTAGGTGATTTGACGGGCAGAGGTTGGAGCCGGGTGCTGTCACTGGAGAACCCCCCTCCTCCCTGCTGTCCCCAAGGCCTGGATGCAGGGGCAAGATGTCTGCAGACCGTGTTCTCAGTGGTTCTGTTTTCCTGATTCTCTGCAGGAAGGGCCCCGTAGAAGCAAAGCCAGAGTGCCAGGAGACAGAAACGAAGCCAGCGCCAGCCGAAGTCAAGACGGTCCCCAATGACGCCACACAGACAAAGGAGAACGAGAGCAAAGCATGATGGGTGAAGAGAACCGAGCAAAGATCAAAATAAAAAGTGACACAGCAGCTTCACCAGAGCATTTCCAACACCACAGACACACACACGCACGCACACACACACACACACGCACACACATCTCATTTCTCTAGTGTCTTTTGCCTTTAAAAAAAACTAAACAGATAAAACATGGGAATCTCCTTTTTGTAGGTTTATAGAAAGGGTCCCTTTGTTGCACACTCACTTGTAAGAAAATGAGACAAAAAGGTTAAACCCACAGCCAAACTAGGACACTCCGTTCCCTGAAACCATTTAAAAATCAGACAAAAGGACCCCAAATTAAGAATCTAGGAAGCTCAGAAACGAAATCTAGGTTCAGGAAGACCACACTTGGTGTTACCCGATTAGCACAGACCAGTTTCAGAGAAATACTTTCAGGCACTAAGACTAATCGAATGAACAAAGTCCACAGTTTATTTTTATACTTTCAGTCAAGTTTGAACTCTGTAAAACCTCATAAATAAGTTATAATTTCTGTTCACTTTGTATTTGTTCAGTATGCAAAGTGTGTCACCCTTTCTAGCTGAATTCAATTCCCACGTAGACTCTTATTTTATAGGACGAATGCCAAATTGCAGCTTCTGGGGGTAGATCTCAATTTGCAGTATTCAGACTTCTTTTTCTTTCTTTTACATTCTTTTTTTTTTCTTTCTTTCTGCCAACTTTGTTTTCCAGTGTTTACAAGGTGACAAATGTTTGACTTTGGTTGTGTTTAAATGTCCGTGTAAAATAGCTGCCTTTTATTTTTTAAGGTAACAAATACCACCCAGAGGTAGGTAGGATCATCCCACGCTTGCTTTAGCACAGGACAACTTTACAAAACATGATTGTTTACAGCTGCTCTTCCCCTCTTTTCTGATCTGCAGTTTTTGCCTGGGTCCCACTCAGGTGAAAATCCATCTCATTCTGGAATGGTTTTGCTTTTGAATTTTTGGTTACTTTTGTGTTTCTTTGGGGGTTAGACCACTTTCTGATTAGCCGCCACCTGCCTGCATCTGTGAAAAGGGATCTGCTCCCAGGCGTTCTCACCCTTCTTTTGAAGGACTCCTTAGGCTTTGTTGAATGAAGCAGAGAAGATTGTATAGTTGGGGCTGGTCTTGGTGAACACACATTACCCCACACATCCCCTTTGTGTAGAAAGCCAAATAAAATATATACATACCATTTCCTTTTGAGCCCAGAATCTAGATTTGAGCGGAAGAGCATGTGTGCTTCAGGGAATTAGTGTCTTTTTTTGGAAATCTGTTGAAGTAAAGTAACATCGGCCTTCTGTTCACTTAGGCAGCATTTATAGAAACAAAAGAAGAAAGAAACAACCTACTGTCTGGAGTCATAACACAACTTTCCTGGATTGGAAACCAAGTGGGGGAAAAAATACAGAAACTTTAAGGGGGATGGGAGGGGGGGAGAAGGGAAAAGCCAGCCCTTTGTATAGAAATTTTGCTTTTTTTTTCCTCATTCTACTTTAGAACTGCAAGCTTGTGCACTGTGGATGCGTGAATATTTTAGTGTGAAACGTGTTTTTGTCATAGTATTGAAATAAAACTTCAACATAGTTTGGTTGTGGAAGGTATAGCAGATAGTTCAGAAAAAATATTCAGGAAACAAAAATCACTCTTAAAAGGAATCGAAGCCTTTAAACAAAGAAAATGAAATACAGATGATGATGATGATGATGAAGATGATGCTAAGTAAACAGAAATCAGTACTCCGCATGCGCTCCTCTCCTAAGGTACAAAGCAGCAAGGGGTTAGGGTGGCAAGGCTGCCTCTGGGTCCATTCTGTGGGCCACTCTCCCCGACGTTCTGACACTTCTGCAGTCTGATCAGTGGCGATGGTAGATTATAATTTCAAACTGTGAAGAATAATGGTCTTGTCATTTGCTCAATGTGGGGTTATGTTGCATTTTCTCAGCTCCTGGGGACGGAAATGGAGGATCCCAGAACACACAGCCCTGGCCCCTTTGATTCTAGGGCCTGCACAGATCTCTGGTTCAAATGCACAGGCCCTCAGAATAGAGGAACATGAAGAGAGATCTTAGAGCACACAGTAGAATGTGAGAGCCTGGGTGTCTGAGACCGGGAGGGCCCAGCAGTGAGGGGCAGGCTCTTCTGGTCACCAGGCTGTTCAGTGGACTCAGTTCTTCATCTTGTAATGTCGATGGCTTTGCCACACCAGGCCAAGCCCATGCCATACCTTGTCAAGACTGTCAAAGTGGTTGTGGTTAGGTCAAACTGGTTTTGGTTCTGATGGTTAGGAAGAAACAGGTCAGCCCTCAGATCACCTGGCCCGGGACAGCTGACCCCCTAGAACCCTGGCTCTGCCATTAGCTAGGACCTAAGACTCTGCCCACATTTTGCTCTGTTCTCTCCCATTACACATAGGTTTGTCTCAGCATGCAAGAGTTTTCCTTTAAAAAAAAAAAAAAAAAAAAAAAAGCAATGCTTTCTCTAAAATCGAAGAGGGAGTCATTTTATTCCAAGATGTTTTATCTTTTATGTTAAGAGATCAAAGCTTATAATTTTCTTTTTTAATTTTTGAAGGAGGGATCAACTCCAGTTTCCAATGTCTATGTGTCTATGTGTGTATGTGCCATACATATGTATTCACATGAAGACCGGCATGGCCAAGTTCTGCTGGAGGAGCACTCAAGTGTGACGAGCAGGGCCACTGGACCCTGCAGGGCTGTGGTGTATATAGTGCAGCTTTGGAGGTGGAACTCTATTTTCACACTTTTCTATGGAGCCTTCCGAGTCCCAGGTTTTCACTTGAGGCTGTCTGTCTGGATGGCGGTTTTCAGACCTCCATTAACATCCCTACCCAGCATTCTGTACTTCGGGGGCCTTCTCTCTTGTTATAAAACTTTTTACCAAGTGAAACATCGATACCACCTTTGTTTCCATTCTCACTGGTGTAAATACTGAGTACTAACTGAGAATTTTGACTTTGCATTCTGTCGGAATACTTGTGTTCAATAAAAATTGAAAGAAAAAAGCTATTATGATCATACTGGGGTTTATTTCAATGCGGTGAGAGTCTGTTATGTGCATCAAATGTGGACATGCGTGTGGTAGTTCCTTTAGGACCTTGTGTGCGAGGAAGGTTAGCGAAGTCTCAGTGTCTTCAGTTCATGTGTTGCCTGAATGATGCTTTCTGTATTTTTTCTCACAGGCTGATAGATAAGAGTCCTAATTTAGAAGGGGCAGACGTCAGATTCAGAAAGGTTTCCTTCGAACTCTGGTTCTGCTGCTCCCCAGTGGACCTTGAAAGAGTTGCTTAATCTCCCCAAGATTCAGTTTCCTTTTCTGACATACAGGAGATACCAAGAAAAGAGAGTTAGGGTGCTGGTTGATGAATGAAACAATGTACATGAAGGCCTAGTGTCTTCTTTCTTGGCACACAGTGGGAACTCAATCAGTGGGAGTTGGCGCTGTTGGCATCCTGGGTGTGCGATACCATCAGACCTAATCGTAGTAACAGTCAACACCTGAGCTTCAAGATTTCAGCAATAAGGTAATGACATGGAGCTTATTCTAAAATAAGTAATGCCTCCTTCTTACTGCTTTGGCCTATCTCTGAGCATTTAGAGCTGTCATTCAGCCCCTGGAGTTTATTATGTCTCTAAGCTAGACAGAGTGAATAAAACTTTGCCTCAGCTAAGCATTCTCTTGTATATGCTGCTCTCTGGCTGTGTCTGAAAGAAGCAGCTGCTAGAGTTGGAGATGTTCATTAGGCTGTGGAATTGGGAGTTCCTGGAGGAGACCTGCTGTAGAATCAAGGCTAAGGTAAAGCAAGGGAGAATCCCAGGGCACAAAATGTGAGGAGGTGCCCACTCTCGGGGCTGACCCTGCACTTACATGAATCTGAGAGTGGTACACCCTTCAATTTTGCATCCTTCAATTTTACCTCGCTTGCCTGTAATAACACAGAGCCACATGCATCTATGTGATTTTCTTTGCCCCAGATTTCAGCTGCATATGACAGGCTAAGACTAAAACACATTGTTTACAAGATTTGGAGAAAACATAAAATGATGACACTCTCCATTGGTCCATGAGGGCTTGCTTCCAGAGCCTTCCCCCTTCGGGCTAGTTTCCTCTCAGATTCATTCAGTATTCATAGAGCATCTCCAAGGTGCTTGGGATACTGGGATACGGCAGTGAGCAAGGCAACTCTTTCTCATGTAGGTTACATTCAAGCCTGGGAGTGGGGCAGACAATAGACATGTAAACATCCAGTGTGCTGTGGCGGTTCTCCCTTCCTTCCTTCTAGACACATAGTGGGATTCCCCTCACTTAAAGGTAGCGTGGCCAGATGACTTGCTTCAGTAAATGGAATATGAACAGAAGTAGCATGTGTCACCTCCAGGCAGAGCCTTTGTCATGCCCCTTTCCCCCACACCCCCTGCAGCAATCAGCAATGCTTCAGGTGGTGGAAGTGCCATCACCTGGGCTCAGAGTAAGGGATGTGAACAGGTGCTCCATGATGGACATGGAGTGTGTGAGAGGGATGAGCCAGTAGTTGTTAGTAAATGTTTAATGGCCAACTCTCCAAGGGAAAAGGGCAACATGTGTGTGTGCACACATGTATGTGTTTCACTTATAAAGGATGCCATTGACAAATAATAAAATATACAGTATTCTACATTGAAATTGCATCTATCCAACTGATACCCACAGAATGCTTTGGTTCATTTTTTGCTGAAGTCTTGTATCCATAATCAGTTTATGGTTCCCATTTACAAAGGACTGTAATTCCAACCTGCATGTTGGCTGATACGTTCATTTATGTTAACAAATAAGATAAAACAATAAGACATACATTAGAACTTCACTCATCCATCTATGGTGTGAGTGACTTCTTTGTTGAATTGGGGATAAGTTTTTGAATACTAGAGAAATACTGCCTCAATTTTTTGTGCCATTCGTTCACAGTGTAACAGCTGCAGACATGGCACACTTGTAAGTTTAATCTGCATCATAAAATATTTCCCCATTACTTTCATAAATCTAGACAAGCACTAAAAAAAATAAATCAAACCTTGATTTGTAGCATTTACTGACTTCAGCAGTGTGTAAATACTCTCAGTAAGGCTGATTTCAATATGGCATCACCAGACGAGGAGTTAGGTAGAGATGCATACTAGCATGTCATTATATAATACTGTATTTCCACCAGGCAGATACAAGAGAAATAACATCAAGTGCATAGGTAATAGTAGTATGTAGTAATAATAAAATTTTTAACATATTAATAACAGTAGTAAAATAAGTAGTAATATAATTAAGAAGGGATGAATTTTGAGTATTTATTGCCTTTGGTTTTAATATAATTTAGTTAATTATAACTTTATGTAATTTAACTTTTTATAAATTATATATGTTTGCATAACACCTGGCTCACAAATTTCCTGAAAAGTTAGTTAGCAATTGGCTCTCTGGAGCCAGTACAAGCTGGTTCTAGCATATCACTGGAAAACCCTTTATATTACAAACCATTTAAATTTTGGATTTGTAACCTTACCATTATGTAGCCTATCATGGCTAACTCAGGGAATGGTAAGTGCAGAGCAGAACAATGCATCTAGGTAAAGGGGTTATGGAGTATTATTTTATATAGGGCAGTCAGAGTAGTACTCTCTGAAAAGGTGACATTTGAGCAGTGACCTGAAAGAAGTAAGGAACTGAACTGTGCAAATATCTGAAGGAAGATATTTCAGGCAGAGAGAACAACATGTGCAAAGGTCCTGAGGTAGGGACTTGGCTAGCGTCTTTGAAGAAGAGCAAGAGGCCAGTGTGGCTGGAACAGAAAGCAAATGATGGGGTGGGGCAGAGAGTAAAGAGATAGGAAATGACTCAGAAGTATCTATGAGCTAGATTGCACAGGATCTGTAGACTGCTGTAGAATTTTGCCTTTTCTTCAAGTGGGATGGAAAACCAAGGGATGTTTTTGCCAGAAGCCTGACATGACTTGAGTATTAAAATGAGCACTCTGGCTGCTGGGTGGATAACAGATCACAGGAGGGCAAGAGCAGATGTAAGGATACCAGTGAGGAGGCAATGATCCAGAGGGGACAGGATGATGTGCTTGCAGCAAGCTGCGGCTGGTGGAAGGCTGAGCAGTGGCCAGCTCTGGACATGTACTAAAGGTAAAGCCAGCAAGATTGGATAATAGATTGGATGTGCGGTTTGAGAGAGGAATCACTGATGACTTTCAGATTTTGAATCTACACATTTGAAAGGATGGAGTTGCCATTTACTTTTGAAAAGGAGTGCAGGAGAAGCAGATTATTTGGACGATGGAACATTTGTCTCAGGATACTTGAAGTCTGGGATACCTGTGAACACCTGAGCAGAGATTTTGCGTAGGCTAAAGTTTGAGAGGTCCAGACTGGAGATTCACGTAGGAGCTGTCCACATAGTGCTTGTACTTCACCGCGACTCTGTCGAGTGTCCCCCATTGCTTTCCAGACCCTCATACCCCCTTCATCTGATTTAACCCTGGTGCTACTGGGGCAGACAGAGTAGGGTGCCTCTGAGTGTTGGGGTGGAGAGTCACGCTAACATTACCAGTGAAAGCAAGACACCTACGCATCACTCCAGGTGAAGGTCTCATATAAGCTGAGCTTGGATGGTAGAAGCTAGATGAAGGGAGGCTGCATTAGATTGTACCTGATGGCCTCCAATCCACTGCCCTCACTCTGGATAGAATGACCTGTGCAGAATGGGCATCTCATCCCATCTCTGGCTGCCCCCATTAAGATCTTCAATGGCTTCTAAAGACCCTCAGGAGAGAATGCAAGCTTTTTATCAAGACTAACACAACCCATCTTGGTCAGGTCTTGCTTACTCCTCCAGCCCCAGTTCTAGCACTCCTAAAACTTCTACATATGCTCCAGCCCTGCTGAACTACTTGTGGGTCCTAAAATGATCCACATTCTCTCCCACCTCCCTGAGCTTACGCGAATTATGTTTCATTTTGCTTCCATGCCTGGAATTGTTAAACACGTTTGGCTATATTTTAAAGATGAACACCGTTTATGGTAGCTTTAATGGCGTTCTCTAAGCAGAGCTCAGTTGCCCGGGTCCAGGCTAGATCATGGTAAAGGAAGCACAGGCATTTCCTCTGACCAGAGACCCAGGGAGGGATGGGGCCTCTCATGTTCCTGACACATTTTCGTGGAGCTATATGTGCTGTCATCTCAGAGGGTAAGTCAGGGGTTGCTGGCTGAGCACTGGAACTCTTGGGAACGGGGTCACATGGTCTTGAGAGGAGCAGGATGATGGTCGTGGGATGTGGGACCAGTAGTGGTGGCAGCAGAGATTCTTAGGGAGACAAGGCTAGAGCTTGGCATGCTATTCAGGAAAATATTCTCCCAGGCAGGGCAACACATGTCCAGTACTTTGCATGATGCTCTTGATTCACTGAATATTCCTGGAAGCTTGTAGAAGCTCCGTGGAGTGTGGCAGCATGCACTTCTGTGCTAGGCAATCACCATGGAGTAGCTTGTATGCATAACTAAGCATTAGGGTTTATTTATTTTTGCCATCTCCCTGCCAATATGACTTGTTCTCAAATAATGCTAAGGAAAGAACGGTAAGGTGAGAACATGGCTGCTTTCCCTATTAGATGTCGTCATGTAATAAAAGATTCTGAAGGATGGAAAACTGGTAGAGGTACATCCAGGCAGAGAAAGCTCAGTTCCATTCCTCTCCTCCCTCCTAAATTATTCTGCCAGGTTCTGGGATTCCCATAAGACGATCAACAAACTTCTCTATGCTTTCACCTTCCCTGTCAATGTGTTTGCATCACCTTTCCTTACCTGGTTCTCCTCTTCTCCAGACACTGATTCCTGGACACTGCTACTTATTCTGCACCCTGAGTGCCCTAGGATCTGGGCACAGGGGCTGTGTCTTACTTGCCCCTTATTGTCACCTCCAGGCTATCATTCCCTCACTTTGTTGTCAGGCTGATGTTCCACCAAGGATCATGCCATTGAGTCCCCTAGGCTGCCAATGCCAAGTGCAGAATCCTGAATATGCACTTACTCGTGAAGACTTTAATCTTTAGCCCATGATCCTCCTCTCTCCTGAAGGTCCACCATCATCCTCAGTGACTTCAGTACATTATATGGGCAATTCCTCCAACACAAAGGCCCCTCAGTTTGACCTCCTCATCTCCAATGACCTTCCTCTTCACTCCACTTAAGCCACTTTTGCTCTTGGTCAAACTCTGGGCTGATCATGCCATTCACCTAAGTCAGAGTCCAGATTCCCCACTCTCCAACACTCCCTTGGATCCATCTAGCTCACTCACCCAACTAGTCTCATACATCAGTTCTTTGTCATTGCTCAGGCCCCTAGTTATTGACTCCTAGATTTTCCTCTATTTGCCACATCCTCCCTTCACCTCCATCCATATCCAGCTTCAATTCCCTGGTCTAGCATGGCAGCCACACAGTCAATGATATCAGAAACTTCCTTGCCTTGATGCTCTCACATTGCCTCTGTCTTGTAGAACTCTAGCCCTGGAAAATCTCCTGGCTGCCACCTCTTTAGTTACACCTGGTCAGCTGGATGCTATTTGAGAAAAACCGCATGACCAGGCTCATTATTAGCAATATTGAAGGTCACTCTCAACAAGGTCCTTAGCACTGCCTGGCAGTCCTACTGACATTTGTCAGCAACTCATTCAGTTCTCCTCTACAAAAATGTCTTCACTTTTCCAAACCAATTCATTCCTCCACCACCTCTTTCATCTCAGCTACCAGTCTTGCTTCCTTCCTATAAAAGAAAAGAGAAGCCAACAGAAAGGAACGACCTCCATTCCCAACACCAAATCTACACACCTACCTGCGTTCAGGTCGCCCCTTCCTCCTCTGCCCCTGTTATAACAGAAGCAGTATCTCTCCCTTTCTACAGCAATCCCTTTCCCTGGGCCCTGGCCTTTGTGTTCTACTTCAATGGGGTCTTTCTCATCCATTCAATATCCCTTCCAATGTTTATTGAGCACCTGCCAAGACCAGGAGCTGTTCTAGGTGCTGAGGAAACAAAGATCACCCTCATAGAGCCTACGTTCTAAATAACTATATACAATAAGCCAATGATGACAAGTGCTGCAAAGAGACAGGCACATATGAGGCAAAGAGGTAACTCATGAGGAGGAGCTGCCATTTTACATGGGACAATTAGGGAAGACTTCTCTGAGGAGGTGGCATTTAAGCCAAGACCTAAGATCATGAGGGAGCTTGTGTTCCAAGTACTTAGAGACCTTCTCTGCTGGCTACTTCCCTTCAAACATGTGTGGTAGGTAAGACTCTCAATAAATATGAAGTGCATGCTTTTTCTACTATTGAACTTAACTTCTCCTTCAATCTGTCATTCTATGCAGTGGTAGAAATTTAATCTCCATCAAATTAGGGTCTATCTCATCCTCAACCCTCTTAATGTTGCAGATGAGATGGCTTAATGACCTTTCCAAGCCCATCTCACACTATTCTCCCTTCACACTCTACATGCCATAAATAGTGAAATGATGGTATTTCCTGGACTATGCCATGTGCTTTCTCATCTCTGTGTTTCCACAGGTGCAAACACTTCTTGTTTTCTCTGGAAGTCTCTCTAGCACCCGCCAATGCCTGCAACGAATCCTTGACTTTTACTCCATCGTCAGGTCTTAGTTCAGATATCTGAGTTCAAAGTCTCAGGTAAGCCTTTCCTGACACCTGATCCAGCTTGCATTCTGCTGTTTTATGTTCTGTTGAGGGCCAATTATACAGCTGGCCCATGCTGGTTTGGTCATATCAGGTTATTAAAATATTGCAATGCTTCTTTGCTGTTAAAAGTAGCTGCTGTCACCCCAGCCCCTCACAAAGGAATTTGTAGGTGGCTCTACCTGGCCCAGAGAGGATCTCCAGGGCTTTGCTCCAACACTATGGCTGGTGTTCACAGAATAGAGTCTGTAAATATTTTTAACATATCCTAAGACCTCATGCTTTGTTTAGTCTCTGATCTGTTTCTCTTCCTCACTGATCTCTGAACTCCTCCAGGGCAAGTTCTGTGTCTGTCTTCATTACTACTTTATCCCGGCACCACATACAGCACCTGCTACAAAGCCAGAACTTGATATTTGTCAGTCTCATGAATGACAGAGTGAATGAGTGCATGAGTGAAATGATTACACGTGCATACCAGCCATGGTTACCTGCCCATGTTCATCTGTGTGTGCACAAACAGGGCCTACAGCTGGCCAAGAAGATGCCTTTGACAGCCACACAGCAGTGCCCACTGTCCAGTACCCTGGAGGAAGTCCACACCTCCACCCACAAGGCTCACATGTGCCTAGAGAGGTTCTCTGCTCTGCCTGTCCAGCCCCTGGTCATGGGTCACCACCTCCTCCTTCCTCCAGGCTGGTGGCAATGTCCAGTCAGTGAGCAGCACCTTCACAATGGGGAAGAGCTGGGAAGACTTGAGTTAGAGGACCTTGAAAGGCAGGATTATTGCTATTGGGTCTACCTGCGTGTCCCAAAGCTGTGGTTATCTGAGGCCCAAGGCTGACCATGCAAAGCCTTGGAGCCTCCTTGCTTGGAGTCTCCTCTCTAAGGGGGAAAACCTCTGGGTTGAGAGACTGAGAAAGAGCAAAGAGGAGGCCAAGTGTGATCTGGGAAGGGTCTACTGGTCCCCAGGTCTAGGTGTCAGTGACCAGGGAGAGCACTGTGCTGTTTCTCCTTCCTGAAACTGAGCTTCCAACCCCAGCTCAAAACATGATAACCCACAGGGGTCTGTTTAGAGTGCTTCCCATGGGGATGGTCATACACAGGCTGTTGGAAAGGTGGCTGTGAGCATGAGGAAGTAGGCTTGGAAGATCGCTCACACCAACAGGTGTTGGATCTTCCCTAGGGAGTCTCAGTTTGGAGTGCAGGAATCTAGCCCACAAGCCCTGCTGTAGTCCATGTCCTGATGCTGAAGGAGGAAAGAAAGCCCATCCTCTGAGACATGGAGAGGGTCTGTCATGGGCAGGCCCAGGCTGGGACGCAGCAGCAGCTCTCCTCCCCACCACACTCGGCCAAGCTCCTCCATCATCCCCTACATCACCCTTCTGAGTCTCCCGAGGCACTGTTTAAACTGCACATTCATGGACTCCAGCCCCAGAGATCCATACCTTGGCTATGGCATGGGACCTGGAAGCCATACCACAAGTGTGATGACTTGGGTCTGGGGCAAGAAGATTCCATTGCATGTGGTCCTTAGACCGCACATAGAGAAACTGGCAGGTGTGCAGCTGGGGAACATCTCCACCATGAAACGCCTGGCCTGAGGTCCTAGCACCATCCAACTGAGGCTGGGGAAACTCTTTCAGGAGTTTCTGCGGTTCCATGTAGACAGACAGGAAATGCTGTAGACACAGCCATGTGTCTGGATGTTGGCAAGACAATTCCCAAAACTCAGTACACTTCACCACACATGCTGGATGGCAGTTAGCACCCCAAAGGAGCTCAGCTCAGCTGTGTGGGGAAACAGCAGCTGAGATTATGTAATGCCACAGGGACAGATGGAAACTCCTGCACACTCTCAAAAAATCCAACCACGAAAGTGCATGCTGACGACAATGGGGCTCAGCAACAGAGAATATTTTAAATAGAAAAATAAAAGACTGGGGTCTAAATGGACTATAAACTCAATATGAGAGATGATGCATTGCAGATGGTCGAAAATACTTGTGATATTGAAACTGACAGTTTGATTTATTTATGTGTAACACTTCTATAACACTACGTCTGGCCATGCTCTAAGCACTCCACAAATATTTATTCATTTAGCACTTAGAACAATTCTGAGTAGATATTATTATTAACCCCATCTTACAGATGAAGAAACCGTGGCAAGAGAGGTTCGATCATTTGCTGAGAGTCACACAGCTAGGAAGAAGCAGAGACAGGATTAGAACCCAGTCATGAAGTCTCCATAGGGAGCAATGTGTAAGCCAGCACTCTGCCCTGCTGTGGTGTAGCCTCCAGGTCCCATGCTATACCCAAGGAGAAGTGATGGCCAGGGGGCCCGTCCAGGGCAGAAGCACTGGAGGCTGAAGGAACTCGTAGCCATGACTGATGAGGAGCGTGTAGAGGAGTTGAGTATGTTGAGCTTGGGGAAGAAACCGTGAAAGCAGATGGGAGGGTGGGAGGAAAAACATACACTTTGAACAGCTATCTTCACGTATAGAAAGACTGTTGTTTAGAAAAGAGGGTGGACTTAATATTTAATACTCCTGAGGGCTCAAGTAGAACAAACATTGTAGGGAAGTCTGTTTTATACACATGAAAAACAGACCATTCTGTGTCTTGGAGTGGCTCTAAAAGTGGACAGTCAGTGCCCTTAAGCGGAGGCCAGGCAGCCACTCTTCAGACCTGGGGAGAGGAGACTGAGGCATCATCGATGCACAGACGACCCTCTTCAGATTCTAGATGCCTTTGATAGCAACAGCCCTGATCTCCCACCGAAACCTGGAGCACTGAAGGCAGAGGAAGCAAACAGTCAACACAATCACAGCCATTGTTCCAGGTCACCTTCCAAGTACGGGCAGTGAGCTGAGCTGGCAAAGGTCAGAACGCACAGAAGGGCTGGAGCATGCAGGACATGGTGTACCAAGGAGCAGGGGGGCCTAAAGAGGGAGGGGAGACTTTCAAGTGGCAAAGCCTACCTGCCCTTTACCCCCATTTTGCCCCCAGGGAAGACCCAAGTCCAAACACACTCCAAGATACGAGATTGTGGCATTTTTAGTTACTCATTAGTTCAGTATTTACTGAGGTGAAATGTTTACTGAGCACCTACTATGTCGGCACATATGCGTTGAGTAATGGGGGTGCAGTGATGAATACAAGAGACAACATCCCTGTCCTGATGGAACTCAAGGTCCAGCACATTGGAAAGATCATAGGCTCCAAAAAGCAACATATCTTGCTTTGGAATCTAAGCTCTGGTGCTTCCAAGTTGTGTGACCATAGGCAAAGTACTTAAAGTGTCTGAGTATACTTGCTTCATCTCTAAAATGAGAATTCCTACCTCACAGAAGTGTTTGAATTTTAAAGAGGCCCTATCCTTGGCATGTGAAACATCAGCATTAGTATTCATATTAGCCCGGGTTCTTAGCTGCAAGCACCCCAAGCAATTCTGGCTGATTAAACAAAACAAGGAGTATATTGAAAGGATATTGAGTGATTCACACCATTGTGGGAGGCCGGGAGAACAAGCGTTAAGACCAAGCTTTCAAAAGTCATGTCCGTTACAATGCTGAGCAATCAGTCTTATTGGAACACCACTGCCATCCATGTCCCCCTTCAATATCACCTCTGGGTTGAGAGCTTGACCTTCCAACTGCTACAACCAACTTCCTCTCCCCACCCCTACCCCACTAGAGAAAGCCAGATGCCTCCACAACCATCTTTGCCAGCAAAATGGGTACAGGAAAGAACCTCTCTCCTCCTTCAGTCTCACCTCTGGACTGAAGACTCACATCAGTGAGTCTGTTGCGTTGCCTGGGTCTCACCAATGCCGGTGATGTAAAGAAGCCTGGGGAATGGAGGTCTCAGCATCAACTATGGGGAGGTGGGACTCCAAAAGCCAGAACATCCTCCAGTACAGCAACGATACTGGACAAGTGCTACGCAACATGACAAATGTTCACTGGAGTCCCTGGCCCCACCTGCTCACCAAATACACACCCAACCTCTTGCCAGTCCTGCAAACCCTTGGTGGAGATGTCCAGACTGGCCAAAAGCCTCTCTTCCCCCTCCTTGTGACCCTGGCACAGCACTGAAATCCTTTGTATGCATCTACCCACATGTGAGTGCCCCCATACCCAGTGTAAGGGACAGAGCTGTGGTATGCAGAGGGGTAGAGTCCCTGAGGTTCTCAGGGGAAACCCAGATGAGCGGCTGGGCCTGGCTGGGAAGGGCACAGTGGGCTAAGACTGCCACCAAGTGGCCGTGCCAAGAACCACAGGAAACCAGGCTTTTCCCCCAACCTGGCCACCCAAATGGAAAGACGCTGCCTGTCCCTTGGGCCTGAAAATGGAGGCTTCTCCTCCCCTCTGCTCCTGAATTGAGCTGTCCACATCTGCTGAACTCCAAAGGAGATAATGAAATATAGCATTGATTTGCTATCCTACAGCTTATAAAATGATTCATACAGTAAGAATAATTACATGATAATATTAAGTATTGTTGCAGCAACTTGCATTAATTGAGGGCTTGCTACATGCCAGAAACTTTAAAATATCATCTCTTAATCCTTAACAACAAATCTGTAGCAAACAAATGCATTTATCCAGCGGACATCCATTTTCCTTCCTTCTCTTAACAGTACTTCGATTTTTCTCTGGGAATGTTCCTTCCACTCCTAGGACTTTGTGGAAATGACTAGCAAGAAAGAAGCTCTGTTGGAACTCACAGGAAGAGAAGTCTTGAGCTTCCAGGTGCCACCCCGAGGGAAAGGCTGCCTGAGATTGAAACCAACACACAGGAAGCAGAACAGATCTCAGCGGCATTGGAGTCCCATGGACCAGACGTGCCTGAAAAATGCCTGGGTTTTTCAATTCCCTGAACCAATATATTCCCTTTACTGAAGTCAATTTGTGTGGGATTTTTTTTTTTTACTTAAAATAAAAAAGTACTAATAATTGCTATGTAATTTAAAAAATTAGCATGTGGAAGTAAGCTGTTGTAAGTAGTAGATCCAAAAATAGAGAATCATATGTCAAGGTGGGGGGGGGGGAGCATTTATTCATTACCATGTGCCACTCCCTGTTTGCTATAAACTGAATGTTGTTATTTACAGTTCATTTGTCAAACTCCTAACCCCCAATCCTAACCCCTAAGGGACTTTGGGAGGTGACTAGATCATGAGGGTGGATCCCTTGTTTAATGCCCTGATGAAAGAGACCCCAGAGAGCTCCCTCACCCATTCCACCATGTGAGGACACAGTGAGAAGAAGGTCTATGACCCAGGAAGTGGGACCTCACCAGACACCGTTTACTAGTGCCTTGATCTTGGACTTCCAGCCTTCCCAACTGTAAGAAATACATTTCTGTTGTTAATAAGCCACCCAGTCTGTGGATTTTAGCCTGAATGGACTAAGGCACTGCTCTAGTGCTAGAGATTCAGTAGGCAGCAAAATGGATGTGATCCATGCTCCCGAGTTAACTTCCTGGCGGAGAATGCCACCGTAAACCACTGAGAATGCAGCAGCTCTGCAGAGGACTGAGCAGAATGATGGGATAGAGTGAGGTCACATGGCTTCTTGAGGTTGCATGGGCAGGGGCCGATGCAATGGGAATGCGCTCGTCGACATGTTTGCTGGCAGTCACATTTCCTAGACCCCCTTGTTTGTATGGTTCCAGTTAGAATTAGACAAAGGAAGAACTCATGTGTGATTTGAAGGCAGAAGGACGTGGTGTCCATCATGCTCTTAAGGACTTATAGTCTCCTGCAGTGACAGAGAAATGTGGAGGTGCTCATGAGTCCTGCACACCTTTGCTCTCCTCCACGCAAGTTCAGCTGACTGTCAGCATCCTTCTGACCAAGCTCAACCTCAGGTCTACTGCCAGACATGTGGCCACGGGACACAGAGAGATCATAGCCTCCTGTGGACCTGTTTATGAAATTCCCCTTCACACGCACATGGGGTGGCTCATGTGAGGGAGAAAGCAGCAGCCATGGAAAGAGAACAAGTTCAAGATCTGTGTTGGAAGTAGGCTTGGCAGGACTTGCTGGTAGGTTGGATGGAAGATGTGGCTTAAAAGGGGGTCAGGATGTCTCCTAGGCTTTGTCTTAAGCAAGAAAGCAAATGTTTCAGGCCATTTATTGAGATAAGGAGCCTATCTAGGATTGGAAATAAGAGTTCTTCTTTGGCCATTGTGGTAGGTTGAAAAAAAGGACAATATTGTGGTAGATTGGGGAAGAACTGGTCACACACACACATACACAAATGTCTTCAGCAACTCCCAATCATAATCATAAACTTACATTAAAAATGCAAATGCAATGCAAAGATGTTTCTTTTTCTTGAACACTTGAAAGTAAATTTCTGGCCAGATGCTCCAGCACCTGTGAATATTGTACTATTTCTTATAAGCAAGGACCTTCTCTCCCCTACATAATCAAAATCAAAATCAATGTCAAGAAATTAGCATGGGGCCAGGCGCAGTGGCTCACCTCTGTAATCCCAGCACTTTGGGAGGCCGAGGCAGTCAGATCACGAGGTCAGGAGATCGAGACCATCCTGGCTAACATGGTGAAACCCCGTCTCTACTAAAAATACAAAAAAAATTAGCCAGGCATGGTGGCAGGCGCCTGTAGTCCCAGCTACTCGGGAGGCTGAGGCAGGAGAATGGCGTGAACCCGGGAGGCAGAGCTTGCAGTGAGCCAAGATCGCACCACCACTGCACTCCAGCCTGGGCCACAGACAGACTCCGTCTCAAAAAAAATTAACATGGATACAATACTATTTTTTAACCTGCAGTCCTTATTCAAATTTCTCCAGTTGTTCCTCTGATGATCCTTAAAGCAAAAGAAAGATAATCTTTGTGTGTTCAACATTCACTCCAGGAACACACCATTTTTTTTAGTTTCATGCCTCTCTAGTCTCCATCAATCTGGAAGATGAGTTCTGTTTTGTTTGTCACGATCTTGACATTTTCGAAGAGTTCAGGCCATTGGTTTTGTAGAATGACCCTCAATTTTAGCTTGTCCAAAATTTTCTCACAACGAAATTCAGGTGCTGCTCTTTCACATGAATGCCATGGAGCTGGTTCTCTCACTCTGGCTGCATCTTACCAAGTGGCACGTGACCTCCATCCTCCTGTGTCTGACGATGCCCACTTGGATCACTTGATTAAGGTGGTGTCTGCCAGGCTTTTTTGCTGTGAAGTCACTCTTTCCCCCTCTTTGTAGTTAAAAAGCATTTGTTCATTGTGGTAGTATTAACATTAATTGAGGGCATGCTATGTGTAGAGGGACTTTAAAACTTTGTAAATATCCCGTGCCCCATCAAACTTTCAATTGATTGTTTATCTGTATCAGTATAGACTAGACTAGTGGTTTTCTAGTTTTCAGTGAATTCTGTTAGCTTCATTATTTATTTTGATGTGCAGATCATCCCTGATCCGGTCACTCAGTGGGAGCCCATTCCATCTGGTTTCTGTATCTTTTTTACATGACCTAATCATTCTTTGAGCACTTCATTGCTTCCTGACACAACAGGATGTTACATTCTCATCTCGTCCTTTCTCTTCTTCAGTCCTGGAAGCAGCCATTTCTTCAGGAAACCTAAGTTTCAAGAGATGCTGGTGTAGTGTACTCATTGCTCCCAGGACTTCTCAGTGGACACATTGGTTTTCTCTGGAGAGCCTTGATACAAATGGGACATGGCAGAACTAGAACCTGAATCCAGATTTATTTTACTCTATGCTCAGAGCTCTTTATTTTTCTCAGTGAAAACTGGCTTAAGAGGAAGAGACACATATGTGTATGGATACATACATGTACCCTATTGTCACAGGATACTAGAAATATGCAGATAACCTCACATCTTTATCCTCTTCCTAAATGGTTCTTCCAAAGTCTGGATGGACAACTGTTTCCCCAGCACAATGAATTCAACCCACCAAAGCTTCTCATTATCCCTTTCTTCATCCCTCCTCCTCTAACTCCTCCCCTCCCCCACCTTCCTCTGTTGCCTATCACAGAGAAGGGCAGAGCCATCCATTCGCTTCTGTAAGCTGAATAGCTGGCATCGTCATCAGAATCCTTCCTTTCTCTCTCCCCATTTCCAATTTGTCAATGTTTTCTATTGATTTTCTCTACTGAACATCTCTTGTATTCATCTCCTCCTCTCCAACCCGGCAACTGCTGACTTGGTCTCTCAACGCCTCCCATCTGTGCTTTGCAATTGTATGCACTTCCTTGCCCATAGGCAAAGTCCTGGTGGCTGAGCACTGGCCACAACACTAAGAAGTCAGCAAGTGAGAGCTGAGTAAAGGACATAAATGTATAGTCTGTGGAGCTGTCTCAACAAGGAATGGCACAATCCAAGGCTACATCGACGCTCTCAGGCAGGGAGGCAGAGAAAAAGGATGGGGGTGTTCAGGCAGTGAGGACCAGTCCAGGGAGATGTAATAGAGGAAGGACTCAAAGCAGAAGGCAAGGCACAGAGCCTGGGGTCATTCCTCTGTCCGTAGCCAGAGAGCCTCCACCTTGTCCTGTTTCTTATCTTTCTGTAGTGCAAATCTGTGACTCACTTGCTTAGAACACATCAGTTGTTTACCTTCACCTGCAGGACAAAATCTCAATCCTTGGAATATCCCCCGTCTCCCTCTGTGCCTCACTGAGTGCAACTTCCCCTTGTATTACTCACTCCTATAAGATGGAATTACTGATAGTTTCCTGATGACACTGTGTTCTCACACCTGTGTGCCTGCACACCTGCTCGTCACTGTGCCCACAGTGCCTTGCTCACCTGGCAAAGTCCTACTTCTCTTCCTTCTCCTATGCTTGTGTCACACACTGCACAATTCTCTTCTGAAGCATTCATGCCATCGCATCGTAACTGTCCGCGGGTCTTGCAGATTTGCAGGAAAGACCATAAGCTCCTTGAGGCCACTGTCTTCACATTGTCTTGTCATTGTCTTCATGCCCCTGCTCCATCCCCATGCCACTAAGTTGTTGCTCAGTACATTTGTTGAATGGATAAACAAATGAATCCATGAACTAGAAGTTGGGAGGAGAGAGTGGTTTAGGACAAGAAGTTGTAGGGGATTTTCTTTAAACTTTTAATGTGGAATAATATTAGATTTACAGAAGAGTTGCAAAGATAGTATGAGGAGTTCCTGCATACACTTAACCCAGGTTCTTCTAATGTTACTCCCCTTTGATTATATCTGATATAGCCAGAGAAGTCTTACCAACTAAAGAATTAGCATTAGTAGAGTGATACTACCTAAACTAAAAATTTTATTTAGATTTCACCAGTTCTCTGCCAATGTCCTTTTTCTGTGCCAGGATCTCATCCAGGGAACCACGTTGTACCTAGTTCTCAGGAGCCTAGGTTTCTGCTTAGTCTTCTCCTTAATATTCTCCAGACTGTAGTACTTTCCTTGTCTGTCATGACCTTGACACTTTTGAAGAGTACTGGTCAGGTATTTCATAGAATGTCCCTCCATTTGGGTTTGTAATGATTTCCCTCACGATTAGAATAGGGTTATAGATTCTGGGGGAAGAATGTCAGAGGTGAGGTCCTTTTCTCATTGCATGACTTCAGGGATTATGACATCAACGTAAAAGGTTACTACTTTCCCCTTCCAGACCCTATTCTTTAGAAGTGAATCACTAAATCCAATGAACAATCAAGGGGAAAGGAACTGAGCTCCACCCCTTAGAAATGGGAGTACCTATAATTATTATCTGGAATTCTTCTGTTGGGGATATTTATTTTTGCTATAATCCAGGTAGTCAAGTGAAGCCTATGGACCTAGTCTCAGAATAATATTTTAAATTTTAATGTATTGATTTTTTGAAATGAAATACATGGGATTATAAAGGAAAACAGTTGCATTGATATACGATTATTAAACTATTTTTTTAAAAAATTTGTGGCATAGGAATTAAGAAGAAATTACTAAGGCAGATAGTGAAGGTACAGGAGTTCTCAGTAAGGTTTTCCTTTTTTATGAAAAGCAGCCCCCAAATCATTTTCTAACAAAGAGCAGCCTGTAAAATCCAGATGCAGACATAGACAAACAAGCTAGAGGCTTGCACCAGTGAATGCCAGCAGGAAAAAGCTACCTAAGACTAGACATGTTCAAAATGGCGGCTCCATCTTCCCTTCTCTTTAACAGCCAAGTGTACAGTAAGGGCTTTCTGGTCAAGTGAAAAGCCCATTTGCATAATAAGATTAGAGTGGGGTGGCCAGCCTTCCCCACATACTATGTAAACGTCACACCTGATCGAACCAATCTGTGGGCTCTACATAAATCAGACACCACTTCCTCAAGTCTGCCTATAAAATCCAGAGAACTCCACCGCCAGCTTGTCCTTCCTTTTGGAAGCCCCTCTCTCTCACTAGAGAGAGAGAGAGCTGTTCTCCTTTCTCTTCCTTTTGCCTATGAAACCTCTGCTCCTAAACTCCTTGTGTGTGCCCGTGTCCTAACTTTTCTTGGCATGAGATGACGAACCCTGAGTATTTACCCCAGACAATGACACCGCGTCAGTAATACATGTGATTATTTATCAGTTCTTCAAAACACAAGGTCTGGTAGCATGTGTAAGATGCTTCAGTTGGAAGCTTCGACTGTGATTTCAAAGTGTTGCTCAGCATAAGTGACATCACAGCTGATGCTAATACCACAGTGGGTTGTTGCCTATATTAACAGTGAAACTAGAAAGTGAAGCAAAAATATTCACGGATCTTTTGAAAGAAGTGGCATTGCCACTGCAAATTCTGTGAGACAGGCAAAAAACGGTGAGTTCCCAAAGTGTGAGAGGGGGAAAACTGGCCTCCGAACACACATCCTCACTGGGGAACCTGAAAATCCAGATTACAGAAGGATTTAACCTTACCTAGAGCTGAAATGGACTTAGTGCGAAATATAAAAATAGAAGCAGCAACAGGAAGAGGCTTGCAGGCACTCTTCCTCTCCAGCTCAATCCCAGGGAGGCCATCCCTGACTATATCTCATAGGAGCCCTTGGGGAAGGCAGCCAGCAGAATTTGGGAGGGGTCACAGGGTGAAAGAAGTTTCCAACTGAACTTTGTAATAATTTCAACTGTGCACAAACTCTCTTGAGCAGAATCCAGGGGTGAATGACAGTGTGGGCAGATGGGGAGGGGTGTGGCTTGAAAGTCTTGCTGGTTTTCTCAGCAGGGAAGCTTATAGCCTGGGGCAAGATCTGGGTTCTGCCTGCAGGCTGCCTGAAGATAAACTCAGCGCTACTAGTGGAGTACAGCAGGAGAGAGACCGGCCTCACCAGGCAACTGCCTGGGAGCTGGGTGAGCCCTATCCCTACTGGCTTTCCCCCACTTCCCTAGTGACAGAGGCAGCCATAATCCCTTCTGGAACATAACCCCATTGACCTAAGAACCACTCCACCACCATTTCTCACAGTAGCCTGGGCAAGCCCTGCACAAGGAGAGTCTGAGCTCAGATGGGCCTAACCCTGCCCCCACCTGTTGGTATTTCTCTACCACCCCGGTAGCCAATCACAAAAGACATAAACTCTTGGAAGCTTTATGGCCCTGCCCATCACCTGAGAAACCCAAATACTTACCCTGGCTAAGGTAGGGCAAGCTTATATCCCCCTTCTACTATCTCAGCTGGTGCTCTCTTAAAAGCACCACCTCCTGGCTGGAGGTCAACCAACTCAGGACATCACAGCAACTCATGACAGAATAACCCAGCTCCAAGGAAAGAGAAAACAACAGCTAATTCCACTGCCTGCAACATGCTGACTAACCAGTGGTCCTCAGTTTGTCCCTGTGACAACTTCACTGCTAGCGTCACCAGCATTTGAGAAAGCCAGCACACTAAACACATCTACAACCACGGACTCTCACAGAGTCTATTTCACTCCCCTACCACCTCCACCAGAGCAGGTCCTGGTATCCCCAGCTGGGAGACCTGAAGATGGATCACATTGCAGGGCTCTTTGCAGACACTCCCCAGCACCAGCCCAGAGCCTGGTAGCCCTGCTGGGTGGCTGGACCAAGAAGAGTAATAACAATTGCTGCAGTCCATCTCCCAGGAAGCCCCACCCCTAGCGAAAGGGGGAGCACGCCACATCAAGGCATCACCCCATGGGACAAAACAATCTGAACAACAGCCCTTGAGTTCCAGATTTTTCCACTGAAATAGTCTATCCGAATGAGAAGGAATCAGAAAAGTCATTCTGGAAATATGACAAAACAAGGTTCTATAACACCCCAAAAAGACCACAATAGCTTTCCAGCAATGGATCCAAATCAAGAAGAATTCTCTGAATTGCCAGAAAAAGAATTCAGAAGGTTGATTGTTAAGCTACTCCAGGAGATGCCAGAGAAAGGTGAAAAACAACTTAAAGAAATTTTTTTTGTAATGCAGGATATGGATGAGAAATTCTCCAGAGAAATAGATATCATAAAGAAAACACAATCACAACTTCTGGAAATAAAAGACACACTTAGAGAAATACAAAAGGCACTGGAAAGTGTCAACAATAGACTAGAACAAGTAGAATAAAGAACTTCAGAGCTTGAAGACAAGGCTTTTGAATTAACTCAATCAGACAAAGACAAAGAAAAAAAATTTAGTCAGGGCATGGTGGCTCGTGCCTGTAATCCCAGCACTTTGGGAGGCCAAGATGGGTGGATCATCTGAGGTCAGGAGTTCAAGACCAGCCTGGACAACATGGTGAAACCCCATCTACACTAAAAATACAAAAATTACCTGGGCATGATGGTGCAAGCCTGTAATCCCAGCTATTTAGGAGGCTGAGGCAGGAGAATTGCTTGAACTCCGGAGGTGGAGATTGCAGTGAGCTAAGATCACACCACTGACCTCCAGCCTGGGTGACAGAGCAAGACTCTGTCTCAAAAAAAAAAAAAAAAAAAAATTAAAAAAATGAACAAAGCCTCCAAGAAATTTGGGATTATGTTAAATGGCCAAACCTAAGAATAATTGGTGTTCCTAAGGAAGAAGAGAAATCTAAAAGTTTGGAAAACTTATTTGAGGGAATAATCGAGGAAAACTTCCCCGGTCTTGCTAGAGATCTAGACATCCAAACATAAGAAGCTCAAAGAACACCTGGGAAATTCATTGCAAAAAGATAATCACCTAAGCACTTAGTCACCAGGTTATCTAAAGTCAAGACTAAGGAAAGAGTCTCAAGAGCTGTGAGTCAAAAACATTAGGTAACCTATAAAGGATAACCTATCAGATTAACAGCAGACTTCTCAGCAGAAACCCTACAAGCCAGAAGAGATTCGGGTCCTATCTTTAGCCACCTGAAACAAAATAATTGTTTCCAGCAAACAAGAATTTTGTTTCCAGCAAAACTAAGTTTCATAAATGAAGGACAGATAAAGTCTTTTTCAGAGAAACAATGCTAAGAGAATTAGCCACTACCAGGTGAGAGCTACAAGAAATGCTAAAAGGAGTTCTAAATCTTGAAACAAAACTTCAAATTATGCCAAAATAGGACTTCCTTTAAGCATAAATCTCACAGGATCTAAAAAACAATAATGCAACAGGGAAAAAAACGGTATTCAGGGAACAACTAACATGATGAATAAAACAGTACCTCACATCTCAATACTAACATTGAATGTGAGTGGTTTAAATGCTCCACTTAAAAGCTAAGGAATGGCAGAATGCATAAAAACCTACCAACCACATATCTGCTGTCTTCAAAAGACTCACCTAATGCTGGACTCCCATAAACTGTAGGTAAAGGGGTGGAAAAGATATTCCATGCAAATGGAAACCAAAAGCAAGCAGGAGTAGCTATTCTTGTATCATACCAAAGAGACTTCAAAGCAACAACAGTTAAAAAAAAAAAAACAACAAAGAGGGATATTAAATAATGATTAAAGGATGAGTCCAACAAACAAAATATCACAGTCCTAAATATGCATGCACCTAACACTGGAGCTCCCAAATTTATAAGACAATTATTACTAGACCTAAGAAATGAGATAGATGACAACACAATACTAGAAAGGGACTTCAATACTCCACTGACAGCACTAGACAAGTCATTGAGACAGAAACTCAACAAAGAAACAAGGGACTTAAGCTATACCCTAGAACAAATGGACTTAACAGATATTTACAGAACATTCTACTCAACAACTGCAGAATATACATTCTTTGCAACAGCATATGGAACATTCTCCAAGACAGACCATATGATAGGCCACAAAAAAAAGTCTCAATAAACTTAAGAAAATCAAAAATATATCAACTATCTCTCAGACCACAGAGGAATAAAACTAGACATTAACTCCAAAAGAAACCCTCAAAACTATACAAATACATGGAAATTTAAAAATCTGCTCCTGAACGATCCTTGGGTCAACAATGAAATCAAGATAGAAATTAAAAAATGTTTTGAACTGAAAGATAATAGTAACACAATATATAAGAACTTCTGGGATACAGCAAAAGCAGTGCTAAGATGAAAGTTCATAGCATTAAATTCCTACATCCAAAAGTCTGAAAGAGCACAAATAGACAATCTAAGCTCATGCCTCAAGGAATTAGAGAAACAAGAACAAACCAAACCCAAACTTAGCAGAAGAAAAGAAATAACCAAGATCAAAGCAGGATTAAATGAAATTGAAACCAAAAATCCAAAAGATAAATGAAATAAAAAGCTGATTCTTCGAAAAGATAAACGAAATTGATAGACCATTAGTGAGATTAAGCAAGAAAATAAGAGAGAGAATCCAAATAAGCTCAATTAGAAATGAAATGGGAGATCTTAAAACCAATACCAGAGAAACACAAAGATCATTCAAGGCTACTATGAACACCTTTACACACAGAAACTAGAAAATCTAGAGGAGATGGATAAATTCCTGGAAATATACGACCCTCCTAGATTAAATCAGAAAGAAGTAGAAACTCTGAAGAGACCAATAACAAGTAGCAAGATTTAAACAGTAACTTAAAGATTGCCAACAAAAAAAGTCCAGGATCAGATGGATTCACAGCTGATTCTATAAGGCATTCAAAGAAGAATTGATACCAATCTTACTGAAACTATTCCAAAAGATAAAGAGGGAATCCTCCCTAAATCATTCTAGGAAGGCAGCATCACCCTAATACCAAAGCCAGGAAAGGACATAACAAAAAAAGAAAACTACAGATCAGTATCCCTGATGAACGTAGATGCAAAAATCCTCAACAAAATACTATTAATAGCTAACTGACTCAAACAACATATCAGAAAGATAATCCACCATGATCAAGTGGGGGGGATTTCATACCGGGGATGCAGGGATGGTTTAACATATACAAGTCAATAAATGTGATGCATCATAGAAATCGAATTAAAAACAAAAATCATATGATCATGTCAATAGATGCAGAAAAAGCACTTGACAAAATCCAGCATCCCTTTATGATTAAAACTCTCAGCAAAATTGGCACAGAAGGGACTTACCTCAAGGTAATAAAAGCCATCTATGACAAACACACAGCCTATATACCAAACAGGAAAAAGTTGAACACATTCTGCCTGAGAACTGGAACAAAACAATGACACCCACTTTCACCAGTTCTATTCAACATTGTACTGGAAGTCCTAGCCGAAGCAGTCAGACAAGAGAAAGAAATAAAGGGCAACCAAATCGATAAAGAGGAAGTCAAACTTGCTGTTCACCAATTATGTGATCATATACCTAGAAAACCCTAAAGACTCATTCCAAAAGCTCCTAGATCTGATCAATGAATTCAGTAAAGTTTTAGAATACAAAATGAATGTATACAAATTAGTAGCACTGCTATACACCAACAATGACCAAGATGATAATCAAATCAAGAACTCAACCCCTTTTATAATAGCTGCAAAACAACAACAACAAAAAAAAACTTAAAATAATTAGGAATATATTTAACCAAGGAGTTGAAAGATCTCCACAAAGAAAACTATAAAACACTGCTGAAAGAAATCATAGATGGCACAAATGGAATCACATCCTATGCCCGTGGGTGGATAGAATCCATATTGTGAAAATGACCATACTGCCAAAAGCAATCTGTAGATTCAATGCAATCTCTGTCGAAATACCATCATCATTCTTCACATAACTAGAAAAAACAATCCTACAATTCATATGAAATCCAAAAAGAGCACACATACCCAAAGCAAGACTAATTAACAAGAACAAATCTGGAGGCATCGTATTACCCGATTTCAACCTATAAGGTCATAGTCACCAAAACAGCATGGTACTGGTATAAAAATAGGCATGTAGACCAATGGAACAGAATATAGAACTCAGAAATAAAGCCAAATAGTTGTAGCCAACCGATCTTTGACAAAGCAAACAAAAACATGAAGTGGGAAAAGGACACCCTATGCAAGAAATGGTGCTTCAATAATTGGCTAGCCACATGTGAAAGAATGAAGCTGGATCCTCCTCTCTCCCCTTATACAAAAATCAACTCAGCCGGGCAGGGTGGCTCATGCCTCTAATCCCAGGACTTTGGGAGGCCGAGGTGAATGGATCACAAGGTCAGGAGATTGAGACCATCCTGGCCAACATGGTGAAAACCTGTCTCTACTAAAAATACAAAAATTAACTGGGTGTGGTGGCATGCACCTGTAGTCCCAGCTACTTGGGAGGCTGAGGCAGGAGACTCACTTGAACCAAGGAGGCGGAGGTTGCAGTGAGCCAAGATTGCGCCACTGCACTCCAACCTGGTGACAAAGCAAGACTCCGTCTAAAAAAAAAAAAAAAAAAAAACCAACTCAAGATGGATCAAAGACTTAAATCTAAGACCTGAAACCATAAAAATTATAGAAGATATCACTGAAAAAACTATTCTACACATTGGCTTAGGCAAAGAGTTCATGAGCAAGAACCCAAAGCAAATGCAACAAAAACAAAGATAGATAGATGGGACTTAATAAACTAAAAAGCTTCTGCACAGCAAAATAAATAACCCACACAGTGGGAGAAAATATTCACAAACTATGCATCTGACAAAGAACTAAGATCCAGAACCTACAAGGAACTCAAATAAATCAGCAAAAAAACACAAATAATCTCATTGAAAAGTGGGCAAAGAACATGAATACACAATTCTCAAAAGAAGATATACAAATGGCCAACAAACATAAGAAAAAATACTCAGCATCACTACCTTTATCAGGGAAGTGCAAAAAAAAAAAAAAAAAAAAACCACAATGAGATACCACCTTACTCCTGCAAGAATGACCATAATTAAACAATAAAAAAAATAGATGTTGGCATGGATGTGGTAAAAAGTGAACACATTTACACTGCTGGTGGGAATCTAAACTAGTACAACCATTATGGAAAAAAGTATGGAGATTCCTTTAAAAACTAAAAGCATAACTAACATTTGATCCAGTAACTCCACTACTGGGTATCTACCTAGAGGAAAAGAAGTAATTATATGAAAAAGATACTTGCAGATGCATGTTTATAGCACCATAATTCGCAATTGCAAAAATATGGAATCAGCCTAAATGCACATTAACCAATGAGTGAATAAAAGATATATATATATATGCATGCCATAGAATACTATTCAGCCACAAAAAAGGAATAAACTAATGGCATTTGCAGCAACCCGAATGGGGTTAGAGACCATTATTCTAAGTGAAGTAACTCAGGAATGGAAAACCAAATATCGTATGTTCTCACTTATAAGTGGCAGCTAAGCTATGAGGACGCAAAGGCATAAGAATGATATAATGGGCCAGACATGGCGGCTCACGCCTGTAATCCCAGCACTTTGGAAGGCCGAGGAGGGAGAATCACTTGAAGTCAGGAGTTTGAGACCACCCTGGCCAATATGGTGAAACCCTGTCTCTACTAAAAAATAACAAAAATTAGCCAGGCATGGTGGCGGGTGCCTGAAGTTGCAGCTACTCAGGAGGCTGAGGCAGGAGAATTGCTTGAACTTGGGATGCAGAGATTGCAGTGAGCCAAGATTGTGCCACTGCATCCAGACTGGGTGACAGAACGAGACTCCGTCTCAAAAAAAAGAGAATGATATAATGGGCTTTGGTGACTTGTGAGGGAAGGTTGGGAGGGGCGCGAGGGATAAAAACTACACATTGGGTACAGTGTACACTGCTCAGGTGACAGATGCACCAAAATCTCAGAAATCACCACTAAAGAACTTTTCCATGCAACCAAACACTACCTGTTTTCCAAAAATTATTGAAATTTAAAAAAGGTTTTTTAATAAAATAAAAAGCTGGAAAAAAAAACAATGAAACCAATGCTAAATTCCAGTGACAGATTGGTAACAATAAAAATACAATTTTGTTCCCAATCAAGTTCACAGACACCCTGAATTCTATCCATGGACCCTTGGGAGGGGGTCCCTGGACCCTAAGTTAAGAACTCTTAGTTTAAAGGATACAAGATGGCAGAGACATTCTAGGGCTGTCCAAAAGGATATGCAATTTGAGGAAGGAAAAGCCAGGTGAGATAACATAGACTGTTCTTCACTGTGGTTCTGGAAGCTGGAAAGCACCAGTGTAAGTGATGAAAAGTGAAAGGGGTTCCAGGCTCTCCAATAATAAAATACACAAAAACAGTCCATTTATCACTGATTCCTTTGTCAGATTATTTCTCATCTTTTAGATCAGAAAAAAATTAAGCGTGCTGATGAGGATACTGTGAAACTAGCACTCTCAAGCATTGCTGGTCATAGTTGGCAAATGGTACAAATTTGTACAAATCCATTGAGAATCTATTTGGGAATATTAACAACCATAAAAGTTTGAAATCTTGATTGAGAAACGCATTTATGAGAAGCTACCCAGAGAAAATAATCTGAGGTACATAAGAAGTTTTACTTAGAGATGTTTGTTGCAGCAATATTTACATGAGCAAAACATATTAGAAACAACTAAAGCTCTAAAATGATAGCAAGTAGTTAAGTGAAGTAGAGAAATGAATAAATGGAATGCAATGTGAATATTAAATATCAGTAATGAAAACAATGCAATTACCTGGTATAGACTTACTAGAGACAAGACAAATATGTATCCTCTCTGAGCCTTGATTGCTTTGTCTACTAAAAGGAGGATAATAACACTATCTCCTAAGGTTGTAACTTGGTTTCATGGGATAATGTTTAAAGCTCCTATAAAGAGCCTGAGACATCAAGGGTGCTCAGAATGTGTCAGCTATTATGATTATGATGACATTATGCTATGCCAATAAAGTAAAACAAAATCGTATGTAATCCTCGTTACATCATTGCAAAAATACGTAGAAGAAAGACTGAAAGGAAATACATCAAAATGTTAATAGTACTGTTGGGGTAAGAGGTCATTAAAATTTTCTGTCTTTCTCTATATTCTAAGTTTTAATTATATACTTTAAATATGCTCTTAAACTGTTGATATAAAAGAAGCAAAGATGTATTCTAGAAATACATATCTCAACCTTTTATAGCAATTGAGATGGGATCTATATCAGGACAGCAAGTAACTCTGGACTCCTTTAATTCTCTGTGTGCCTTCTTGTCCCCAAAACCTTGGAGGCAAAAAAAACCTCACTGCACAAAGCTAATGCATCACAATTGTTTCTTTTCCTTTCCTTTCCTTTCCCTTCCTTCCCCTTCCTTTCCCTTCTTTCCCCTTCCTTCCCCTTCCTTCCCCTTCCCTTCCCTTCCTTTCCTTTCCCTCTTCTTTTCTGTTTTCCTCCCTCCCTCCCTCCCTCCCTTCCTTCCTTCCTCCCTTCCTTCCAAGATGGGGTCTCAATCTGTCATCCAGGCAGGAGTGCAGTAGCATGATCTTGGCTCACTGCAGCCTCAAACTCCTGGGCACAAGTGATCCTCTTGATCAGCTGAAACTACAGGCACATGTCACCATGCCTGACTAATTTTTTTTTTCACTCTTTTCAGAGATGGAATCTTGCTTTGTTGCCCAGGCTGGTCTAGACCTCTTAGCTTCAAGTGATCCTCCTGCCTCAGCCTCCCAAAGTTCTGGGATTACAAGCATGACCCACTGTGCCTGGCTCTGTCTTTATAATTTCTGAGTGGTATGAATCACCCCTAAATGAATGACCAAGTACCCTAAATAAATGATGAATAAGTGTTAAACATTCTCTGGAGCCTAAATTGTTGACATCATTTAATTCACTATCCAGAGAAGTGATCACGTAGCAGTCAGAGGCAGCTAGCCAGGTACGAGACACATAGTAGGTGCTCAGCAAACATTAAATAAATGCATGAATGGCTGACTGCTCGTGGGTCCCAGCCTTTCTCTGCCACAGTGGTTGTCCAGGTGCAGCCAGTCTGCCACACGGTGGCAGTGCTGTTCCACACTAGGCAGGGTTGGTGGCACCGGTTCCACCTGGCACTGAATGCCCAGTGCTTTTCTTTTTCAGGCAGAGAAGTCCTACGATCCCCAGAAAGGATCCAAAGATGACACTGGTGGAGACATGCTGCCTTCTTAATGGAGTGAGGGGCATGCCCCTCTGGCTATAGTTAAGATGTATCTTTCACCTTTGCAGGGGTGGGCCAGCCTGTGAAGTGGAGGGAGCAGTCTGTAAGGAGGCTTCTACGTTCATGAGGCCCAGCGAGGCCCAGAGGCTCCTGGAGTGGTCACTGATGGCAGGAGTTTAAAACAGGGCTCTCTCAAGAAAGTACATCTGAGGCAGTGTGGTGCGGTGGGGTAGCCTGAGCTCTGGTGGGACACAGACCAGGGCTCATATCTTGGCTCAGCCTCTGACAAATCACTTCACCTCTCTCACTGCATTTTCTTGTCTTTGAAATAGGAATAAGAACTTGTAAGGCTATCAAGAGCTTTAAATTAAATAATGCATGTAAAGGACTGAGCACAATGCCTGGAACATAGCAGCTCATTGAGGGCTAGTTACTATCATTACTGTTGTTGTTATTAATAACCGTAGTGTCATTTCATTAAGTATAGAAATCTCAAGGAAGACTCTTGGCCCCTGTGGTCACACAGACGAAGTCTAACTGGATCCTGAAATTATTTCTACGTCTATGGTAGAATGCTGTTTTTTTGTTTGTTTGTTTTCAGTTTTTTTTCTTTCAAAAGGACATAGGTTTGGAAAAAAAATCAAATGTGACTTTTGAATTCTCTTTAGGGAGGAAAAAGACAGTGTTACATTCCTTCAGCTTCCTCCTTCTCTAAATTTTGAAGCCAAAGTTATCAAATCAATTGCAGCTCCAGCATCCATGGTGAGGGGTCTTTGTCTAATGGGCCATGTTTGTAGTTTGGTTCCTGGATTCAGGTTGACTTTGTCTACACCAATCACTCTCAGCAGGCAAAGGTGAGATCTCTTTATTCCTCATGTCCTCAGAAGAAAAAAAAATTCTCTCTCCTAAACTTTTATTTATTTTTGTTTTTTTAGTGATGGAGTCTTGCTCTGTCGCCCACGCTGGAGTGCCGTGGCACAATCTCGGCTCACTGCAACCTCCACCTCTTGGGTTCAAGCTCAGCCTCCCAAGTAGCTGGGACTACAGGCGTGCCTGGCTAATTGTTTTGTATTTTAGTAGAAACGGGGTTTCACCATGTTGCCCAGGCTGGTCTCGAACTCCTGGGCTCAGGCAATCCATCCGCGTCAGTCTCCCAAAGTGCTGGGATTACAGGAGTGAACCTCCGCACCTGGCTGCACCTAAGTTTTTAAAGTATGGTTGATGAGAAAAGACAAAGAGAGACAAAGACAACAAAGACAATTGTTTACACTAAAGAGAGAGCAGAGTAAAAGAGAGGGGAGACCACTTATACAATCTCCAAGTCTCAGATTTACTGTACAATCTCCAAGTCTCAGACTTACTGTGAACAAATGTTCTCCCATTTTTACTGAGAACATAAAACAAAAGTAAAACTGAAGTATCACACAAGGGATTTGAATCAGGTGGAAGTAGTCGTTGTGAAAGTATGATTCATAAAGGTTCTCTAGGAGAAATATATTTGAAACGCAAGTCAGCAACAATTTAAAAGTCTGTTTCCCTCTGTGCATTTGAATATATATGAAAATACATAGACATTGACACTTAAAATGTAAATCATAACCATTGTTATTTACATATACTCATATGCCAGGTCCCTAGACTTTGCCATTGTAACAAGTGAAGAAGAAGGGTTCCGAGTGGCCGTATTAGACATGATGGGCTACATTATGCCAAGATCATGCCACTGCACTTCAGCCTGGGTGACAGAGCAAGACTCCATCTCAAAAAACAAAAAAAAATTCCATAATAGGATAGTATTCCAAGTGTGTATGGGGAGATATAAAATGGAAAAATGACTTCAAGGAGAAAAAAGAATAACATAACCTTCTTAATTTCATGATCTCAGTATCAAATTGCTCCAATGTTTAAAGTTTATTGGATGAGATGCATTTAAAAATTAACATGTGTTTCATTTTAAAATATCAACATTTCTATTATGCTAGTATAACATTATTGTGCTTCATTTTAAAGTATTAACATTTCTATTGTGCTAGTATAACATTATTGTATGCACTTATGATGAAAAATTAGATATAAACATTAAGAGAGTGTTAGTTGAATGAATGAATAAATGAAGAGTGCTTTCCTTATCAGTTAACATTAGGTTTGACTGGGAGTGACAGAAAACCCAAGATAGCAGAATCTTCAGTAAAAGTCATTATATTTCCAGCAACTGAAGTATCTCTTGTTGGCGTTCAATGTCTTGCTCATATAGAAATATGAAGTCGGGCAGTCCAAAGCCCTTGAGGCAGCTCCATGATCTCTGGACCCCACCTCCTTCTAGATCCTCAACACAATGCTTCTATATCATGGTCCAAAATGGCTGGCCCAGCTCCAGCCATTGGGTCCCCATTCCAATCAGCAAGGAAAAGGGCATCCTTTTGGGGACACTTCCCAGAAGTAGCACCACCACCTCTGCTTATATCTAATTGGTCAGAACTTGATCGTGTATTACACAAGGAAAGCTGGGAAACACAGTCTACTCTAGGTGTCTTGGGCCTTGCTAAAAATTGGTAGATCTGAAGAAGAGGAGAACAAACATTAAGGGACAATTATCAATTTACTCCACATCTATACTTGGATAACTCATGGGCATTTTGGACTGGATATCACAAATCTGAACTCATCTTTTCTCCAAACATTATTCTCTAATATTCTCTAGCTCAGCCAATGGAGAACCTTAATCTGGTCAAGCTGGAAACCTAATGTCATTATTGATACTTTCCTGCTGTCAATCCTCCCTCGAAAATACATCTCAAATTCATCTCTATTCCTACCGCCAGTACCCACAACAAACTCCTAACCAGTGTCCCTCTCACCTCTTTCCAGATCATTCTCTGCATTGCAGCCAGAATAACTTTCTAAGAAAAAATAAAAATCTGAGCATGTCACTTTTCTGCTAAAACCCCTGGAAGGCTGCGCATGATGCTTAGGATAAAGACCAAAAACCTTTACATGGCTTTCAAAGGCCTAATGTGATCTGGCCCTTGCTTCATCTTGCACTGCTTACCTTTTGTTCTCCATGCAGCAGACAAACTTGGTGTTCTGCTGTTCCTCCTCCATACCAGGCTCCTTCCTGACTGCCCATGCCATTCGCTCTTTCTCCACCTCCCTCTTTAACTGTCCAATGTCCACTCACCCCCCAAGTCTCTTCTTAAACACCACATCATCAGGGAAGACTTCCAGTGTTTGAGACTAGACTTTCATGGCACCCTGTGCTACCTTTGCTTTTCACCCTTTACTTCTTATAGCACTTATCACAATGAGAATTTACATGATGATTTTGTTTATTGACCCTTATTCCCCTTGGGTGATAAGCTCCTTGAGTCTGGTGACTAGGTACCACTGGTGCTCTGCTGCATCCCAGCATTTAATGAAGTGTCTGCACTTTTTTACTCAGTGTGGCTACAGTCCATAAAGGGATGTCACTGCAGATCTCAGCCCCTATCCTGTTTAAACAAGATCACCAGGCAATTTCTACACACAATCAAGGTTCAGAGGACCTGGTCTAACATATACGAATCATAGTAGTAGTAATAGTT
This sequence comes from Pan paniscus, assembly GCF_029289425.2. Taxonomy (NCBI): domain Eukaryota; kingdom Metazoa; phylum Chordata; class Mammalia; order Primates; family Hominidae; genus Pan; species Pan paniscus. The sequence continues at coordinate 114,055,622 of NC_073258.2, forward strand.
GATAATACTTACTAGGTATTGATAATGCTCCAGGCATCGTTCTAAGCACATGACCTGTATTAACTCATGTACCTCTCACAGAAACCCTATGGGATAGAGAATCATTTAACAACCCAGTTTTACAGATGATGAAACTAAGGCCCACAGGGATTAAGTAACTTGCTTAAGGTCACACATCTAGCAGTAGCAGTAGCAGATGCATAGAACCAACAGACTGTATGCCCACTGTGTATAACAGACCAGTTACATTGAGATAGAAGGATGTGCAGCACAGAAAGAATCAGATCACAGGGCACCAACTGAGGGGGAGGAGAGCTGCAGTGAGGAGAAGTCCCTCAAATCTATCTCCCAGTGGAGTGCTGGGCTGGGGTTTTTAAGGAGATCATGGAGGTGAGGGGCTAGAAAACTGGGGTTGTCCATTGGTGGGATAAGGGGGATGAAAGTATCAGGATTTGGGAACTGCATTCTTTGGTGAGTCAACTTCTGGTCAGCTACAGTAGGAGACCTGGGGGGGCCAGCAGGACAGGGTCATAGTGGGGCCCTCAGACCAGCTGGTGTCAATGGGTCCTTCAGAACAGCTGACATTAGTAATTTCACTGGTATGCAGGACCTGAAAGAATACTCCAAGTGGAAAACATAATGTTTTATGTTCAAGTTGTTAACTATAGAGCAGTTAAGGGGAACTATAATCTTGTAACTGGGTCTACGTGATTCTGAGATAACAGACACTAAACAATTATGAAGAAGCAGGCCAGAGAACAAGCTGACCTCATGGTTCATGCTGAATGTGCTGCAAGCTGGGCTTATTTTATTTCTCCCTTTCCCTGCTTCCCTGATTAATTTTACAAAGTTTGTAAGGAAGATTTCAGTAGTGTTAGTAATAAAAGAGGCGGAATATGATCCCCAGTACATAGCACAATAGAAGGTGCATAGTAGGTGCTTCAAGACATTTTAATGAATGCTAATAGGTGGAGATGTGAGATTTGAACCCAGCAAAATGGCTCCAGAGCCCCAGCTCTTAACCACTTAGCATGTGATGAATATTTGTCAAGTGCACCCCAGGGGCCTTCCGCTGCATCTAGCACACTATAGGCCACTCACACTAGCTGAACAAATGTGTGAGTGAATGGTTAGGTGGTACAGTCAGTTGTGGGCAGATACCTCTGGAACCTAGGAAAGGAGTTTAGTGAAAAGAGTAGTAGGATAGGAAGTAAGTGATTTGGAACTATTGGCCTCAATGTGATAAGAAACACCCTGAGGTGGGGGACCATAGGCATATAGCCTTCGTGTGTTCAAGGCCTCACAGGCCTAAGAGGAAAATGGGGTGATACTAATGGTGATAACCAAAACTTCACTGGTTCTTGTCTCCATCAATTCCCACAGGCTGGAAGGTCACTGTGAAGTATCCTATATCTTTCTGAGGATCCCTATGGTGTGCCTAGCCTGTGCTCATTAACGTCCTTGCTCCTGCCAGGCACCTACACTGTCTGCTACTTCTCCTGAGGCACCTCATTCCCTTGGGACAGCCACTGTGACCATGTCCTGCTGGGATCCCCAGGTCTCCTGCTGCAGTTGATGAGCCAAAAGACTCACTCTGCTGATGCTGTACCCATTCAGCTGCCAAGAGGAGCAGAACATCCGTGGCCCCTTTGTGTTATACTGCATTAGAGGGGTACCCAAGCAGGACGGTATGTGTACCAATGCATCATAGAGACTTCAGTCAAACAGCTCTTCTGTTCTCTACAGGACATAGGCATGCATCCTATGGGGCCTAGGCCACAAGAGAGTCAACAGGCTGTACTTGGAATCAACACTAGAGCTAGCTGGCCATGCCTGGATCCCTCTCCCCTCTGGCGAATTCCATCTCTAGGGGCTCCTTGTTCCCTACCAAACAGGTTTCCATAAAGCACTCATTTGCCAAGAAGTTCCAGGTGTTTCTGACCGTGAACTTAAGCTCAAGTTTCCCCTAAACCTGCTTTTTTTCCATTGGTAACCCTGCACATAATACTCTGAGATTTTGTTTAGAAAAACAGACTGAAATTTCTTTAGGGCTGTGTGCATGTATTTGGGGCATGAATGAATGTGCCCATTAGCTCATTCTGCTCTAAACCCTATGATTCCCCGGATGTCACGTGCCACCTGTTCCTACTGACTAGGTACCAGGCACTGAAACCACCATTGCAAAATTATAACTGAGATGGTGAAAGGGATCTGACCTAACCGACTCCATCTTGCTTCTCATCTCCAAGCTGTCTTTGTTCATTCCTAGGCATAGGCCAAACTAACTTTGGGGGGAACTTAGTTTATAGTTTAGCTTTGAAACAAAGACAATACCAGCCCTTTCCCAAACAAACCCCCTTCTTGCCCAGGGACTAGACTGCCTTTTCAGGACTAACAAATTAGCCACAAAATTAGAAATTATGGTTTAGGAGTCATGCAGCTAGAGGCTGCAAGATTCTAAACCTCAAATTGCTCCTGGGGATAACATCAACTATTGTAAAACCTAAGATCAATGCTTAAGATATTTCACAGACACTGCACTCGATGGATCAGCTGGCACCACCCAGATGGATAAACTGGCTCATCTGGTCTTATGACCCCCACCTGGCAACTGACTCAGCACAAGAGGACAGCTTTGATTCCCTGTGAGTTCATCTCCTAGCCCACCAATCAGCACTCCCGACTCACTGACCCCTACCCACCAAATTATCCTTAAAAACTCTGATCCCTGAAAGCTAGGGAGACTGATTTGAGTAATAATAAAACTCCGGTCTCCCTCACAGCCAGCTTTGTGTGAATTACTCTTTCTCTATTGCAATTCCCCTGTCTTGATAAATCGACTCTGTTTAGGCAGTGAGCAAGGTGAACCTATTGGGCGGTTACAGCACTTTAACCATAAACCTTATGAGAAAGTGCCATTTCTCCATTTCACAGGTGAGAAAACTGAGGATTAAAAAGGTTACTCAAATAACTTTCCTAAGGATAAATGTGTGAGTCTTCTAACTCACACATTTATCAATAAACAAAACCGGATTCACAAGTACACTGGAGACTTTACATTTTGGGCAAGGATATTTAAGCTAACGGGAGTGAGACAACCCTTCTTCAGTAGAAAAAAGGCGAGCAGCAGACGCTGCTTTAGTTACCAGCACTTTGCTTCCTCCGTCTCCCCGCGCCAGGCATCGGGCATCCCAACCTCGACTTTGGCCTTCAACTTGGCGCGCTCCGGAGCTGGAGCTCTGCTGTGGCGAATCTGATCGCGGGTCCATGCCCGCCCCCTGTCCCGCCTCCTGGCTTTTGACCCCGTCCTTGGTCCCGCCCCGGGCCCTGGCTCCTGGCCCCGCCCTTGGTCCCGCCCCGGGCCCCTGGCTCCTGGCCCCGCCCCAGCCCAGGCAGGTCACCGCGCCATTTCCTGTCCAAAGCTGGGCGAATCAGGTCGGTGCCGCGGGGTACCCCGGAATCCCCCCTGGGAGCTGGTCCTGCACTGGCCTTCAGAGCCGAGCAGAGGACGCTGCTTTGGGCCCCAGAGCATGGGAAGGTCTTGGCTGCGGTCTGGGACCTGCATGGAGGGCCCGGGACCTGCGGACGCCTGGGAGCGGTTGCTGGGCAACAGTGCGTGCGGCCTGGCCTCTTTGCGCCCGGCGGGCAGCGCGCGTCTGGGGCAGGCTCCGCGCGGGGCTCGGGCACAGGTCTCCGCTGCCGCAGACCTACCGAGTGAAGCACTGAGCGCGGCGCCGCTTCGCCATCACCTGGCTCTGGCCCTCTCACCCTAGCGTGGGGGGGCACTGGCCAGGCAGTGAGGACCCTGAGATCCATGCCCTGGGAGACAGAGGTTGTCTCCTGTCCATGCACCCGCGCGCCTGCCTTCTAACCTTCATACCGTTGGGCAGATTAATTCACTGGACTGGGCCTCTGTTCCGTGGGAGTTGAAAAGATTTGACCTGGAAGAAACCCTAGCGATTATTCAGTTAAGCCGCAACCCCACCCCCTGTTTTATATAGGTAAGGGTGCTTCACGGTGAGGACTCGTCGCGTGCCTGGTGCTTTACATCAGTCCGCAGAATAGTCCTCGTAGTTTCTCTCTTACTGTTCCCATAGTATGGGTGAGGACTCTGAGGCTCGGAGAGGTTGTGAATTTAGCCAGAATCACACAGCTTGTAACTGGTGGAGATGAGGACACTGAGACTCGATTAAATCACTCGTAGTTTGTTCGTGGCAGATTACGTGTTAGAAGCGTGTTACACTACTATGAAACCTGGCCATGGAAATGAGAATCACCTGGAAAGTGTTTAAAATCTATATTCGTGGCTGGGCAATGTCCCGGGTTTACTGACTTGAAATCTCGGGCTACGGCTGAGGAAGCTGTATATTTAACAATCTTCCCGATGATTTTTATGATCTGTGGATGAACCACTGAGTACTGCTGGGTACACCACGGGGCCTTCTCGCACAAAAACAACTGTAAAATAATATCTAAGGTACCTAGAGCAGAAGAGACGCTGGTGAGCATGTTAACATTATGTTCTAATCCCTTCAGTCAATTTGTACCCTTTCTTCACTCTTCAGAAACAAGCCAAAGGCAGATTTTAAACAAGTATGGACATTTAGATGCAAATTGCCCCAAGTTTGTTACCTGTCACACATCCACATTTAAGCTTCTGACTAGACCAGCCTGTCATCATCAAAGTCAGGTGTTAGTGTATTTCTCTATCCTTGGCAACCTGTCATCTGCTCTCTTCTCATCTCCATGCCAGGTCCCTAAATCGCCAGGGTTGATGTTGGCTTGGGAAGAACTATTTGCAGAGCGTTTTCTGCACTGGAAGGAGGGCTGGAAGCTTTCTGGAAGCATTGCCGCACATAAATGAGTGCCTCTTGGCCTAAAACAGCAGTTGGAATGAAAGGGATCACCCTGCTGTTATTCATTGACATTAACAAAACTGTCATAAAAATTATCACTTGGCTCTTAGTTTTAGAAGGCTAATAAGCCTGACCGTTCTGTTTAGTGCTTTATTATTATTAATTTCACCGTTATGCTGCATCCCTTAGGGATTCCGGTTCACAATGGATGCTGATCGAGAGAAAGATTTGCAGAAATTTCTTAAAAATGTGGATGAAATCTGTAAGTACTAGTAAATCATAAATTAATTTCTGCTTTAGAGAAGTGGAGTAGATAAAGAGAAATTATTGCTCTAAGTTCCTGGGTGGCTTGACAGGTTTATAACTCTTAGGAAAAAAGTGTAATTGAAATTAAAGAGAAGGGTATTGAGAAGCAAGTTATAGCCTCAGGGCTGTATTTTCTGGCTGTTAATTGGTATCAGAGAAACTGTTAACATTCTGATAGGAATTCAGGCTGACGGTTTTCTTCCATATTTTGTATCCTTCTATGTGGAATCCAGTCAAAACAAGCTGGTGTTTCCCCATTGACAATGAACCCAGCTGTTCCCTTCAAGGGTCAAGAACCTCACTGATCAGTGTGAGATTCCTCCCGTTTTAGAGTAGAGCCATTTCTGTTTTAGAGCTGCAGAGGCAAAATCAAATGGCTTTCCTTTAGGATCCATCAAATTACGTGGATGGCTTATGATCATCATTCCCTTCTCTCTCTCTAGACAAGAAAGTCCTTTCCCAAGTTTAGGCAGGTTGGATCTCAAAGAAATGTACTCTGATCCCACAGATCACATTCAGGAATTTCCAAACCTGTCAGTCCCTGTTCAGGGAGCTTGCTTGAGTATAGAAACAAACAAACCAACAAGCAAACAGACCTTACATAGTAAATACAGGCAATATGCTGAAATTGCTGCTTGTAGCAGATTGTATGGGTTCAAGGAATAAAGTGGTTTTAAAGCTAGCTTGGGTGACATCGTAAATGATACATGAATAATGCTCATCCCTGAATGCTGTTCCATGGAGCTCTGGCCTTGGCCCACTGCCACCTTTCTCTTCAGCTGGTCTAAACATGTAGCTTTACCTGCCACCTGTTTGCTCATGACCCCCACATCTACATGGACACTTAGCCTTCTTTTCTGAGCCTCTGCCTCTATGGTACTGTCATACCTACTGTATCCCACAAATAAACTTAAATGTGTCCAAAATTGAGGCATCATCTCTTTCCCTCCCCTTTGCCCTCCCCCTCCCAAATAAAACCTGCTTCTCCTACCCTCACCTTCATCCTGGTCTCAGTTGGTGACACCACCATCCAGAAATTTACAAGTCATCTGGGACTCCTCCCAACTCATAACCCTGCATCCAATTAGCCATCTAGTTTGGTTGGAGAGCCATCCTCTCCAACCCTCCCTTTGTTCTGGTTCTTCTTACCCAGACTATCTCAACAACCCCCTGATTGTTTTTCCTGTCTCCAGGCTTATACTTCCCACAGAGTAATGTATCTAAAATGCAAATCTGACCCAGACACTTCTCTGCTTGGATTCCTTTTGCAGTCATAATAAATCCCAAGCTCTCATCAGGACTTAAGTCCTCCCATGACCTTGTCCTTACCTCTCTCATATCTCCCTACCTCACGCTTGAGCAGCAATAAACTGCTGATACTTTGCCACACATACTCTGTGTTTCACACTCTGCACTGGATCTTTGCCATTCCCACTGCCTCTTCATCTTTTTTTTTAACCTGGCTAACTTATGCATACTCAAAGTTCATTCAGGTATCATGTATACCAGTGCTGTCCAATAGAGCTTTCTGTGATGATGAAAACGTTCCATAATCCTCACTGTCCACTATGGTAGCGACTAGCCACATGATTATTGAGCATTTGAAATATGGCTTATAACTCCACCCTGTGGTCTAGTGCTTAGGGTTCTGTGTGTTTGTGGCTGCAGCCCAGGTTTGAAATGCAGCTTGTTTCAATTAATTTAAATTTATGTAGCCACATGTATATAGATTCTGTACATTTACTTCTTGGGCTCTTACTATGTGTTGAGTGTTGGTAAGGCCTAGAGAATACAGTCAAAGAATTATTCTTTTCATGGTATTAATAGTCCAGTGGAGAAAACAGATATTAAACAGTAATTTCAAGTATGCAATATGAGACACAGAGAATTACAAAGTGTAGGGATCTAACCCAGCTTTGGGAGGTTGTATTAGTCGGCTAGGGCTGCTGTAACAAAATAGACTGGCTGGCTTAAATGACAAAACTTTATTTTCTTAGAGTTCTGGAGTTTAGAAATCTAAGACCAGGGTGTGAGCAGGTTTGGTTTCTTCTGAGGCCTCTCTCCTTGGCTTGCAGATGGGTACCTTCCCGCTGTGCCCTCACATGGTCATCTCTCTGTGCGTGTATATATTTGGTGTTTCTCTTCTTACAAGGACACTAGTCATATTGGATTAGGGCAATAATTAGTTACTTCTTTAAAGGCCCTATCTACAAATACAGTCATACCAGGAGTTATAGCCTCAACATGTGAATTTTTGGGGGGGATGCAATTTAGTCCATAACAGAAATTAAATAAAGTTTTCCTGAAGAAGTGAGATTTAGGCAAAATGTGAAGAGTGAGTCGGAGTTGGTCACTGGGGAAATGACAGGGGAGTGTCCTGAGTGGGAAGTAAGGAGGTAGGAAAGCTAAGAGTGAAGAAAGAGTGTGGCGCTTTTGAGGAACTAAAAGAATAAAAAGCCCCAAATGGCTGGAAAGAAGAGATCAAGGAGAGAAGAGTCCCATCTGAATATGGAGGGGCCAGATTAGGAAAGACCTTGGAAACCATGGTAAGGAATTTGTGTTTACCCTGAGAGCAGTAAATCAATTCCATCTAATTTATGTAATGACTCTTCCCTCAAGGAGGTGGAGCATCTCTACCCCTTAAATGTGAGATACATTTAGTGACTTGCTTCCAAAGAGTACAGTATGGAAAGGGAGGGAAGAAAGTAACTTTACAGTGGAAAAGGTTGGCAAACACAATTTCAGATAGATGATCAAGGTTAACCTCCTGATAAATCACACTGATGGCATGCATCCCTGGTACGCCATAGTGTGCCATGGTCTTTTTCCCCAAATCCTGTAACCCCAGTCTAACCGTGAGAAAAATACCAGATAAACCCAAATTGCAAGGTATTCTATGAAATACCTGATCAGTACTACTCAAAACTGTCAAGGTCATCAAAATAAGGAAAGGGTGAGAAATTGTCGCAGCCTAGAGAAGCCTAAGGAGACATGACTAAATGTCGTATAGTGTTCTGGATGGGATCCTGGAATAGAAAAAGGGCATTAGGGAGAAAAACAATGAAATTAGAATAAAGTGTGCAGTTGAGTTAATTTTAAAAAATTAATTAAAAGACATGAAAGAAGAGCTAAATAAATGGAGACATATTTAATCCTAGGAAGACTTATTTGGTAAAAATGTCAATTTTTAAAATATTCTATGCAGTAAATACAATTTAGATCAAAACCCCCAAAGTAGTATGTACTAAAATTCAGCAAGCTGATTCCAAAGTTTACGTGGAAGAGCAAAGGACCAAGAAGACCCAAGAAAACTCTGCAGGAAAAAAAAAAAAAGGCAGGACAACTTTCCCTACCTGACATTCAAGATTTATTATAAAGCCATAGTAATCAATGCATGGAGGTTTTCGTGCTGGAAAGGACAATCAGGGGAAAGGAATGAGGAGCCTGGAGAAGATTTGCACACATAACAGGGATGATGAGACACATTGCTGGCAGGGACTTCTCAACAAATAATGCTCCTGCCCTACGTGAAAGTCAACTCTAGGTGAATTACATATCTTAGTAAGAAAAAAACTTTAAAACTTTTATAAGACACCATAAGAGAGTATATTTATAACCTTACTGACACAAAAGACCTAAATTGTAAAGGAAAAGATGGTATATTTAACACATTAAAATTAAAAAGAAAATCTCTTCAACAACATATTCCATAAAAACAAATGAAAAGACAAAGAATACCCAAGGGGAAGATGTTTGGAAATACATGTAACCAGTCCAGAATATATACAACTGATACGGATAGGAGATGGGAATAGTGGATAGAAGAGGGTGGTTCCCTGGCAAAGACCCCACCCTCAAGCCGGGAGATCTGCAGCACTAAGTGGAAACAGGCATTTCTGTTTTCGTGCCCAAAAAGTTGCCTTTTGGCCTGCCATGCTCCCCTATCCTGTGCCCATGTAGACTCTGAACCCCAGGCTCCAGAAGCAGACAAACAGGTGAGATGAGGACACAAGCAGACAAATGGCAGAACGACACAGTAGAGAAAAGAGGAGGAATGTCTGAATGCTGAGAGGAGTTTGGCTGGGAGCAGCCAGAGGGGAGTTTGGCCACTGGATGGCCAGGCTCCAGGGGAAGATCATCTTTCCCCTCCATCCCCCCTTCCAGCTCCCCATCCATCCCGCTGAAAGCCACCTCCACCACTCAGTAAAACCCCACATTCATCCTTCAGTCCTGTGTGTGACCTGATTCTTCCGGGGACGCTGGGCAAGAGCTCGGGATACAAAAAGCTGTCACTTCCCTCTGCCCTTGTGAAAAGGCAGAGGTCCGTCAAGCTGGTTAACACTCAAGTCGTCCACAGATGGCAGGGCTAAAAGGACACGCTGTAACACGCGCCCAACTGGGCTCCTGCACTTGTCCGTCTGCGTTCTCCCCCTCCCCTCAGGGGTTTGAGCAGTGGTGGTGACTGAACAGGCAAGCCACACCCCTGTCGCATGTCCTGCGAGGGGGATCAGAGAACGCCCCTGTTTCACAATCAAATCAACCAGGCATGGTGGTGTGTGCCTGTAGTCTTTGCTACTCAGGAGGCTGAAGCAGGAGGATCGCTCGAGCCCAGGGGTTCAAATCCAGCCTGGACAACATAGCAAGACCATCTCTTAAAAAAAAAGAATTTTTTAAAAAAGAAATTATGTTAACTAATAAGAAAGAGACAATGACCCAATAGAAAATTGGCCAAGGATAGGAGTAGGCTCTTCGTAGAAATCCAAATGGGTGCAAATCAATAAGAAGATGCTCAATTCCAATCAAATTCAGCAAAATGCAAATTAAAATGTTAATGAGATACCATTCCCATCCATTACATTGACAACAATTAAAAAGTTTAACCTAGCAAGTGATGATAAGAATGTAGAAGAATGGGAACTTCCTCTTGTACTCTTTTGTAGGAGTAAAAATTGGTACAGCCATATCCTGAAGGATATGTAACATATGTGCACAAGGAAATATGTACATACAGGTATTCAATTCAGCATTTATTTACTTTAGAAAAAACTAAAAAACCACCTGGCTATCAATAAAAGAATGGATTAACTATGGTATATATAATGGTTTAAATGAATCAACTGGAAGCGTGTATCAAGAACACATCTCTAAAGCATCTTAAGAGAAAAAAGTAGGTGGCAAATGAATGCACATTTTACACAACTATTTTTAAAAATTGTTTAAATATTACATACACAAATATTCTGGTAGATTGCAAGAATGGTTACAGATTCCTTTCTTCCCATCAAGAGTGGAGCCTATTTCTCTGCCACTTGAATCTGGGTTGGCCATGTGCGTTGCTTTGGCCAAAAGGATGTTTGCAAACATGACACAAGCAGAGGCTTGAAAAGTGCATTTGAATTAGGGCTTGCACTCATACCACTCATGAGAAAGTAAGACACACTTACCCTGGTTGCTCGCATTTCTCAAGCCAACAGCCAGCAGACTTTCTAAAGCAGAGCCACTTAGATGACTGACAGTTGACCATGGATATATGTGTGAGTCCAGCTGAAACCAGAAGAACTGGCCAGCTGAATTCAGCTCAAATTGTTGACATAGATAATTGTAAACTAAGCCACAAAAATGGTGGTTTGTTTCAAACCACTAAGTTTTGACGTGGTGTGTGATGCAGCAAAATCTAAATGATACAAATACTAAGTATTAAAGCATGCTGGAGAAAAGATACCATTAACTTATAAATGGCATAGAAACAAAAATGTTGTATTACTTTCTGTATGCTTGAAATATTGTACAATTAAAAATTTCTAATTTCCTTGAAGACTCAGTGGAAAATGAAGAAATTAGAACAGGAAAATGAATTAAGAAGTTTAATTGTGAAGGGGAGGAGACAGAGCATTAGGAGAGATTTAAAGTACATAATTTAGAAGGAAGCTGGTCGAATGGAATAGGTTGAAAATATTGCACAATAGGATTATTAATTGGTGATGCAGGGTTCCTGATTATGCAAAATATGACAATGGAATCCTGGGCCCAGGATGAGGGACTAACCTTACAGAAGAATGGGCACCTTTTCCTGGTAGTAAGGAAGGATGGATGTAGGTATAGGCAGTTTTGTAGTTTTAATAGCAGGAAGTCGATGGCATCTCTTTCCTCTCTGAATTGATAAATAAGGGCATCTTTTTGAGATGGTCAGGTTTAGATTGCAAACTGTTAAAAGTCATTGGGGGAGTGACAGGATATCTTGCCCAGGATAACAAGGATTGCTGGGCATCACTGAAGGTCCAGTTGAGTTTGAGTTTGGACCAGTCCCCCAGGCATCTATCTGTCTCCCTCAGTACATAGCATTCCTAATGCAGACTGGGAGAATTGGGTAATTGGAATTATGTAGAGCTGGAATTTTGTCTGTTAGGTGAGATAGCAGGGCAAGGGAGTTGAGTATATGGGCAGGATGGCTGCTGAGTGATTGACCATGGAATCTAAGCTGGATAAGCAGTAAAGTGAAGACAGGTGAGGATAGGGTTAAGGGCTGTTGTTTTGCGATTTTGAGCTGCCTGTACTTACATGTTTGTCTCCCACACAAGTTCATAAACTCTTCAAAAAAGGATCTTTTTTTATTCATCATTGTTATCTATAGCATCAGCATAATATCTAACTCATAATGAGCTCTCCATAAATTATTGTTGAATTGAATAATGGCTTAAAACTCTGTTCCTTAAAGCTAATAGCTATACTCACCTGCAACTTTTTCTAGGCAAAAAAAAAAAAAACCTGTTGTTAATTTTTTCTCATTGGTTCTGCTTGATCTATTTTGCTTTCTATTGCTCTATTTTTTTCTTTAAGATCTTTCCCATGCATTTTATGCGCCATCCTTTCTAGTGAATAGATTCTTTTGAATATCTTGTTTGATTAAGTCACATCTGATTTCTTCTCTAGCCAATTTAATTCAGGAGATGAATTCTGATGACCCAGTTGTGCAACAGAAAGCTGTCCTGGAGACAGAAAAGAGACTACTGCTTATGGAGGAAGACCAGGAGGAGGATGAATGCAGGACCACCTTGAACAAGACTATGATCAGTCCTCCACAAACTGCTATGAAGGTTTCTTTTTCTATTGAGAAGTTATATAAGTACTTACAGTGAGAAGACCTACACCTAGGCAGTAGTTTAATCTCAAACTGTCCAGCAAGGCTGAAATGGTCTTTTGTTTCTTAGATTTATTTTTTATAAGAAAGTATAAAATTTGATTTTTTTTCCTTTGATCTTTCTGGGTTATCTTTAAACAACCCTTTGGATCTATTTTAATGGAAATTTCCCCTCTCCACCCCATGAGCTTGTGTGATATATTTAAGCTGTACCTTTAAGGTAATGTATTCTAACTCATTTCCAACTCATAAGCCACAGCTGAGGTCCCTTGACCTGGGCAGCCTTGTTTTGCAGACTCAGTCCCATAGCAATTGTGCCCATAATCAGATCTCCTGATTTAAAGCACGCCCCATGAATTCTGAGCCCTTCAGTTTTGATGGTTAAAAAAAAAGGCCTCTTGTTTGTAATTGATTTGCCTTCTTGGTTTATATACATATAAATTAGAGTGGTTTTTGAAATTTGTTTCTTTGTTTTTATGGTAACCTACGTCTACAGAGTGCAGAAGAAATAAACTCAGGTAAGGACAGCATCTCTCTTCCCAATTTTCATTCTTTATATAGGACCAGTTTTGATTGATTGTAGCTCCTAGACCCTTAAATTATTGCCTTTGAGCTTACAAATAACCTGTGAACAAAAACCTACTGATCATCCCATTCTGTTACTATTGATCAGCGGGAATGTCCCTGAGAGGTTTTTCTTTATTTTCTCTTGGTCAACCTTTTGTAAACTCAATTCAGTTATTCTGTATCATCCAATTTACCCTGTTCAAGGGATCCAGATAGTTTCTCTGTTGCTCAGCTCAGAAGCTCATTATGCTAAACGGAACAAAAAAATCTCTCTTCAAAGAAAAACTCTTTTAAAAGACATAATTCAAATTTGAAGCACAGTCATAGCCATCATGTGTAATAATACATCACACAGATTACCATTTAATGTCAAATTAAGAAAATGTCATTTTAGTTGCCTCAGAATGGTGTGTGTGCGTGTGTGTGCCTGTGTGCATATGCATACGTGTGGCTCTAAAGTAACACTTCGAATTTGAGCTAAAGAACTGATTATAGTATTTGGATTTTTCTTTTTAATATCTGAAATTACCCTGCTGTCAGAGGCCTTCTTGGCATCTGTTGAGAAGGATGCAAAGGAACGAGCCAAGAGAAGAAGGGAAAACAAAGTCTTGGCGGATGGTAATTGTCAGTCCTTACTTTTCAATGGCTGGGGTGATTTGTGCTAGAAAGAGCACATGAAAGCCTGTATGCTGACATTTGAGGACATCTAGATTCCCAGTGGTGAGGTTTGTGATGGGCTTGAGGCAATGGGACCTGGCCAGAAGGAAATCATTGGTGGTCTGTTCTCTGTTCCTGCTGCAACAAGCAGGGGGTAGGATACACCTACCTCCAGTGAAACCTCTTTCTGAAGCTTCCCTGTGCACTTAGCAGAGCAAAGTGAATTGTACTAAACAATGCTCAGGAAGTAGTGGGGGGTGAGAGTGAGCTGCCACTGGCTAGCCTAAGGCATAGATGAAGAAGTGGAAAAGAAAAATAAAACAGCTGTGAGATAGGAGAGGAGACATCAAGGAAAAGGAAGGGATGGGATTGTGTATGTTGCAGGGAGATACATATGATAGAAGAATGTTTTCACTTTTATTTTATACCACCCAGGGCTGTGTGTGCTGCAGGTCTGAATGATTCCATATTTGTTGGGAAAATTAATTATTTGACCCTCTTTATGAGACACCGAATGCACAGATTTGGTCTCTGTGGCAAGCTTAGTATGGTTCTCAGCCTCAATGCAGAAACATTTACTTTTTCTGAGAATCTACTTAGAAGACATGGGTGGATTTGAAGGAAAAAAAAATACTTGAAGAAGCTGGTCCTGAAGTATCTGCAGAGAAAAACAAGTGTCAAGTCCCTTTAGGATCAATAGAAGTGAAGACCTTCGAAATAGAATTGGAAAATCGGGGGAATAAAGTCTGAGAGATTTTCTGATGTGTGGTGAGAGCTCACCTGTGTAACTTATATTCCCATAGCCCTAAAAGAAAAAGGGAATGAAGCATTTGCTGAAGGCAATTATGAAACAGCTATCCTGCGCTACAGTGAGGGTTTGGAGAAGCTGAAGGACATGAAAGTGCTGTACACCAACCGAGCCCAGGTCAGTGAGGCAAGAATGTATCCATGGGGCTTTCTCAGGGAATAGTTGCCACTAAACCTGGGAAAACAAAGATGAGGCTAGATGTTGGGCTGGGAAATGTTTATAAGAACTGGCTCTTGTTTTAAGTGTGGGAGGAGCTGACTTATACGTAGCACTTACCAGTTTCCATGATGCAAATATTCTCACCATGATCTAATTTGGAATCACTGCAGGAGGACTTGGGAAGAGCTGTCCATCATCAGCTCTCTCCATAGTATAAGTCAGCTCCATCATATCACTGATGGTGACCATGCACTTGTCCCTGTGGATAAAGGAGAAAACTAGTGGAATGAAATGACCTATGGGACCTTAGAATTCTGCTACCAACAGATTTCTTCAGCCTCCTTTTTCGGTACTAGTCTTAACTCCTAGGGGATGCCCACCTGTTAGTTTCTCATTCATTGTATCAGTCTCTCTTTAAGATTCTGCAACAGGGATAAAGTGGATAGCCAATGGTCCTGGAGCCAATTTCTTGGAAATTTTGGGTTTCTGAAAGTTTTTATGCATTAGTATATGTCACAAATGAGCTCAATTTCCTGGAACACCAGGTAAAAACCACCCAGATGTTTATTTACTACTTAATGAAGGGATAGGCTGATAGCTCTCAACTGAAACAAAACCATCACCTGTGACCTTATCTTTGAAAAGTAGTTTAGTTTTTGTGTGGTAGAGTTCTCTGCTGGACAGGCCTGAAAAATTGGCAGATTCATGGACATGATTACCCCATGGTCAGAATATGTCAGCAGGACCTGTGTGAGGTGGACTTGATGCCTTGTCATTTGCAAGAGGGAGAGGCTCAGCAGAGTCCTCATCAGCTCTAATTTCCCTAACTCGAGATTAAGAATGTCTGGCTCTGTGATGTTGAGGAAGAGGACTGGAAGCAAGAAACAGGACATTCAGAAGCCGAAACATATGGGGAGTGACAGTGACTTAATGATAAATAAATCCAAGCAGTATAATCTCACTAGTTTAGCAATTTGGATATGTTGGACTAGAGTTGAAGTGTCATTTAAACTCTCCCAATTTTGGAGAAAACTTGTTATAAGGAAGTGAATCGGTAAAAAAGATGGCCAGAGGTTGATTTAGCAGTACATTGCATTACCCGAACAAGATTATAAACTTTTTGAGGGCAAAAACTGCCATATACTTTTTCCCCTAATGCTTTATTTATAGCAGATGTTCAATAAATCCTTTTTTAGTTACATAACGTTAAAAGCACAATAAGTCCAATTAAGGGAGTTAAGTTTCTGTTGACAATTCAGAGGCATCACTTAAATGCAAGCAATTAATGGAATAATTATAGTTCCTTCTTATTTATTACCAAATTTGGTCTCTAAAAACATCTGCCTACTGATGCTTATTCAGTTGTGTTACTCTGAAATTATTTGAAAGCAACAAAATTGAATTGCTTTAAAAAAGTTATATAATTTCAGACATATCTAATTCAGACTGTCTATACTCTGATTCATCTAAATTAGTTATATTTTCACTGCACTCATTTTTAAGCAGCACTTTGATTAGTTCTGAAGAATCACATTAAGAATGAATGTGGATAAATATAAGGAAATGTAATGAAAAGGTTTGAGGGAGTGATTCCTCTCAGCTTTCCCAAGGAGAAAGCTTATGCAGAGACAAAATAATGGACAATGTGCTCCCTGGTGTTACAAACCGTTTGAACCATTGACTATTTTTAAAATGCTTCCCCTGTATGCGTGCAGTGTCAGAAAACACTTAATAAGGACCCTGTAAATTGAGTGTTGCTTGCTAGAGAGAAAACCTAACCTTTCATTGCTTTGCTTTTCCCCTGGAGTTAATGTTATGATCAATAGATTGCCGGTATAATTTAGATAAATCTGGAGTTTAATTGCTGTTTGGAAAAAGTAGTTCCTTTTTAAAATGTGCAAAAACAAAAGAGATTGAGGAAGTTATAGGGTGTTTAATCCAAGCCTTAAGAGAGAAAGAAAAAAAAAGTAAAAGGCTGTGTAGAGAAATTGTTGGAACCCATAAAGACTTCTTCAGAGTCTGCACGTATCCTAAATAATAGTGCCATGAAATCATGGCCACAGCTGTCTAGAATGATGCCAGCTTCCTCTTAAAATCCTCTAATTTTCAAATGAAACCTGAGACCCTGGAGAAAAGGATGATGCTTTACAGAACAGATAGCTCAAAGAGTCGTCTTCTCTAATTAGTACAGAACATGAGTTAATGAAAGCACCACTCGCAGCTTCCTTGCTATGGGAGCCAAGAGCGTCATGATTTCAATTCATTTGCTGGCTGTTGCCTACTCCCTCCTCACTTGGGTTGGATACTTGGATTCCCTGTGAGTTGCAACATTGACCCCACAATTGGCTTGTCCGTGTAAATATCTC
Source organism: Pan paniscus (assembly GCF_029289425.2). Lineage (NCBI taxonomy): Eukaryota > Metazoa > Chordata > Mammalia > Primates > Hominidae > Pan > Pan paniscus. Next base: position 114,072,479 of record NC_073258.2, read on the forward strand.
ATGAGGTTCGTTGTTAAGATTGTGTTGCAGTGCCCTGGTACAGTTTTGATCATGGACAATCCTATGTGTAGTACTGGCTTTATTATTGGTGGCTGATGGAACCCTGGAAAAGCCACCGCTCCTGGTGCTTGGCTATCCTTTCGTACAAATGGGATGATCGATGCTGCCTCTCAGGGAGCTTTCCAGAAGAAGAGTGCTTCAGAGCTACTTAGTGCAATTTGATAAGACTTTATTGACCACTTACGGTGTCCAGTAATTAATAGAGAGGTTATAGTAGCCATTGTGCTTGTTTATAGTCTTTCATTTGTTTATATTCCTCTAGTCCTTAGAAACATTGAACTAAGTTCTCAATCAGTTCAGTTTGAATGGATCACAGAATTCTGAGTCAATTCTTGATTTTCAAGATTTTCCCCAATTCTAGGGGATTCTAAAAGAGTGCCCCAGGCATTTGATACTAAGGCTTAATGGTGATGCTCTGACTCTCATATGTCACTCTACTTCTTTCATTTTTTATTTCTGCTGTGCTCAGGAGGACAGAAGCAGAGCTTTATTATCTTTTGATAACAGCGTTATTGAGATATAATTCACATACCATACAGTTCACCCTTTTATAATACACAATTTAATGGAATTTTAGTATAATCACAGAGTTGTGCAACCATCACAATCAATTTTTGAACATTTCATCATCATCCCCCAAAAAAACTCCATCTTCAACTGTCAACTCCCCCAATCCTCCCATTACTACTCCCAGCCCAAGATAATCACCGATCTACTTTTGTCTCTATACCTTTGTCTGTTCTGGACATTTTATATAAATGAAATCATACATTTGTCCTTTTGTGACTGGCTTCTTTCATTTATCATAATGCTTTTAAGATTCATCCATGTTATAGTATGTATCAACTCTTCATTTCTTTTTATTGCTGAATAATTTTCCATTGTGTGGATATACCATATTTTATGTATCCCTTCATCACTGATGGACATTTGGATTGTTGCCTTTTGACTATCATGAATAATTCTGCTATGAACATTCATGTGTAAGCATTTGTATGGATGTATATTTATATTCTTCTTTGGTATATACCTAGGAGTAAAATTACTGGGTCATATGGTAACATATTTAACCTTCTGAAGAACTTCCAGGCTATCTTCCAGATGGGCTGTGCCATTTTAATTCCCACCAGCAGTGTATGAGAGCTCTAATTATCTGTCTTTTTTATTCCCTTTATCATTTGGTGTTTTTCTGGAACATTCACAGCAGGGTAGACTCCAGAATCCAGCTCTTCCTTCTTGGATGTGGCTAGTGAGCTGGGTATTTTCTCTGTCCCTCTAGATCCTTCCCTGCTTTGTGCCCTGGAGGGCTGACCTGTGTGGACTGGCTCCTTGGCTTCCTAGCCCTCTAGCTTCCATTTGCATTCAGCCAATAAAATAAGAAGGAAGGAGGAAAAGTGAGATTGGGGTATTTATTCTCCTGGCCTTCGGCTCTGGTGAAGGCCTCAGCTCATGTCAGGCAGTTCTTTTCGCAGAGCTGTCCTCCCACATTTTGTTCATTGCTCCCTCCTTCTGCCCCTTCCATTACAGCAGTGGTAATGGCTGTCCACTGTTGCTAGCCCTGCGATTCTGTAGCATCCCTTGTCAGGTTCCCTAAGCCCTGCCTTCACCGTGGAAGAGGTCCCTGTATTCAACTCTCCTCAGTTGCCCAGTGCAAGTGTGCCATCTGTTTCCTGGCAGGACCATGACTGATCCAGGTAGGGGATAGTTCTCGCTGACATTCCACTGTTCGAATGTTCTTTCTGTGTGAACTGAAAACTGCCTGATGCAGAGTTGTGTGTGAATATCAGCTGTTGGTTTCATTACAGGCTTATATGAAACTTGAGGACTATGAGAAGGCACTGGTGGATTGTGAGTGGGCTCTCAAGGTAAGAGAGTATTTCTTTTCCCACATGATGGTGTTGGGCTGAAGTAGATAGAAGGCAGCTGCCAGTGTATCAAGATAGGAAAGGGTATAGCCTCTGTAGCCAGAGCTTCAGTTTCCTCATCTGTAGAATGGGATAGAATAGAATTGTTAGGAGGGTCACGACAATGCACAGAAAGTGCCTAGTTCCTAGAAAGCAATCCAGGGAGCTGCTGCTATTGAATTTTCAATGTCTTATTTTACTTCAGCTCCTTCTTTACTATTGTGTTATCAGACACTTGGTTCTATGTGATAGTGGAAATGCCTCCTTCTGTCTTCTAGAGCCAGCCATTGGAGCTTATTTCTGCAATGCTGTTCTTCCTTGTCAGTTTGTGTTTTTTCCCTCCAGCCCTAATAATTTGGAAATATAACATCCTCTATTTGTAGAGGAATAATCAGAAGAAAGAATTCCTATTTTTCAACTTTAGTCAGGCCTTGAGCAGATAAAATAATTCTACGCATGGCATTTCCTCTGAAATCTGCCAAAATAGATGGTCAAGGATGCACAGACGTAAAGACTATTGGTGGAAATGTTAAGAGTTACTAAAAGAGAAATAATACGATCACTTTTTAGGGACATGACCAAATATTTAAGTAATCCTTAATCCACATTCCCCTAAATTACTCTGTCACGGGGGTTTTAACTAAGTAACCAAAACTAGTGCTTCTCAGACTTCTGCACTATGCTGCTAACAGCAGAGGAGAATGAACATGAGCCCCTCGAGAGGGACTAGAAGCAGAAAGCATGAAATTTCTTTTAAGATGTGTGTTTTACCTGAAAAACCTTGTTAATTTTGCACAGCACTTCATAAAAGTTATCTCTTTGTTTTGATATAACAGCATGATTTTCAATAACTTAGAATCAAGTAAAATTGAGGTACCAGGAGAATGTGCCAGGTTTATCCTGTGGCTTCAATTCTTGGGTACAGCACACCTACCCTAGCCTAATGAGTATGTCCCAAAACAAGAGGACACTTCCCTAGCAGCATACTGGCCATATCTGCTTTATTTCTTATTGAGAGGGTAAGCAAAGGAAACAGAGATGAATGAGAAAGTCACCTCTGCTTATAATCATTCATAAAACACTAGGGATCCTCTAACACTGACATCTGGAGTATCCAATTTCTTTATCCCTTAGAAGATAAAATGTGTGGCAAATTTTGTCCCATTGCACAGGTATAGTCTTTAAGTTATAAGAGTTGCCCAAAGCTGATGACGTCAAGCTCCTCACAGCTCCATCATAGATCCACTAACCTGCTTTGTCGCCGTGCTTGATAATGGTTTATTTTTCTACCATTATTCTGCAGGAGAAGAGAGAGGCAAGGATGTTTTCCTTTGTTTTTCCAGTAATAACAGCAAACAACATCATTTGCTGCATGCTCACAAAATTCTATTCTGTTCTGTTCAGTGTCACTATTTTCTCTATTTTTCTGACAAGGAAATCAAGCCTCAGTGATTGATTAAGTGACTTGTGCAGGATCATGAAGCTAGTGTCTGTCTAACTCTAAGCCCTTGCTCTTAAACCTCTATAAAGGGCCTCTCCACTGCAACTTTAAACCCCGTAATCCCTGGGTGTGGATGTCATTCCCTTCTATGGAAGAAACACGATCTCCTCACAGGTTCACCAAGAGTATCTTTTCTGATCTGAAAAAGGCCAAAGGGGCAGACATACCATCATGCTGATTCAGGATAACACACTGGCCTGTTCCCAAATGTTAATTGAAGTACAATGTAATTATCGGTGAAACCGAGGCCAAGCGGGCCCAATGGAGCTGACATTAAAAAACACTGACACTCAGAAGCCAATCTTGTTAAATGCCCAGCGAGGCTCCCAGTTGAAGAGGTTTGGGTAAACACTTGGAGAAATGAGAAAAAAAAAATGTACAAAGAGTTCTAAAAACTAATAATGATGTGTTTTATGTTGCAGCTGTGAATTAAAAGAAAAGCTTTTGCTCTCTTTAAAATTAATGTATCAATAGTGAATGTCACTGGCACTCCATTACTAATAGTATTAGTACTTTCATGCCAATTTAATCTTTTTGGACACTGTTAAATTGGTAGAGACAAGCTTATGTGATGATATTTCAAGACTGATGTTTCTTGTCAAGGAAGATAAGGCAGCAAAGCTGGTTTCAATTAGGACCAGAATCATTTCTTTCTCAGCAGAACACTTCTTGCACAATGAAATACATCTTCCTCTGAAGGCAGGATTCCTTTAAAGGGAAGCTGGGGTTCACCCAAGAAAATTCTCGTGAGGGTCGACACATGATCAAAGGAGAGTGGGCCTATTAGTGAGAAAAATCCATTAGCAGCCTTTTGCGTCATTGTCTGAGGAAGGCAAAGTCACAACTATCTGCACTTCACGGTGACACACGATAGGCTGGGGGACAAGGCTTTAATGCTTGGGGCTCGGTTTCCCCCGCCTGCTGTAACCCCGGTGCTCTGCCAGTGAATGCACTGTGAATATTTGGCTTTCATGAGCTGAAGTGCTAGAGTTTCCTCTTTTCCCTTTGACCATTCCTTTCCTGCTTCCTCAATTTTATCCTTTGTGAATTCATGAGGGGTCACCCCTCTGCTCCCTGTCTTTCGTCTCTCTACAGTTACTCCCTTACAGCTCTCTTCTCCTCTCATGGGCTCAACTCTCATCTCTGCAAAAGGCTTTCAGACCTACTTCCCCAGTCTCCCCTTCCCCAGCTCCAGGGCTGCATGTCAGCTGCCTCCTGCAGGTGCCTTTTGATAGTCTTGATGTCATCTGAAACTCGGTATGTCTAGAAGCCAACTCTTCATCTTCTTGCTCAGACTTTCCCACTCCCTGCCCTAGCTGACCTCTTTCTGTTAATGACACACCATGTCTTTCAGGTATCTAGGCCCCTGGTTTTGACTTCACATCCTCCATATCCCTTATCATTGATAGTTAGTTGATGCTGGTCAGATCTTTCTTTGACATAGCTCTGGCATCCTTTCCCTCCTACTCTCACCAGGACTTCAGACATTAGCCCTTGTTCTAAGTGATCGTTCTGGTCTCCTTACTCATCTCTCATTGTTCAGCCCACCATACCTCTTGTTCAGCCTTTCCCTCCTCTGATCATGTCTGCGTGCCACCTTCCTACCAGCTTACCTCCACACTGCCATTGGTGACTCACCCTCATCCAGTGTGGCATGCAAGGCTACCATATGGTGTTGCCATTTAGCTCAAGATGGGGTCTACTCTCCACCCTGCACCTGCCCCTCGATCCCAGCTGGACCGTCCCCGGAGCCCCCTATACTCTCCTCACTCAGGTTCTTGCCCAGCCCACTCTCCCTCCATCCTCCTCTCTTCACCTCTCTGTGTCACTAAGACTCAGCCCAGATCCCTCCTTCTTTGCATGCCCTTTTAAAGACTGCATTTTAGAGAATATTTTCTTCCACTGATTTTTTTCAGTAGCATTTTCTGTAGCATTTATATGCTTTTTTTGTAGCACCTTTCTGAAGGAGATTTGGTGTCATTTTTAAACCCTTGAGAGTTTAATGGCCAGATTTCAAATTCCAGCTCTTCCACTTGTTATCTGTGTGACCTTGGGCCTCTCCAACCCCTAGTTTTCACATCTATAAGATAGGGATAATAACTGTATCTGCTTCATAGAGTTGTTATAAAGCTTCTGTGAGATCATCCATATGAACCATAAAGCTCAGTGCCTGGCACATGGTTTAGGCTGAACAATCATGCACATTTATTTTTATTATGACTTCCATTCACTTAGCAGTGAATTGGGAAATGATATACACAAAAGTGTATCTCTAAAAGCTTCTCCAACAATTATTGTTCTCTCTTTTATTATTGTTGTTATTCTTCTCTCTTTTATTATTATTGCTCTTTTATTAAATTTAGATTTTCTCTTTTGCTCTGAAATGAATTGCTGCTGATATAACTGCAGCAATAGCAGCTAATACTCTGTTACCCAGAGCCACACCAAGTGTTTTACATAATTTCTTTCTCACAACAACCTGAGAGAGATACTATTATTGTCTTCATTTTCTAGGTCAGGAAAATGAGTGTCAGAAAAGTTAGGCGGCCTGGCCAGCAACACGCCACTTCTGCTGAGTAGCAGAACAAGGATCCACCCCGGGACATTTTAGACTCCCGAGCTTGAACTCTTAACCTCTTCATATCTAAACCTTTGAAGGGCATCTGATTTGGCACAATGTCTTGCATATAAAAGAAGTTCAATAAATGTTCATTAACTGGATGTCTTAGATTTAGCGTATGTCTCTGTCAGATGATTCCCTGTGGAGTTATAACGACTAGGGGCAGGCAGGTGCAGGGCCTCCTGTGTAAATGGTCTAGTTTCAGCCATAAGTTTCAATCCTGCCTTTTAAAGGGGGCATCCCTACTGATCTTAAGTAATATGAACAGAAGGTCCCAGTACACATGTTGTGGTTTATTTGGGAGGAGGGACTTCCCAGGTCCACTAAGATATAATGGTAACCTCAGCTGTTTTCTTAGAGTAAGTTCTCTTCTCTTCTAGTAAACCAGTGACTCTCAAACTTGGCTGCACATTTACCTCACCTAGAGAGCTTAAAAAATTATTGATGCCTGGGTCTTATCCCAGAGTATAATGTAATTGACATGGGGTGCAGGGCCGGCAGGATTTTTACAAGCATCCTAGATGATTCTAATGTTCTGCCAGTGTTAAGAGCTCTTCTAAACTGAGGGTTTGCTTCCTGATTGCATCTCATTAAATGGAAATGAAAACTGGCAGGTATCATTAATTAATTTGGTGAAGAGCTTGCTGCTGCATCCAGGCTCCTTGCAGGCATCAATTAGTTTGGTCACAAATGCATAAAAAAGTTTTGTCAACTCTGGTAGTTGCCCTGAGAATCAAAGTTTCGCCTTAACTCTTTAAGCTGTATAGTGAGGGGAGTGGCTAATGACTTCACATCTTCTAAAACTTCTGATCAGTCATTCTCTTTTATGCAGTGTGATGAAAAATGCACAAAAGCATATTTTCACATGGGAAAAGCCAACCTGGCCCTGAAGAACTACAGTGTGGTAAGTTCTTAGAGGAATGTTTGATCACAGACTGATGCTCCCAATTGTGCTAGAGGAGAACCATGATTCTCCAAGCTGATTAGGTATTAATCCATCCTTTAGTATTTTCCAAGGTAAAGCTCAAGATCTTAAAGTTGGGAAGAATTTGGGGTGTCAGTTAGTTCAACTCCACCAGCTGTAGGACTCTCTTCTGCAACATCCTCTACCAGTGTTTGTTCAGTCTGTGGAGAGAAAAGACATGAGCAAAAAGAGAAAACAAAATTTGTTGTAACCTCATCACCCAAAAGTAACCATGCAGATCAATCAACCTGTCTATCTACCTATTTATCCATACTGAGATATTATATATCGTTAAAAGTAGCTTTATTGAGATATAATTCACATACCACACAATTCATCTGTAGAATATACTAAAAACTATATGATTCAATAGTATATTTTAGTATATTCACAGAGTCAGGCAGCCATCACCACAATCAATTTTAAAAAATTTTCATCCCTTCCTAGAAAAACCCCATACCCATTAGCAGTCAATCCCCTTCCCACAACCCCATCTCAACGTTAGGCAACCATCAGTCTTTCTGTCTCTATACATTTGCCCGTTCTGTAGATTCCATATAGAGTCATACGATCTGTGGTCTTTTGTAACTGAGGTTGTTCACTTAGTATAATGTTTGCCTGGTACATTTATGTTGTAGTGTGTATCAGTTCTTCATTCCTTTTTATTGCTGAATAATATTCCATTGTTTGATACCATATTTTATTTATTTATTCATCAGTTAATGGACATTTGGGTTGTTTCCACTTTTTGCCTGCTATGAATAACACTGCTATGAACATTCATGTGCAGGGTTTTCTTTTTTATGTTTACAGTCCTCTTGGGTATATATGTAGAAGTGGAATAGCAGGGCCGTGTGGTAACTCTATGTTTAACCTTTTGAGGAACTACCAAACTGTTTTTGAAAATGGCTGCAGCATTTTACATTCCTACCAGTAGTGTATGAGGGTTCCAGTTTTTCCACATCCTCTTCAATACTAGTTACTTATTTTTTTATTATAGCTATTCTAGTGGGTGTGAAGTGATATGTCATTGTGGTATTTGATCTGCATTTTTTTGGTGACTAATGATGTTGAGGATCTTTTCATGTACTTCTTGGCCATTTATATATTTTCTCTGGAGAAATATCTTTTTTTATAATGAGGTGTAAATGTTATTTATATATTCTGAATACGAGTTTCTTATCAGATACATGATTTCCAAATATTTTCTTCCACTCCTTGTATTGCCTTTTCATTTTCTTGATGATGTTCTTTGCGGCACAAAAATGTTTAAGTTTGATAAAACCTCAATTACCTATTTTTCTTTGGTTGCTTGTGATTTTGGTGTTATATCTAAGAAATGATCATCTAATCCAAGGTCAGGAAGATGTATACCTATATTTTCTTCTAAAAGTTTTTTGGCTTTAGCTCTTAAATTTAGCTATCTCCAATCCATTTTGAGTTCATTTTTTGTATGATGTGAGGTAAGGGTTCAACTTCACTCTTTTGCATGTAGATGTCTACTTGTCCCATTACCATTGAGTGATTTTGGCACCCTTGTCAAAAATCAATTGACCATAAATATATGGGTTTATTTTTGGACTTCCAGTTTTATTCCATTGATCTACATGTCTGTCCTTGTGCCAGTACCACAGTGTCTTCATTTTTGTAGCTTTGTATTAAGTTGAGAAGTGAGAGCCTTCAACTTTGTTCCTCTACTTTTTCAAGATTGTTTTAACTATTCTGGTACTCTCAAATTTCTATATGAACTTCAAGATTATCATGTCGATTTTTGCAAAGAAACCAGATGGAATTTTGATGGGTATTACATGAATTCATAAATCAATTTGGCAAGTACTGCTATCTAAACAATATTAAGTCCTCCTATCCATGAACATAGGATGTCTTCCCATTTATAAGATATGTCTTTAAAATAAATTGCTTCATATTGTACATTTTGTAAAAGTTTGTTGGACTTTAATTGTAAATGTAATACAGGCTTATTGTAATAAAGCCAAATAAAAGAAATGTGAATAAAGAAAATGTTAATCTTTCCCTGTCCACCAATTTTTATTTACTCATTCAATTCATTCATTCAGCAGATATTTATTGTATGCTTTCTATGTGTCAGACCCTGTTAATACAGGCAATAAAGAATACATCAGTGAAACTAGACAAAGTCCTTGGCTTCATGGAACTCATGTTCTTGGGATAAGGGTGACCAGGAGACAAAAAACAATCAAATGGATGTGTAGTGTGTTACATGTACTATGTTAGGTAGTGGTAAGTAGTATTGAGAAAAATCAGGAAGCAGTAAAGATGAGACTGGTTTTATATAGAGTGGTAAGAAAAGGCTTTCTAAAGGAATGGAGGGAGTGAAGTGAGCAAACCATGTGGATATATAAGGGAATAAATTCCTGGTGGAGGGATAGCTAGAATGCAGCCAGCAAGAGAAGAGCAACAGGAGATGAGGTCAAACAGGTGATAAGGGTAGAGAAGGGGCTGATCCTTTAGGGCCCTACAGGCTTTTCAAAGGACTTTGGCTTTTACTTTGAGTGATCTTCAAGCTTTATTGGAGGATTTTGAGTAAAGGAATTAAATGATCTGACATATTTTAAAGGATTACTCTGACTGCCATGCCGAGCATGTGTTTTGGCATGGTAAGATAAGAACAGAGAATGAGTGATAAGGCTATTGCAATAAATATCCAAGCAAGAGGTGGTGATGGGGACCAGGTTGGTGGTGATGGAGGTGGTAAGAAGTGGTGGGATTTTGGATATTTACTGACAGTGAATCCAACAAAAATTGTTGCTAGATTAGATCTAGGGTTGAAGAGAAGTTGGATACAGGGTCACTCTGATATATAGACTTCTGTTCCTGCGACACTGTTCTCTACTTTAATGTGCTATTGTTTTCCTTCAGTTTGTTTCTTAACTCTAGTCTTCTAGATGAACCTTGAACCTTCAAGATTATCTCAGAACTGTTTTTTGTTTTGTTTTTTTTTTTCTGAGCATTTTCTCTAGGTGACTAGTTAGATTATACTCTGGGCAGTTCTTATATTCTTGTGAGAAATACTGCCCTAAGCCCAGGAATCCTATGAACTAGAATCTTCCTTTTTCTGGTAACTTTCTATCTAGCAGTTTCCTCAATGAGAAGCCCTCACTCTTGAGTTTTCCAGCTGACTCTTATGTGGCCAATAAATGGATCCCTTACCAGTTCTCTTCGCAGTTTGTACGTTTAACTAGGCAGTTCTCTTTTCCTATTCCCAAGTCTCTGTCAACATTGCCTCTAGCTTCATTTATTTCCTAACTCCCTATGGACATATTTGACAGCCTCCTTTCTCTCTCAGTGCAAATATCATATCTAAGTTTTGCGTTTACTTTATGATTATTTCTATCCCAGACAGACATGATCCACAAGAATTTAGGACTGGATATTTTTCATCATGAGCATCTAAAATTCTTTAAAACTAATTTTGAAATAATTCCTGTTGCCCCCTAGAACTGGAGACGCCTGAACAAAAATGTCAGATGCACACTGTGTTCCTATGCCTGCCTCCTGCACTGGGAGCAGGAGGAGGTGAGGAGAAAATAATGAAGCAGCCAAGCCCAATGACACCCAGCGTCTTTCTCATAATCACCTTTACCCCAACCAGTCTTCAAGGTCTTGTTTCTTTTTTCCAGTCTAGAGAGTGTTATAAGAAGATCTTAGAAATAAACCCCAAGCTGCAAACCCAGGTGAAAGGTGAGCACGTTCCTGCCGAGGTCCTTCATCTGAACTCCACCTCCCTCTGCCCCCTGCCTTAGAATGCCTTCCGTGCTTTCACTGCCCTTGGCCACTAGGCAGCAGCGGATCCTCTTTCCTGCACAGTTGGGTCCTCTGTGTTAACCGGCCCACTCTGCTCTTCTGTTTGCTGTGCTCCCTTGCAAATAGTAATATTTTCCTTCTTCATTTTCTACACCATCCTCCCTTAGACACTTTTAGACTCCCTTGAATCCCCAACAAGGTTTAAGATTCTGGTTGTAGATTTAGACTGTTTCTAAAATTTTCCTTGCTAAAGAAGAGTTTTAATTATTTTAATGCTTTATGCTTCTCAAACTCCCATCCTCAAAAGAAAGGAAAAAAAAAAAGGTTGCTTCTTGTGTGGTATTGTTGATTGTTAGGGTTTTGTTTTGCTTTCCTTTCTTATTTTTCTAGATTACCTGAATCAAGTAGATCTTCAGGAAAAAGCAGACCTTCAAGAAAAGGAAGCCCACGAACTGCTGGATTCAGGAAAGAACACAGCCGTGACCACCAAGAACCTCCTGGAGACCCTTTCCAAGCCTGACCAGATCCCCTTGTTCTATGCCGGGGGGATTGAGATCCTGACTGAAATGATAAATGAGTGTAAGCCAGAGATGTGTGTGATCTCATGAGTGCTGTCAGTGTGAAGGGACACATTCAGAGGTCTGCCTTTACCAGGCCAAGAATCCCTCCCTTCCTTCCACAAATATTGATTAAAGATATACGCTAATATAGCTGCTAAAAGGGGTGCACAAGAAATGTCCTCCCACTTCTGCTCCATCCTCTCTACAGAGCATGCGTACACTCAGCACACATGCAATAAACATACACAACACAACACATACACGTGGCACACACTCGATATATACTTACATACACCACACATGCACTCAGCTTTCACTCACTTGAATATATCCTTGTATTACACACACACCACATACCACACACAGCACACTCACACCATAAGTACTGTCAGTCCACATATCCTGCGCACACTCCACCCTCACATTTTCTCCACACACCCCATGCACATCCTGCATGTACTCCACACATACCCCCACAGACACCTCAAGCATCCCATACCACCTCGTACACCTTCCCTCCACTGTGGAGGAATGGAAGACAGAATTTTGTAGGTTAAACTGTAAGGTTCACCCAGTTACAGTTAATGGCTGCATAGGATGTGAAAATGGTTTCAGAGCAAACATCAGCTCTCCTACTAATGAGGGCCATACTGTTCTCTTTTACTAGCTCTTGTAAACATTGTTACCAAGGCTTAAATAATCTCTATACTCAGTGACAGCATGTTGTTTGTACAAATAGATGGAGTGTCTGACTTCTCTTTAGTGTACAATGGAGGGCACACAAATATCCCCTTCAGCAGTTTCTTGGAGATTATAAATTCCTCTCTGGAGCTTGGAAATAGCTTTGAAATAAATATTTAAGAACAGATGGATATGCTGGTACTTCCCATAGGTTAAGCAGCTCTGGGAGGCTCTCTGAAGATTACAGAATGATGAGCTGTGCAGATAGCCCTCGGGGCCACCCCAGCTCTGCTCTCCTTCTCTAAACAGTCCCTCTGCCTGAGAGGCACTGAGGCCTCTGACACTGAGAGGCTGCTGACCATCGTATTTTTCAAAATGTAAAGTTTATTTGTTCCTGCCAAACCATTCACGTGGGCACCATGACATTCCATATTAGGTTTCTCATTAGCAGGTGGCTGTGTTGCAGCTAGACACCAGCCAGCCAGTTTGGGAGTCTGAAGTGGTTTTCTTTGTATCTGTTTCAGGCACAGAACAAACTTTATTCAGAACGCACAATGGATTTAGTATCATCAGTGACAACGAGGTCATAAGAAGGTAGGGATGTTCATAGAGACAGCCCAGCATCAAAGCAAGGGAAGATAACCACTGCTTATGAAATCAGACACGAGGCACATAGACAGTCACGTTTCTGAACATTACCACCCTTCAGTCAGTAGTGGGGGGCTCTCCAGGAGTGCAAAGCTACTACACGAACATCTTTGAGTGCTTTCCCTCAAGACATTGGAGTTACACTGCAGTTAAAAATTGAGGCTGGGCGCGGTGGCTCATGCCAGTAATCCCGGCATTTTGGGAGGTCAAGGCGGGCGGATCACTTGAGGTCAGGAGTTTGAGACCAGCCTGGCCAACATGGTGAAACCCCGACTCCACTAAAAATACAAAAATTAGCTGGGCATGGTGGCGGGCACCTGTAATCCCAGCTGCTCAGGAGGCTGAGGCACGAGAATCGCTTGAATCTGAGAGGCGGAGGTTGCAGTGAGCCGAGATCACGCCACTGTACTCCAGCCTAGGTGATACAACCAGATTCAGTCTCAAAAAAAGGAAACAATTGAAGAGAGAGGAACAGCAGCACTTCCCAGGGCTCCTCTAAGCTCTTCAAAGTCAGAGAAATTATCATTCTTGCTGCTTTCCCACCAGTTTTTGCCAGGTTGTCATTTGTTCATTTCTTCTTTTGGAATTTGCTGATCATATCAAGAAGTGATGTAAATATAAATGGACCAATCCCATTTATAATTTCATCTGAAGAAAGACCTGTATGGTAGGATGCAGTTTGCTAAAGTGACTGTATTTTCATTTCAGTTGTTCTGGTGTGCTTCCTGAGGCTTAGGATACCCGTGTGGGTTGGAGTCACCAGTACATGTCTGTGTGCTCAGCCACAGTTCATTGGTCCCAGTGCAGCCATCGCCCATGGCCCTGGCTCACTGCCCAGCCTCTGTGCAGCCCTGGCTTCCTCAGTCTGCATCCGTGGCCTGGGACTCATGGTTCCGTGATTGATCCTGGTGACCCATGGCTCTGGATTATAAAACTATACTTTCTCAAACCTGTATTTGGTGAATCTAGGGGTGAAATAAAACCAAATGGAAAAGAAAATCAAGACTGATTTTCAGACTTTTAAGATAGCTCTCCTTTGTCGATTCTAGGTGTTTTTCCACAGCAGGAAACGATGCAGTTGAAGAGATGGTCTGTGTGTCTGTTCTCAAGCTCTGGCAAGCAGTGTGCAGCGGGAACGGTAAGCCTGGGTAATCACCGTTGATCACCATTAATGCGCTGCGTGCAGGAACTACGCCGTTGGGTGGACTGTCCTCCCCAAAGGCCAAGCCCTGGAGAGCTGATGTCTAGACTTCCGCACACACCCACTCCCTCCAGGAAAGCTTATGGATCAAAAGCAAGGTAGACAGATGAGGAGCAAGGTTGGTGAAGAGAGGAGGTTGTCAGCATAATGAGTGGTCTCCTCTCTCCTCTCCTCCTGCTCTTTGCAGACTCATGACTTCTGTTCGTGCACTGGCAATGAGGTAGATGGAGTTTTTCTTTTCTTGTCAGCCTAAAATATTGTTCCTTTTTGCTAACCACAGTACCTTTCCAGCATCCTGAGGTTTATAATCATCCCCGCCAATATCTTCAGACACTGATTAGCATCTATTATTGAGACAGTAGAATGCCATGGGCATTTTATTTACTGTGCTAACTCTTAGGCTTTTCAAATATTTGCATCTTCCAGAGTTCATTACGTTTTTGTATAATCTTTCTTAATCACTTTGGTAACTTCAACATAAATACAAATTTTACTTACTTCTGTCATTTTTAAAAAGTGTACTTCATAGGAAAAAGTTTGACCCTGGACAGAAACACTGAAAATGGGGATAATGATAGCTATGTCTCCTTTTCACAGGGCTACTGTGGGGAGCCAGCAGTAGAGCTTGTGAATGCAGTTTGCATACTCTGAGATGTTAAGTAGGAGATAATACCTTTTTTTTTCTTCTTTAGTAGAGTAGAGGAATCAAGAACTTAAGAAATTAAGCTCTTGAAAATCTAGACAATACAAAATCAGGGGTCCTATTTCCTGACAAGAATTAAGGGGAGTTATGCCCAGACTACTGTCATCATCAAGGTGCCTTTCTACTCTGTGTAAGACCCTACACCAGCTTAGGGCAGTGTTTTCGCAAACTCCCCTACAGGAGGGCGAGGAAGGCAGGACTTGGCAATGGTATGTCTACTCAGTGCGAATCTGACATAACAATCTGTTTACTCTTTCTGTGAACCTATTTATCGTTTCTGTGAACCTTAAAGTTACATTTTTTTATCATCTGAAAAATATTTTCAGATACCTGTGATGTAAATGCTGTATCACAGGTCAATAAAATCTTGATATATCTAACTCAATAAATGCAAAGCAGTTTTTCAGAAGGGCAAGGGAATGCTTAAAAGTAAGGACATGAAAATATGTCAGTGATCTATTGTGGAGTTGGGAAGAGAAGCCAATTACAGGGTAGGATGTATAATATTTTACACATTATTTATATGAGGGGTGAATAATAGCTCCTTTGGGGAATGGGCTTACCTGGAGGGGGTATCAACTAACTCTGTGTTGTTTGAATTATTTATATCAAGCTACTTTTCTAGTATAAGAACAAAATATATAATCAACAAGGACCTTTCCATTTCAGAAATCAGTAGATCCTATCTTACGTGGACAAGAGTAATTATAGGTGAAGTATAGGATTGAGATGTAATGTTTGCAACGAAAACATGGTTTGATATGTGGGCTACACATAGGATCCTGTAGTCCTGTTACTCTGGCTCTTTCAGGGCTAGAAGAGACCTGGTGTGTGTCTTCTACTGGATGCTGTGTGCTGTGTGTAAATGGGTAATCAGTACAGGAGGGAAGAAAGCCAAGGGTGATGAGGTCCAAGTGATGGGGCCCACCCCTTTGAGATCCAGTTTGCTCTGTTTCCTAGCTTAGCCTCATACTGCAGTCTGTACCCTGCAGTTTCAAACAAATTCATGTACCTGGTCAGAAAATGAACCAGGCTGCCACCACCCTGGAAGAGCTTATATTCTAGGAAGAAGGGCACACTTTATTCGTTAGTGCTCTCATGTGATATTCTAGTTTTCTGGATAACATTTCCTCAAATGACTACTCTAGCCGTTGTATGAATATTGATGGCCTAAAGACGTTCCACAATTAAACTGATTTATTTCCCTTTGCTAGTGTTTCCAGATACCACACACCAAGGAAGTTTGACAGTAATGACACAGTTGATTTATGGGTGCCAGTCCCTGTCTGGCACAGTCATGTACTAACTTATTTAATCCTCATGATGTCCCTGTAGGTAGGAACGTAATCCTCATTTTACTGATGAGGAGACCGAGGAGCACAAGAGTTCACTGGTAAGGTTGCTCCCCTGGGCATTTGGACCCAGCAGTCTGGTTCTAGAATCCACACTCTTACACTTCATTATTCTGCCTTCAAATGAGTGGGCTCCAGTTGAGTTTCCCATTAGGATAGAGGGCGACAGAGCTAGTTTAATTGCCATGATGGCATGCACAAGACACACAACCTCTGTGTTTTGCAGAGGAAAACCAGCGTGTGCTAGTGATGCACCATGACAGGGCCAGGCTGTTGGCCGCCCTCTTGTCCTCCGAGGTCCTGGCCATCCGGCAGCAGAGCTTTGCCCTGCTGCTGCAGCTCGCCCAGACTGAGAGCGGACGGAGCCTGATCATCAACCACCTTGACCTGACCAGGTAAGCCTCTGCTGGCAGGATCTTCTTGGGACATCTCGTGTCATCACTTGACAAGTTCAGGCATGCCTGTCTCCCCTCCTATCTCTGTTGTGCAGAAAGAGCCTTTGACAAGAGTGCTCTGTCATGAGGACCTCTGGGACAGACTCCTGTCCGAACTTGGTACCATGGACGGTTTCACTTCTCCTGAGCAACTGGCTCGTCCCCATCCCACAAATGGTGCAAATGGCAGTGCTTCCTTAGCCAGATCAGGAGCCCCACCTTAAAACAGGTCACTTGCTTCTCCATCTTTGGCCTCGGTCCTATCTCTACCCTGTTCCTGCCATTCCTTTTCTTCTTTTATTCTTATTTGAGGTAATCCTATCTTATTCTACGTGTCCTTAAACCCTTTCTGGAACAAGATGGAGTATGAATAAATAAAACATTTCAAATACTGTTGCATGGAGGTCTTTCCAAAGTGTAAGACTATGGGCATAGAATGTGTGTCCCCTAAGTAGACTTTCTAGAAAGATTACTGAACCACAGTGATTCTGCCCCGTCCTTTATAATTTATTAGTTTATTTTTTAAATCATTTATTTATTTGTTATTTTGCTTACTTGTTTTACGTATTTATTTACTTTTACCTTACTAAGTTTTCAGTTTATTTATCTTTACATGATTAGTTTGAACATATGAAATTGCCACTTATTAGATCTAAAAGGTTGCATGCCAGCCATTTTATGTGGTTCAATCTAACAGAAATAGTGGCAATTATTGTAGCTTGCTTTATAAATGTTTCTCACACAATCTAAAAACAGGAGATGACCCTTCTGAGTTTTTTCATTCACTGCTATTTTGTTTTATCTCCCCTCATCCTGCGGGGTAGGCAAGGTAAGCTTTATTACTTCATGTCACTCATGGGGCAGGAAGAACTGCAGCAAGGAACCAAGGGAATCTCACCCAACTAGGCTGGCCCCCAGGTACTGTTCTGAGGACCCAGCTCCGCTCTGTGTTCCCAGTGGGAAAAGGAGCCAAACCTGCTACAACTGGCTCCTGTTCCTTCCAGATCTTTTTGGGACCCTGCTGAGCCCTCCCACACTGTCCAATTTGGTATGTAGGTCCATGTGTGCCGTGACAGGATGGTTATTAAGCCTTGCCTACGGCTCCCCTTCCAGGCCCAGTCACAGCCTCAGTGGCTCCCAGGAAAGGCTTTGGCAACCCACTGAAGCTCAGGCTGCACGGCAGATGCAGATTGTTAGTGGAGTTCAATTCCCCAAAAGCACATTTCACATTTCAAATGACTCTGCAGTCATTTCCTCGATACCTTCATCGTATTTTTTTAATATTGTTTTTGTCTCTTTGAGTAAATGTAGCTATAGCTATCATGAGCTTTTCCCCTCAAGCTATCTTTGAATTGCTTGAGCTTCAATGTGCATTTTTCCAGTGTCTCGGAGAGTGGCGTTCATGATCACCTCGGGTGGTCCTGCCTACTCTCTCTAAGATAGTCAGAGAAACCTCAGCTTTTTACTTTTATGCCCACTAGCCTCCTTAACGTTCATCTCCAGTTGAACCAGACAGAATGGGTTCTCTGTGATGAAACGAGGTAGTTTGAAGCAAGACAGGGCTGCTGCACATAGCCCCATGACCGTCACGGCAGCACACGTATCACATTCCTCCCACAATGTTTATCCTCAGAGAAGAGGTTGAAGGCATGAATGTGTGCTGGCCAAGGGCCAGTGTCATTTTGTAAAAAGTGCTGGGTTTTAGTCTTAAGCGTACTGAGTTTCAATTCCCTGCATGTCTCTGCTTGTGTGACCCAGGAAAGTTATTTAGCATGGACGGGCCCCGGCATCTCATCTGCATCACTCACTTATGATGACACGGGGGGTGATGCAGTTGAATTTTTTCTGCTGCATTGTGCAGAATACTTGAGCAAAAGGAGCTTAAGCAAAATAAAGCCTGGCTTGTTTTGTCACCTAATAAAATGAGACTAAAGATAGCAGCTATTGGTGCGGTGGCTTAAAGACGTCGAGGTCAAAGTCTCTGCCCTTCTCTTGACCTTCCTCACATGGTCATACCTTCCCTCTTGCTGCAACTCCAAGCTTCACATCCTTCTTTAAGACAGGTCAATACCAGCTGGATTGGTCCCTTGTATCAAGAAAACCTACTGCCTATTTCTCTTTGGACAGAATTGTGTCACATGCTACCCCTAGTGGAAAAAAAAATGGTCCCGACTTCTTCTGTAGTAGAGTTAGGAAGAATAGAAGGGAATGGAGAATATCTGTGAGGTTAGCCAGCAAACAGCATCTGCTACAGAAAAAAAAAAAAAAAAAAGCAACTAACATCAATTAAGCCTGACACATGGTATGATAAGGGCTCAATAATATTTTTATAATCATTTTCTCTTAGGGTATATTGTTTAGGGTCCTAAACTGAAGTAACCTTGCATTTATTAGTTACATGAAAGCATTTTCTCACCTGTGGTTCACTCACAGAGACAGCTGCTTATCAGCAGAGCAGAAAATCTGCCACCAAAAAAGAGGGTATGTGAGGAAATAGAAAGGGACACACCGTCCTCTCTAGGTGCTGAGTCCAGTTAGGATGTGTGCATTGTCACATAGTGAGGGGGCCTAGCTGCTTATGTCTGCCAGGACAAAGCCAAGATGGTCTTAGACTGTTGTCTCATCTGTGCTATTCAGGTTCATTAGCAGTCATCTTCAAGACCGAAGAAAATAGGTTTAAATTGGTGAAGGATGAATCTGAACTAACTGTAAAACAAATAAATTATTTTTGACAGCAGGAGCACTGGAATCCATTCCTGAAGATGTTAGGGATTTGCAGAAGCTTGGCGTCACCTGGGCCCTTAGAAACCATCCAGTCAAGCCCCACTCAGCATAGATGTCCTCTGCGTACCGCCATACAGCCTGTGCATGATGCCCTCCAGGGGAGATGCCAGCAGTTTTCATTATTTTTAATCTCCATTTGATTCGGGATGGGCACTAACGCAGCTAATAGACTGGGTGGAGGAAGTCTTTCCCCAATTAGCGAGAGGCTGTGGATCTCACCTCCCAAGGTAGCCAACTGTCCATTTCAAGACAGTTCTGATTGAGATAAATTATCTCCTTACACTGTGCACAAGTTTCCTGCCCCGTACTATTCTGGGGCTGATTCTGCCTCCAAACACTGAGGCCCAGGCCCAGACTCCTCCCAGCTTTCCAGTACTTTAGATATCTGAAAATACTGATATATTCCAGGTTAAGCATCCTTGTTACCTCCATCATTCCTTTGATGATTTGGCCTCCAGACCACTCCTAGAATAAGTGGCTAAATAGATCCAGCACCATAGATGTGGGTGACTGGAATTCATATTCCCAAAAGCCCAATCTGATGGCCTGTCATCTGTCTTTCTTAAAGATGTCGAGGTCAAAGTCCCTGCCCTTCTCTGCCCTGTGGCATTTGGTCCTATTGATCACTACTCTTCTGGAAACTCCATCACAGTGATTGTCAGGACACCATCCTTCCTGGCCCCTCTCCTACCTCCTGGCTATTCCTTTGTGGTTTCCTTTGCAAGCCCCCCTATGCTATCACCCTTCCAAGTCAGGGACCCCAGGATCCTACCCTTGGCCCTCTTCCCATCCATGGCTTTCGTCAAGAGGCAAAGGGTGTAAGTCTCACTCTGTTGAGTGTGAGATGAAAACGCCCTTCTGCCACTGGACATCTCTATCACAACATCCACGAGTATCATCGACTTAATAAATCAAAATTGGGTCTTCACACCAGTTCATCTACCTGAATTTCCTGTCTTCATAGAGGGTATCTCCACCTATCCAGTCGCCTAAGCCAATGTCCTGGAAGTGACCTGGCTCTCCCTCACCACATCCATAAGATAGTATGCTGCCAGCTCTTTCTCCTTAGCATCTCCTGAATTCATTTTCTTCTAGTTCTCCTCTACTGTCTCCAATCATTTCTTCCAGGTCTTCATGAGTGTCTCTTTGTGTTTTTACTGTATCTCTTACTCTGCTGCTGCCTCAGTCTGGTCCCTTAGCCTTTATTATCTGGACAATCACAGTTCTCCCCTGGTTGAATTCCTGCCTCTTATACTACCTACTCCAATCCAGCCTCCACCATACACCGAAGGGATTTTTCTAAAATGCACATCTGTTCTGCTATTTTCCTACTTAACACACTGAAATGACTACTCCTTGTAAGGCTGGTTCTCCAATTACTGAGAAATATAATGGCTAGGAATCACATGAGGACTTTATAAAAAAGCAGCCTCCTGGAGCTTCCTCCCATTCAGAGTGACTGAGGAATCTGTCCCAGAGACCCCCACCACCAACCACACATTGGAGAACAGGGCCCAACAGGGCAAAGTACAGACTTTCCAGCAGGCCCTAGAAGGCCCCCAGGATCTGGGCTCTGTCCAGCTCTCTACCATCCCCTGTTCTCCCCTCACATCCTAAGCATTAACTGCATGCCAGCAGTCCCCAAATGTGCTCCTGCAATTCTATGCCCACATAGTCTGTGACTGCAGGCTGCTTTGCCTGACATGCCTCTGTACCCATCCCTGTGGGCCCGACACTGGCCTGCAAGCTGCCTGGAGCCAGGACATTGTCTTGTTTCATCATTATGACCTCAGAACTGACCACATTGCCTGGTACACAGTCAGTGCTTGTTCATTGTGATTGGCCAAATGGATAAACGAATGAATAGCTAACACTACACTTCAAGAGACACTGAAGTGTCATCTATTGAAGGCTTCTTCACTTCCATGCCCACACCTTCCACCAGCGAGACTCTGGTCCCCTCAACATGTGTCTGTCTCTAACATATCACCTAAGACAGTTTATCTTATTTATTTACATGTGTATCACTGTAGGAGACCAGGAGCTCAGTACTGAGCACAGTATACTTAGCACCTTATAGATGCTTAATGCAAGTTTGCTGGATGAACAAATTACTCTTACTTCCATTGTCATGGTGCCAGTAAGTCCGTTTGGGCAGCCTGAGATTTCATCAGGTGTTTTTTGGCATCTGTGTTAGACTGTTTGCTCATTTTGTGTTTGTAAGTGGCTAAAAATCCTTAAATCTTTCTCATAGGAACCAGTTATAAACCAGGTCTCACAATTCTGTTACTTATGCAGAATTTCCAGCTCTAAGTGGAGGACTTTGAGCTTAACCCTATTAAATTTAATCTAATATATTCAGCAGCCTGTCACAATCTTGTTAAATCTTTATTCCGTCACCCACCTTATTAGGGGGCCCTCCCACTTTAGTCATCAGCAGATTAGTAAGCATGCCATTTAGATGTCATCTAAGTTAATGAACCTGACTGAGCCAGAGTCACATGGCAGAGTCACAGAAACTCCTTCTGAGCTGGCGTCCGATAATCAATAAACTTTGGTTAAAAGTATTCAGCATTCTGGGGATTCACATTAAGTGGTGGAGCCAACCACTTAAGAGTATCTGTCTCTGGGTGGGCAAGGAGCTAGGCTTCCTAGGAGGGCATGACAAGGCACGCTTTCTGCTTATTTCACCCGGATGCTGACTCCTTTTTTGGTTTCCTTGCAAGGTTACCCTGTTGGGATGTTGTTAGTTGGAGGACAGCTACCTCTGAGGTTATTATGGTTTTTTGCAGATTATTGGAAGCCCTGGTGTCATTTCTTGATTTCTCGGATAAGGAGGCCAACACTGCTATGGGACTGTTCACAGACTTGGCTCTGGAAGAAAGGTAATTTTTTTATTTATAGAAATTGACATTTCATCTTCACTCTTTGTTGAACTGTCTGATCTTTAAAAATGTGCCGTATTCAGAGAGGCTAGGCCAAGTCTCCAAGTGAGTATTGCAAGATTCACTGAGTAGGAGGGCTGATGCCTCCCAGGGGGCTGCAGCCACCCACTCCCATTCTAGTCACTCTGCATAGAGACTGACCCGGGCCTCCATGGGTTTGGAAGCAGCAGCATACTTAAAGCAGTGCCTCTCACAGTAGGCAAGCCTCCCAAGTGTCAGGAACCTTCCTCCCTCCTAATCAGTGCCTGGTACATAGGAGCTGCCCAGCAAATTTGCGTTGAATGAACCTGAGCGAGCCAGCGAGCCAGCAAGCAAGAATGAACAGTCAACTGCAGCCTCCTCGGGGGTTGCCAGTGACATTATGAGTAATGACCTCCTTCTGCCCCATGGCTTTGTGTTGTTTTGTTTTGTTTTGTCTAGCTGCTGGGGATGATAGTAAGGGTCTTAGTTTTCATAATTTTTCAGGTGCTTTTTTTTAAAGTGCATCTTGTGTTTTAAATTTCCTCACAAATTTTAGGACACCTTGCTTAGAGATGATAATAGGATGAGAGAGCTCACAGGCAGGCCAGCCAGCTGGCACGGGCCGGGGTATGGAACAGTGGCCATAGAGTGTGGAGATGCGCATGCATCCAGGCCCTCCCAGTGGCTCCGATGGGTAAACATGCTTGCATGGTATTTGCCTTCCGCACCGCACACACACGCTGTAGACTCAGAGCAGGGGTTGGGGGTAAGTCAGCTTGGCAGAAGCCTAGAGATTCCAGTAGCTCCTGCTTAAGGGAGCCACCATCTGAGATCTGTTGTTTAACATCAAAGGCAATTCTCCAGACTCAGAAAAATTAGAGCCACATTACATACACAGTGACATGCTTTTTTCTTTCTTTGGTTCTGAATTGTCCATGCACACTCTAAATCATATGGACCTAGAGTTTGCAACATTAACTATCTGAGACACTGTATTTATGTTATAGTTTATGCAATGTAAAAATAAATCCTGGCTGATGGTTTCTCAACAGATTCCAAGTCTGGTTCCAGGCCAACCTTCCAGGTGTTCTCCCTGCACTCACAGGCGTTCTGGTGAGCAAACTGTCATTTTCATCCTCTGTAACAGACACTCTCAGGAGCGTGAATGAGGCTGTTTAAACACAATTTACAATCCAGAACAACTATTGTCTCTCGGTTGATTAGTCATTTATTCACAGCTGGAATTTACACAATTCTCAGTTATTGAAACAGCTACAGGAGGGACAGGTGGAGGTGGCATATGGATGGCGCTGGTTACAGGGGAGGAAAAGCTGGATATGGGTGGCATCTTAAGTGAAGGTGGATAGAGTTCGTCAGTCTCCATCAGTCCCCTGCTGACACTAAGTATGACGTGCAACCCTGTTCCTAGATGGAAGTCATCCTGTCAGGAAGACCAGTGTAGCAATTTGAGCTGATAAGGCAGTGAATAGTGTGGGGGGCAGGGCTTCTCCTTAGAGAGTGTGTTGCAACTGGAGCCTATCCCATATGAACCTTAGAAGTTTCAGGGGCCCTTAGAGAGCATAACCACACCTCAGCATGTCACAGCTATGGAAATGGAGCCTCTGAGAAGGGAAGGGATTTGCCCAGGTCCTCCCAGCTGGTTGGTGGAGGAGCTGGGATTAAGCCCTAGGCCAAGACCCTTTTGGGTTTACCCCTCTATGTGCCTCCATCCGTTGCCAGTGAGACCCCAGGGATGCCCCTGTGTGACATGAAGCTATCTGGTTGGTTCGTGGGCCTTTTGGTGAGTGAGGGATGCACCTAGAGATCATGCGGCATCCTTTGCCTGCTCTCTGAGGCTCTGCCTTCTCTCGATTCTTATTTAGAAGACAGATCCCAAGGTAAGCAGCTCCTCGGCTCTGTGCCAGTGCATTACCGTCATGGGAAACCTCAGTGCTGAGCCCACTACCCGAAGACACATGGCGGCCTGTGAGGAATTTGGGGATGGCTGCTTGAGCCTCCTGGTATGTTAGCTTTTCTATTCAAAATTGGTCTTTATCCTCTTTGGGGGCATTAGCTTCTTCTTAGTTATCTGGCTTTTCCAAAAATTCTGTTTCTGTGGGTGCTGGGTGGCGCCAGTGGCTTATCCCTTCTGTAACCACGGATTTTATGCACTGCTGGCCTTAAAGAGCCCCGCAGATCAAGTCTCATTTGCCCTGGGGAGATTTGAAGGATTTTTTTTTTAATTTTTAAAAATTATTTATTTATTTATTTATTTATTATTTAACTTTTAAATTCAGGGGTACATGTCTAGGTTTCTTATATAAGTAAACTTGTGTCATGGGGGTTTGTTGTACAGATTATTTCGTTACCCAGGTATTAAGCCTAGTACCTATTATTTATTTTTCCCCATCCTCTCCCCCTTCCTCCCTTCTGGCAGGCCCCAGTGTGTGTTGTTCCCCTCTATATGTCCATGTGTTCTCATCTTTTAGCTCCCACTTACAAGGAAGAACATGTGGCACTTAGTTTTCTGTTCCTGCATTAATCTGCAAAGGATAATAGCCTTTAGCTCCACCCATGTTCCTGCAAAGGACATAATCTCATTCTTTTTTATGGCTCTGTGGTATTCCATGGTGTATATGTACCACATTTTCTTTATCCAGTCTATCATTGATGGGCATTTAGGTTGATTCCATGTCTTTGCTATTGTGAATAGTGCTGCAGTGAACATATATGTGCATGTGTCCTTATAATAAAAAGATTTCTATTCCTTTGGGTATATACCCATTAATGGGATTGCTGGGTCAAATGGTATCTCTGTTTTAGGTCTTTGAGGAATAGCCACACTGTCTTCCACAATGGTTGAACTACGTCACACTCCCACCAACAGTGTATAAGTGTACCTTTTTCTCTACAGCCTTGCCAGCATCTGTTATTTTTTGACTTTTTAATAATTGCCATTCTGACTTGTGTGAGATGGTATCTTGTGGTTTTGATTTGCATTTCACTAATGATATCAGTGATATTGAGCTTTTTTTCATGTGCTTCTTGGCCATATGTATGTCTTTTGAAAAGTATCTCTTCATGTCCTTTGCCCACTTTTTAATGGGGTAGTTTATTTTTCTCTTGTAAATTTTTTTAAGTTCTTTATAGATGCTGGATATTAGACCCTTGTCAGATGCATAGTTTGCAAAAACTTTCTCCCATTCTATAGGTTGTGTGTTCACTCTGTTGATAATTTCCTTTGCTGTGCAGAAGCTCTTTAATTAGATCTCATTTGTCAGTTTTTGCTTTGGTTGCGATTGCTTTTGGTGTCTTTGTCATGAAATCTTTGCTCGTTCCTGTGTGTAGAATGGTATTGCCTAGGTTATCTTCCAGGGTTTTTATAGTTTTGGATTTTACATTTAAGTCTTTATTCCATCTTGAGTTAATATTTGTATATTGTGAAAGGAAGGGGTCCAGTTTCAGTCTTCTGCATATGACTAGCCAGTTTCCCCAGCATCATTTATTGAATAGGGAATCCTTTCCCCATTGCTTGTTTTTATCAGGTTTTTTGAAGATCAGATAGTTTTAGGTATGCGGTCTTATTTCTGGGTTCTTTATTCTGTTCCATTGGTCCATGTGTGTGTTTTTATACCAGTACCATGTGTTTTGGTTACTGTAGCCCTGTAGTATAGTTTGAAGTCAGGTAACGTGATGCCTCCAGATTTGTTCTTTTTGCTTAGGATTGCCTTGGCTATTCAGGCTTCTTTTTGGTTCCATATGAATTTTAAAATAGTTTTTTCTAGTTCTGTGAAGAATGTCAATGGTAGTTTAATAGGAATTGCATTGAATCTATATATTACTTTAGGCAGTATGGCCATTTTAACAATATTGATTCTTCCTGTCCATGAGCACAGAATGTTTTTCCATTTGTTTGTGTTATCTCTGATTTCTTTGAACTGTGTTTTGTAGTTCTTCTTGTGGAGATCTCTTTCACTTTCCTGGTTAGCTGTATTCCTAAGTATTTTCTTTTGGTGGCAATTATAAATGAGATTGCATTTCTCATTTGGCTCTTGGTTTGACTGATGTTGGTGTATAAGAATGCTAGTGACTTTTGTATGTTGATTTTGTATCCTGAGACATTGCTGAAGTTGTTAATTAGCTTCAGGAGCTTTTGGGCCAAGACTGTGATTTTTTCTAGATACAGGATCATGTCGTCTACAAACAGAGGTAGTTTGACTTTTTCTCTTCCTATATAGATGCCCTTTATTTTCTCTCTTGCCTGATTGCCATGGCCAGGACTTCTAATGCTATGTTGAATAGGAGTGGTGGGAGAGGGCATCCTTATCTTGTGCTGGTTTTCAAGGGGAGTGCTTCCAGCTTTTGCCCATTTAGTATGATGTTGGCCTTGGGTCTGTCATAGATGGCTCTTATTACTTTGAGGTATATTCCTTTAGTATGTAGTTTATTGAGAGTTTTTAACATGAAGAGGTGTTGAATTTTATCAAAAGCCTCTTCTGCATCTATTGAGATAATCACATGGTTTTTGTTCTTAGTTCTATTTGTGATGAATCACATTTATCTATTTGTGTATGTTGAACCAACCTTGCATCCCAGAGATAGTCTACATCATTGTGACGGATAAGCTTTTTGATGTGCTGCTAGATTCAGTTTGCCAGTATTTTGTTGAGGACTTTTGCATGAATGTTAATCAAGGATACTGGCCTGAAGTTTTCTTTTTTGTGTGTGTCTGCCAGGTTTGGGAATCAGGATGATGCTGGTCTCACAGAATGAGTTAGGAAGGAGTCCCTCTTCCTTGATATTTTGGAATAGTTTTAGCAGGAATAGTACCACTTCTTCTTTGTACATCTGGTAGAATTCAGCTGTGAATCTAGCTGGTCCTGGGCTTTTTTTGATTGGTAGGCTCTTTATTACTGACTCAATTTCAGAGCTCATTATTGGTTTGTTCAGGGATTCAATTTTTTCCTGGTTCAGCCTTTGGATGGTGTATGTGTCCAGAAATTTATTCATTTCTTCTAGATTTTCTAGTTTATGTGCATAGAGGTGTTCATAATATTCTCTGATGGTTGTTTTTATTTCTGTGGGGTCAGTGGTGATATCCCCCCTGTTGTTTCTGATTGTGTCTATTTGCATATTCTCTCTTTCCTTCTTTTTTAGTCTAACTAGTGGTCTATTTTATTAATTTTTTCAAGAAACCAGCTTTAGGATTTATTGATCTTTTGAATAGGTTTTTATGTCTCAGTCTCCTTCAGTTCAGCTCTGATTTTGGTTATTTGTTGTCTTCTGCTAGCTTTGGGATTTGTTTGCTCTTAGTTCTCTAGTTGTTTTAGTTGTGGTGGTAGGTTGTTAACATGAGATATTTCTAACTTTTTAGTTAGAAATATCTGTTAGGGCATTTAGTGCTATAGATTTCCCTCTTAACACTACCTTACCTATGTCCCAGAGATTCTGGTATGTTGTATCTTTGTTCACATTAGTTTTAAAGAACTTCTTGATTTCTGCCTTAATTGGTTTATTTGCCCTAAAGTCATTCTGGATCAAGTTATTCAATTTCCATGTAATTATATAGTTTTGAGTTCATTTCTTAGTCTTAATTTCCAATTTGAGTGTTAAGATTTCAGTTATTTTGCATTTGCTAAGGACTATTTTACTTCCAAATATGATTGATTTTAGAGTATGCACTATGTGGCGATGAGAAAAATGTATGTTCTGTTGTTTTCATTTGGAGAAATCTGTGTATGTACATCAGGCCCATTTGATCCAGTGCTAAGTTCAGGTCCTGAATATCTTTGTTGATTTTCTATCTCAGTGATCTGATATTGTCAGTGGGGTGATAAAGTCTCCTGCTATTATTGTGTGTCAGACTAAGTCTCTTTGAAGGTCTCTAAGAACTCGCTTTATGAATCTGGATGTTTCTGTGTTTGGTGCATAAATATTTAGGATAGTTAGATCTTCTTGTTGAATTGAACCCTTTACCAATATGTGTAATGCCCTTCTTTGTCTTTTTTGGTCTTCGTTGGTTTAAAACCTGTTTCATCTAAAACTAGGATTGCAACGCCTGCTTTTTTTCTGTTTTCCATTTGCTTGGTAGATTTTTCTCCATCCTGTTATTTTGCCTATGTGTGTCATTGCTTGTTGGATAGGTCTCTTGAAGACAGCATACCAGTGGATCTTGGTTCCTTGTCCAGCTTGCCACTCTGTGTCTTGGGACATTTGGCTCAATTTGGCTCATTTACATTCAAGGTTAGTATTGCTATGTGTGGATTTGATCCCATCATCATGATATTAGATGGTTATTTTGCTGACTTATTTATGTGGTTGCTTTATAGTAATGCTGGTCTATGTACTTCAGTGTGTGTTTGTAGAAGCTGGTAATGGTCTTTCCTTTCCATATTTAGTGCTTTCTTCAGGAGCTCTGGTATGACAGGTCTGGTGGTAATGAATTTCCTCACCATTTGCTTATTTCTCCTTTACTTATGAAGTTTAATTTGGCCAGAAATGAAATTCTGGGTTGGAATTTATTTTCTATAATGATGTTGAATATTGGCCTCCAGTCTCTTCTGGGTTGTAGAGTTTCTGCTGAGAGGTCTGCTGTTAGTCTGATGGGCTTTCCTTTGTAAGTGACCTGACCTTTCTCTCTAGTTGCCTTTAATATTTTTTCTTTCATTTTGACCTTGGAGAATTTGATGATTATGTGTCTTGGGGGTGATCTTATATCTTACTGGGGTTCTCTGCATTTCCTGAATTTGAATGTTGGCCTCTCTAGCTAGGTTGGGGAAGTTCTTATGGATGATATCCTGAAATATGTTTTCCAAATTGGTTCCATTCTCCTCATCTCTTTCAGGGACACCAATTAGATGTAGATTGGGGCTCTTTACATAATTCTATATTCCTCAGAGGTTTTTCTCATTCCTTTTTATTCTTTTTTTATCTATTCTTGTCTGACTGTCTTATTTCAGAAAGCCTGTGTTCAAGCTCTGAGATTCTTTCCTCTGATGGGTCTATTCTGGTATTAACACTTGTGATTACATTATGAAATTCTTGTAGTGTGGTTTTTCAGCTCTATCAGGTTGGTTATGTTCTTTTCTGTACTGACCATTTTCTCTGTCAGCTCCTTCATTGTTTCATTATGATTTTTGGCTTTCTTGGTGTGGGTTTCAATGTACTCCTGTAGCTCAATGAACTTCATTCCTATTCATATTCTGAATTCTATTTGTGTCATTTCAGCCATGTCAGCCTGGTTTAGAGCCCTTTCTGGAGGGGTGTTATGGTTGTTTGGAGGAAAGAAGGCATTCTGGCTTTTTGAATTATCAGGTTTATCATGTGGATTCTTTCTTATCTTTGTTGATTTCTCTACTGTCAATCTTTGAGATTACTGACCTTTGGATAAATTTTTTTTCTTTTATCTTATTTGATGACCTTGAGGGTTTTATTGTGGTATAAGGTGGCTTCAGCTGACTGGCTTTATTTCTAGAAGATTTTAGGAGGTCAGTATTCAGCTCCCAACTTCTGGACTGGATGCTCTAACTCTGAGGGACTTGTATTGGGCCTCAACTTTGTTTTCTGGCTCCTCTAGGTTAAGAATACACTTTACTGGGGGAGCCAAGGTGATCCCGAACCTCTGGTCACTACACTCCAATGGGTGGTGTTAGCCCAAGAATTTCATAATGTGGTGACAATGGGACCTTAACTTGTTCACTCATGCCAACAGCAGCGGAAGACCTGTGGCAGAGTGCTAGCAGGTGTCAGGGTGCCTGCCTCCCTGCGGGTGTTTGCCACAATGGCAGAGGCAACGAAGCTGGGGGAGAGGGTCCCTGCTGATGACTGTGTGTGTGGTCATGCTGAAGATTGTGCCTTCTCTGTGCCTCACAAGCAGAGGAGGTTGCTCCTAGGGGGAGAAGGATCTGCTGTACTCTATGCCATGCTAGCACAAGGGCAAGGTGCTGGTAGGGGTGGGGCTGGCTGTGCCCATCAAGACTCCATCTGCAATGGTGATCAGCGGGAAGAGGAGGGGCAGGACTGCCCTCCCATGCTCTGGCAGGGCAAGGAAAGCAAAACCTGCCTGATCAGACACTCACCAGCAAAGTGATGTGGGGAGTTGCCCTGGGCCCAGGGGAAGCTGCAGTGTGGGGAGGGAGCATGTGGGCTGGTGCATGGTGATAGGGGTACCCTGCTGGTGCTCTCCACTGGTCAGGCCTGGTCTGCCAGTGCAGAAGCTATGGTGTGGGCCCCCAGAGCCCCCAAGACTGCTCAGCAAGCAGGTGTGGCCTGGCTGGGGCCCCCGGAGAGGCCAGCAGAGCAAGGGGTCCTCAAGTTGGACTGGCCCTGTTTGATGGGCAAGAAAGACCACCCTGCAGAGTTCAGGTCTGATGATTCCCCGAGGGCTAAAGTCTCCTGTGGGAGCAAGTTGAGCCTAGTGGGGATGGCTGTCCCTGGCCATGCTCCACTACAGACACTTCCACGCCCAACCCTCTGGGCTCCACATCAACTGGCTTGCCACCCCTACCACTTCTCTAAGCAGCTCTCCCTGACAACTCGATGAGTGTCTGTGCTGGTCAAGGGGATTTCTCCTGCCAGGGTTCCAGAGGCCTATGATGAGATCAGGTTGCTCTTTGCCAGTTCAACTCACCCATTCCCCAAGAGCCTTTGGGGACCAAGAACAAGCCTTGGTACATAGGCTTGCATGCAGCATTCCCAGTTACTCCCTTTCCGCCCTGCTTCTGCATCTTCCCTTCATCTACTCTCAGTGCCTTCCCTTTGAAGATCTGTTAGGAGCATGTCAGTCATCTCCGTCCCTTAGTGGGAGCTGTTCCACCTGGCTGCATCTAGTTAGGCATCTTGCCTGATACTGATTTGAAGGATTTTTCTGGTGGAGTTGAATGATCACCCATCTCAGCAGCTCACTCTTCACTTTAAACCCAGGACCAACCTCAGCCATAGTCCCATGGCAGAGGCACCAGAGACTCCTTCCAAGTCTCCTGGACCAACACTAACTCATAGAACTGGTCTCTGATCCTCCACCATCATTTAGGTTCATGACATTGGCAATTTAGGGAGTGTGGGGAACTCTGAGACCCTTGTCCAAAGGAAAAGATGACCATAAAAAGCTGTAAGGCAAAAAGGTCATTGGTTACCTTGTTTTGTTTCCCAAGGCCAGGTGTGAGGAGGATGTGGACCTGTTCAGAGAGGTTATCTACACACTCCTGGGACTCATGATGAACCTGTGTCTTCAGGCTCCCTTTGTCTCTGAGGTATGGCATTCTTGTCTCCCTGCCTGGAGCCCTGGGACAACCTGTACACATTCTGTGGCATAAAACCATTCTCATGTTCACGAAGAGACAGAAGTATGTACACTCACACACTGGCCGTGGAATGGGAAAAGGCTGGAGGGATGTGCTCTCCCTTTGCTCTGCTGAGGGGTGGATGGATCACCACTCAGTCATGTATTCACTCAGAAAACAGACTGGGTATCCAAGGTGTGCTGAGCAGAGTATGAGGTGCTGCGTTTACAAAGTCAAATAAAAGGTGGTTCCTGCTATCAGGGTAATGCCCTGGAGTTAGGGGAGACAGTCATGGGGAGGAATAAAAGCAGTAAAAGATGGTGTTGTGAGGGAATCTGGGCACAGTGTGGTGGTGCTAAAAAGGAGACGGTGCTCAGAAGAAGCTCCGCTGAGAATTCAGATTGTCAGAAAATTAAAATCTCCTGCTGGCCTCTCCCCATTGTTGTAGGTTTGGGCTGTGGAGGTGAGCAGAAGGTGCCTGTCTTTACTAAACAGCCAGGATGGAGGAATCCTGACAGTAAGTTTCTCCCAGGGAAATCCAGAAGCAGCTTCCATTGTTCTTGTTTTGTTTTGTTTTGTTTTGTTTTATTATCAGTGTAATCTTTTTGAAGTTGCCACCTTTGAGAATCTGCTGACTCTGAGATATGGTGTGGATATACTATTCAGAATAATGTACACAAGCACATAAATACCAGGTTTTGTCTACAGTTTCAGGGATTTGGTGACCTCCTTGCCGTGTCCGTCATCTGTGGATCCCCTAGAGTCCAGGAACCCAACTTAAGAATCCCCCTTCCGTATGGTCTGAAATTTAACCAGCTTAGATGATATAATCGATCCGATCTGTCCTATTTCAAAATATCCTGTGCAAATTGGACAGATCAAGTGTCCAACTTATTTAGAATCCCTTTTTTCCATAAGAAAAAAAAAAGCCAAGCCCATATTTTAAGCCAGTGATCCTAGAGGTTGTTTGTGCATAATAGTTTTACCCTCTTTTTAAAATATATGCTGAAATGGCTTTCTCAATTCTGTGTCTGACATTTGAATAAGAAAACTGAGAAAGGCCTATATGTTAGCACAGTGCATCAGGAGAAGAATATTAGTATGATTCAAGAGGCTATTTGCCATCACCCTAAAACATATTCTTCACTCACGTTAAGTGATTGCCCCTGTTTTTCTCCCTGTCAGGGCAGGACCCTAATGGCTAGAGAAGCAATTAGGGCCACATCTAGGGTGGGTCTGGGAAACCAGCCTTTCAAGGGTTGCAGACTGAGGACTGCCTCCACAGTTTAAAAAAGGTTCTGAGTAGATCCAACATACCCTGTTTGGGGGTAGCACTCTTTAAACGTCCCCAAAGTCAATTCAGACAGGATAGGGCAAAGGTTTTGTGCGTGTGCATTTTCACAGACGGGGCATCGTAGCTTTCATCAGATCCTCAAAAGAGGCCTATGACCCCCAAAGTGGTAAGCACCACCGTTCTCGGATGGTCCAGACCTAAAGGTAGGCCTACACTAGTCCCTGAGTAAACCTTTAGGAGAGCTCTTGGGCCAGATTTCCCCAGCATTCCTTGTGTGCCACGTTGGGTGCTTCCCAGCTTGCTGAGCAGAGCAGCAGCTTCACCATGGGCATCTGGTCCTTGTCTAGCACAGTCTCCACTGTCTTGGGCCTGAAAGGGGATCCGTGGTGTCAACTATAGCAAAATTCTAGGATCTTTAGGAAGCAGATTAGGGAAACAAGATTGATAATACACAAGTTTATCTTTTCTCCCTCTGGAGACCTCATTAAAATGAGATTAAAGCCATTGGGGGGGAACAAAAAAAGTAGAGACCTACATTGACAGTGAACAGGCAATGGTTACCAATAGGTAAGTAATTTTAACAAGTTTCCTGAAGATGGAGAACAGCTGCAAGGGTGGTAATTAATGAGGCAGGGCTGAGGAAACCTTTGTATGGAGTACAAATGGAGGAACACGTAGCTGGGCAGTAGCAGGTTTGCCTTATAATACCCTGGAGAGGATGAAGATTTCAAAACTCCCGATACAACAGAGAGCAGAAGTACAAGGCAGTGGAGCTGCATTTGCTGGCAGGCATCTATCCTCCAGGCATAAAATCAGAACACTTTTATCTCTAAAGAACTGAAAAACTGGAGAAAACATTTTTCTTTCTAGTATACGGGGGTGCCACCTCTATATCTTTCCATACTTCTGATAAACTTCCCATAAACATAGCATGCCCAAACATATTTTCTTGCTTTTTTCATACATGTGATTGGGCAGGTAAGGGTCAACCAGACATTGCAGGAAAGCTACACACATAAATAGGAAAACCAAGATAAACATAAAAATTGATCCAAAAGAAATAGAGATGATATAGGAAACAGAAGAAAAAAATAGTAACTATCATTTGTATCCTGAGAAAGATTTAAGATAGTTATATCCATAAAAGAGTAACAGCTTGCCATTTATTTAAAAAAAAAAAAAGAAAAAGAAAGAAGAGCTGGGAAATAAAGTAAATGAACTATCCCAGAAACTAGAACAAAAGACAAAGATTCGAAAAGATAAAGATAAATGACACAGGAGACCAATCCAGGAAATCAAACATCTCCTTATAAAGGGCCTGCTGATATCAGAGCTCTGGGAGGAATCACAAGGGAGAACTTCCTTTCTCAGAGTTGAACTGGTTGATCCTGTGTGAAGCTGAAATAATATGGGCCTCTGGGTGGCAAGGGGCTATGATTACAGCTCCTTGACAGCTTTATTAAAAAGAACAGTGCTTTCTATTATTTGGCCATCATATTTTTTATATTTTGCTTCCAATATTAATGATTGCTTTTGCCTCACCAAACTCCCCGTTAACTTTTAAAGGTTGTCAGCATTTCTGAAAAGGACATTTAATTATCCTCTTTCTGCTGTACTCAGAGAGCTGCTGGTGTTCTGAGCCGGACCCTTTCTTCCTCTCTGAAAATTGTTGAGGAGGCCCTGCGAGCAGGAGTGGTAAAGAAAATGATGAAATTCCTGAAGGTAAGATCACTTTATTGGTTACAACCCCTGAAATGTACAGAAGTCTCCTATTTTATTCGGGGAACAGAATTAAGGTGGGCTTTGTTTGGTTAATGTGCTGCCATTTCTTCCTTGCTAGATTTTAAACTTCTTGGATAGGGATTTGCTTCTGCCTGTCTACCCAGACCATACTCTGAACATCAACAACAGATTGTTGAATAAATAAGAAAATTGTTCATTAGATACATCCATAAAACCTGCTTACCCCTCAAGCCTGACTTTAAAATATATGGCCACTGTTCTTGATAAAAATGATCTGAGTGGCTTTCTGTAACGTTTCTCAGGCACATTGTTTTGCGCAGGTTTTGCTACTCATGATGCTTTATACAGTTATCTGGAGAGTGTTTGATGGAACTCCATCTATGAGACATGTAGCCTGCAGAATTACCATGTGACCAAAGGATGTTGGGATTTCCCTGTGAGATGAGTGTGGTGAATCTAAGCAAGCCAGTAGAGCAGTTATCTGGATTCACCTGCAAGGGCGAAGGGGATTATTATACTGGGCTGCCATCTCAGAATCCCACCTATGATGTGTGTGCCCATGAGGTCCATACACCCATGTTAGTGTGGTGACACATGGCTTTTATTCATAAAGCATCAGGCTGAGTGGTGCAGGGAAGCATGCTCTGCGGGCTGCTGCTGGGGCAGCGGTAACGCTGAGGGGGCAGCACAGGGGGTCTGAGTTTAGATTGCCACTTGAACAATGACTGTCATTCATTATAACTTTTGCAAACCCACCAAAAGCTCCTGATGGCATGCATGCCCATGCATCATACGTCCATACGTGCACACATGCCTTTTAAAGACCCCACATGGGTGATTGCAAGGGCTGTGTTTGACAGTTGTCATCTCTTAAAATGATGTAGGTTCCTGAAGTTCCTCATGCAGGACTGTCAGCCTGACAGCCTTAGCAAGTCAGTCCTCATTCTCAAATGGGAAAATGACATGGGAGGGCCTTTTCCTCCCTTTTTGGTAGATCTGCCATTCATCAGCATCATTCTCTTCTCAGCCACTTGCTCATAAAGCCTTCCGGAAGCAATTACTCAGGTGTACATGACAGGCCTACATTCCTGTCAGGGGTGTGGGCTGGGTTAGAGAGGATGCGGGTGACACTCTGTTCCAGCAGGGACCATGCCTGCCCACCAGGAAGCACATGCCGTTCTCAGTAGAATTCTCTTTTCAGAGTTTAGGAAGCCACTAGCACTATAATAACTGCTCGCTGTGGTTTGTGGTCAAGAGCAATCATAGCACTGATTTTATTTTTCTAATTTCATTCTGAAATCTAGACAGGAGGTGAGACTGCATCACGTTATGCTATAAAGATACTAGCTATCTGCACGAATAGTTATCATGAAGCTCGGGAAGAAGTAATAAGACTGGATAAAAGTAAGTGATAATTTCCTGAAGGGAGCCCTCGTCCTAGAGGTTCATCCACCCTTGAAGCTGCAAAGGGAACTGTGGTCGAGGAGGAACTTAGCAGCAATGCTGTTAACCTCTCCCAGACTTCAGCAATGTTTACAGAAGACGTTTCACATCCAGATCTGAAAGCATTTAATTAGCCTTTTGGTTGCACACAGGTAGAATGTCCAGGCTGGAGAGCCAGCTGACAGATGGCTCAAAGATAACAGGGTCAAAACTAGGAAACTCCCTCCTCTCACCAAGTTCAGTTCTCTGCCTTCACAGAAGGAGGGGGGGAGACACCTTCAACGTTTAGTGAACAAGGGAAATATCAGAGTCTGAGCCTAGCTTTAGTCCAGTAACTTAAACCGGCTGTAGTTATTCACAGCAGGCTTCCCAGGAGAGGCAGCCTGCTAATGTTCTTCTTACCAACTCCCTGGAATGCACAGAAGGTGAACTGAAGGAGGCTCCACCATGGAAGCGGCAGCCTTTCTCCTGGATCCTGTTGCATACCCTGCAGGTGTAGGTTGCTGGCACATTGCCTCCACCTGGGGGCTGTCAGATGGGACCTCTCACCCTGGCGCAGTGAGAGGTTAAGAACAGGCTTTCAAGAAGACAGACCTGTCTGACACACAGCATTCATTCATCTAACAACTGTGTTGTGCTGGGCACTGTTCTAGGAAGCCGAGATACTTCAGAGGTTCAGCAAGGAGTTGAGGAGGTTCATATGCATTCAGTGAATGTTTGCTGATGAGTGAGTGAACAAGTTCTGCTGCAGAGTTACTGGGGAAGCTCGGTGTCCGCTGACATCTCCCTGCACCCCTCAGCACCCAACAGGAGGCTGTCCTGTTGCCAGCCTCCTATTTTGGGATTAAAAGGAGCTGTTGCTTGTTCTCTTCCTTCCCTGCAGAGTTGAGCGTTATGATGAAGCTGCTCAGCTCGGAGGATGAGGTTCTGGTGGGCAACGCTGCCCTCTGCCTTGGTAACTGCATGGAGGTGCCCAACGTTGCGTCTTCCCTGCTAAAGACGGACGTTTTGCAGGTCTTGTTAAAGCTCGCAGGCAGTGACACACAGAAGACGGCCGTGCAGGTGAACGCAGGCATTGCTCTGGGGAAGCTGTGCACAGCTGAGCCCAGGTATGCTGTGGACACGGAGCCAGGCTGACCTATTGCAGAAAGAGCAGTTGAGCTGAGGTGCTGAGTTTTGGCTGGGACTGCGTGCCACACAGAACGGTGTGGGAAGCCCTCATGCTTTCTGTGTAGACCTAGGTTAAGCCCAGTAGCTGCTTCTCTGAAGAAAGCCTTTCTAGAGGAAACGGGAGCTCTCAGTCTCCAACCAGAGAGGGAATCGGCTTGTCTGACGGGGACTTGCTGCTCCCACTTGCTGCCGTTGCCTTCTCTCCATTCCATTCTCCACTGTTCTGCATCCCTCTCCCTGTCTCTTTATCCTCCTTCTTCCCCTCCCTCCCACTCCACCTCCCCTTCTCTTCCCTCTTTTCTCTCTTCTCCACTTTTCCAGAAACAGACCCCCCCACTTCATGTTCTTTGCCTCAGCCTAAACAAATGGAGGAACGGCCAGCAAGGGTCACATGTTCATGCAGGAGAAAACAGTGGAGAAGGAGAGATGCAGAACAGCATGCCGAGGTCCCCAGTGAGCGAGGGCAAGAGATGTGGGCTGTAACTGTGCCCATGGCTTCTCTGTTAGCTCAGACCTCCACTCTGCTCTGCTCCTATTCTGATGTGCAGATGCATCTCATTGCACATGCTTCTGGGAGGTGTCCACCTGTGGCTGAGCGAAGGAGCCCTGGCATAGAGCAGGGGTAACCCCGGGAGCTGAGTGAGAGAGGCTCCTTCCCTTACATCCACATGCCTTTAATTCCTCCTCTGTAGATTGAGGGGGTTGGCCTCGATAATATCTAAGGTACTTTCAAGTTCTGTCTGGTTGTTCAAATGGAAGGAATAGTTAAAATCTTTCTTCTATAGAAAGAAAGCACATTAGCTAGGATGACTTCAAAGTGGCAACCTATGGGGGAGTTCTCGAGAGCAAGGTCCTGTCTGATCAGCCTGACACACCTGCCACCTGCAGCGAGTGTTTTCAGTGCTTTGTGGGCCTCCCTGAGGGTCTTACTTACCCCTGTGATCTTTAGGGTACCCCAATGCCACAGCCACTTCCTGTTTCCACCCAGAGTGATAGGACTGACGTTCTCAGCCAGCTTCCATCTGAGAGGGTGTTGGCTCTGGGCTCCAGAAGCCTGAACCGTGGCACTTATGCCCTGGGTTGTTTGTTTTGATTGCGACAGGTTTGCTGCTCAACTGAGAAAGCTTCATGGCCTAGAAATTCTCAACTCTACGATGAAATACGTCAGTGATTCTTGAGAGATGCAGGGTTTGTGTGCCTTTGGGGAACACACAGATGCACACTGTGTGTTGTTCCTATGCTAATAAAGACCTTTGATATATCCACTTCAGAATCAAATACTCATTTTCAGAGTGTTTGCATTTCGGGTTTTCATGGGTAACAAGAGGGTGGGCATTAGGTTGGCTGCTGTGGTGGGCTCTGTGCACTGGCTTACTTGACTTCCATTGTACCCTCCTTTGAATGTTCTTTCCTGTTCTGTAGAAGCTAGAAACCATCTCACAAAAAGCCACATTGCCCAGACTCCCTTGTAGCAACGATTCTAGATGGGAACTAGTGGCCAATCTAATGCCACTTCCTACCCCTTTTGCTATTTTCTGCTGGCAATGTGCTAGAAACATCAGATTTGTTGGTAGCAGCATTTCAGCTCCGTTTTTCCAGCTGTGGAGTGCTGAGAGAGTTGCATTGGCATCATTGGTGGCCTGCAGCTGACTCCTGGCCTGCAGCCACTGCATGTGCCGTTAAATTCAGTGGGGTGAGTGGTAGGTGGTGTCTCCCCTGTTAGGAGAACTCTGCATGAATCATTCTGGGAATCATTCCTGGGGGTCCCTCTGGCACCCTCCTCCAGCCCATCTGGTGGTACTATAGGCACCCTGTTCCATGGGTTAGATTGTTCTCTGCTTAAGGTGCCAAAGCACAGGCTTCTCTTTCTACAGTGAACCCTGACTGATGCAAATGTGTTGATTTCCCTAACCCACCTTGTACTCTCACCCCATCCCCAGAGGCAACGCTCCCTTCCAGTTGCCCCAGGGTCACTCTAAACCAGGGTCACCTGTGGACTGCAAGTCCCTAAGTGAGAAGTCCAATAAGTGGCACTATCTCTGGCTCCTTACAATCACAGAATCATTTTAGAGTAGGAGGCAGGGTCTTCATGGTACAGTGAATGTCAGGAGTCCCAGACCAAAGTTCCAAAGACTTTTGGTCATACCCTGCTACCTGCCAGCCATGTGACTTTGGGCAACTTGCTTAACCTCTCTGAGCTTTGGCTACTGCTTCTGGAAACACTAATACCTGCCCAACCTACCTCCTCCATTGTTGTAAAGGTTAAATGAAGTTTTGGAGGTGAAGGCACTTTGGGAATTATAAAGTGCTATGCAAATATAAGAGATTACCAGACTCTGTCTTGAGATTGAGGGTGTCGACTATGACGTCAGTTGGGTTAAGTTTGAAGGGTCTGGGAAAGGATGAAGCTCATGTCCTTTAAGGAATCAAAGCTGGCCATTCTCTGAAGCATGTAGGAAAGGAAGTCCTCCTCCAGGGAGATTTTATTCAACACACCCAAAGAAAGTGTTCTTCACAGGTAAGGCAGCTGTTGGCTTAAATTAAGAACTTTGTTTCTGAAACCGAGATAAATAATTGGCATTTGGTGACAGGGGGGCGGGCGGTGGAAGAAAATCAATGGCCTGAGCCCCTCATTCAGATTGATGTACTGCACATGGCTGGAGGGAGCTCACTGGGGCACTCTGTGGTGGCGCCCTGGGTGGCAAGCAAGTGACAGGCCACTGTAGAGAGGCCAGGACCTGCCCATCAGTCCTATCATGCAAACAAACACCCGTCAAGAGGCTACTGAATTGCAAAGGGAGAACGGCTTGATGCTAATCAGAGCACAAAGAAGAAAATTAGAGGGTGCAAAAGTTGCTGTTTTCACAGAGAATTCCATGGAGTTTTGAAAACGGAAAGGCTGTTTGTGTTCATAACCACCAGGCCTGTCTCCTTTGAAGTTCAGGCCCCGCCTTCCCCTGCGCTGGCTGCACTCCTTCTTGGCTCTTGAAAACGGCTATGATAGGTGTATTCTCTTCCCCAAAGAGTGGGGAATGTCAAATTACGTTATTATGTTTATTGTTCTAGAGTGCCTGCCGAGAGCAGTCATCTCCAATTTGGAGGAGAGTCTGCTGCACCTGAAGCTCTGTCTCCTCGCAGGTGGGAAGAGATGTTTCACATGCTAGTATTCTCCCTCTCCAGTGTGGATCCACCCCCGCCACTGCCCCAAACTTGTTACCCCTAACACATGCTACCATGCAGACCTTCCAGGCAGCATGGAAAATACCAGCGCCGTCTTTAAGAAGGCCTCATCTCCACTTGCCAGGAGCCCCGACACCACCCTTGGAGACACGGCTTGTTCCAGGTAATCAGAGTCTTCTGGTTCAACAAGCAGAGGAGCTGGGATTTTCCATCCTAAAGAGGATGTGGCCGGGATGGAACTCCATCACCATCCTGAAGCCACAGCAGAGGTGGCAGGTAACAGACAGTCCAGAGCTGCTCACTGTCTTCATACATGACGTGAGGACGGCGGTTCCAGTGCGCCGCAAGGTGGGACTGAGGTTCAGAGTTGAGAGGAAACAATAGGAAGGGGCTGAGATGCTGCAACAGGTCACGGGCTGCTATTGTAAACACTTTTTTAAGGATAGGTTCAAATAAGAGCTTCTTGGCTTGGAGAACTGAGGGGAAGTACGACTAAGAAGTATTAGGTTGGTGCAAAACTAATTGCAGTTTTTGCCATTAAAAGTAATGACAAAAACTGCAATTTCTTTTGCGCTAACCTAATATTCTGAGGACAGAAGACATTTAATACCACGACTTTTTTTAAGTAAGAGGTCTCATTTTCTAAATAACTTGAAAATAGAGGCTCTCCAAGGTTTCCGTTACAGGAGAGAATAATCAGAGGTGAAGAAAACCCATTTAGAGCTGACTCCCTTTCTCAGGGAATGAGCTTTTGGTCCTCATAGACTGGCATCCTGCAGACACGCAGAGAGAAAGAATAAAGCCTGCCTGTGCATTGTTTGTTTGTTTGTTTTGAAACAGAGCCTCACTTTATCGGCCAGGCTGGAGTGCAGTGGTGTGATCTCAGCTCACTGCAACCTCTGCCTCCCAGGTTCAAGTGATTCTCATGTCTCAGCTTCCCATAGCTGGGATTACAGGCATGCATCTGTATCCCAAATTTTCATATTTTTATGAAATTTGGGGTTTCACCATGTTGACCAGGCTGGTCTCGAACTCCTGACATCAAGTGATCCACCTGCCTCAGCCTCCCAAAGTGCTGGGATTACAGATGTGAGCCACCATGCCCACCCCCCCGCCCCCCCCCCCCGCCCCCCGTGCATTGTGCCTTTGCTCTGCACTAGGCACCCTATCAAAACTTGAAGATCCTGCCCTAACATAAGCCTCATAACGACTGTGAGGTGGGTATTATCTCCACTTTACAGGTAAATAAGATAAAAAGAGAATAGTACTTTCCCACCCAGGATCACATAGCCAGGAAGCAGGGGAGTCAGAATTTGACCCCAAGCTGTGTTCTGAACTCTTCCTGCATGTAAAACATTCCTCTCCTTACTAAGTGTGACCTGCAGAAAAGTCACCACATTTCTCAGAGCCCCAGTTTCCTCTCTATAAAATGGGAGCATCAACACCTACCTCTCATTCTGTGGTTTGGATATAATATACATGAAGGACCTAGCGTAGGTGACTGACAGATAGAAAGTATTTACTTAATGGTGACTCTTTTTGAGAACAGAAATGACCATGAGCCCATTATCTGCCCCCTCCCACCCTCACGGATCTGCTCATCTTCCTTGGTCCTC
The DNA here is from genome assembly GCF_029289425.2 of Pan paniscus. NCBI lineage: Eukaryota > Metazoa > Chordata > Mammalia > Primates > Hominidae > Pan > Pan paniscus. The sequence continues at coordinate 114,114,310 of NC_073258.2, forward strand.
CGTCTCACTGAAGGCAAGCATGTATTTGGCTCTGTTTACCTTTCCCTCTCTCCTGTGACTGGTGGCAAACATGAAGATCCCCCAAGAGCCAGTTGCCAGCCAGAAGCCTGCCTTCTTACATGACCCCATGGCAGCAGGGCCTGAGAGCACTGGTCTTGGGTGGGATGGGGTTCAGAGCAACTCAGGGCTCAGGGATAGGGTAGCAGCGCTCCTTGTCAGGGCCTGGGGCCAGGGGTGCATGGGCATCAACAGGACCCAGTGTGAAGCGGAAGGTGCTAGGATCAATGCTCTAAAATCCTCTTTGCAAACAGATACTCCTCTGTTACTTGCAGTTTGTCCTCAGTTTATAATCAGGAAAACCTGTTGATTGCAATGACTGTAGCTCCAATCATATATTCATCAGGATGTCATTAGTTCTTTTCTCCTAAAGCCCCAGAGCTGCATCCCCCTACCCTCCCTGATGCCCTAGAAAGAGGAGTGCTAGCCCAGCGGGACATCCAGTTGCCCACCACCTCCTCCAGCAGCTCCCGGCCCTGTGGGTGGCCACATGCCAGCCAAGCACTGGGCTTCTGTGACCTGAAGCTGCTGGATGACTTATTTCCTTTTAATAAGACTCCTAATTTGATCTCAATTTCAAAAAGGCAAAATGATGAAGGAGTTCTCCCTGGAGACATTCTGCCCTGTGGTCTGATTTTGCCCTGGGGCTGGATCAGGCTTTCCTGGCTGCTCTGAGGCTCAGCCCTGGCTTAGGTAGGAGGGAGCCTTAGGGTGCTGGCAAAGCAGGGAACAGTGGACTGCCGATTACCTCTGCCAGCCACCCCAGCCTCAGATCTCCCCAGTTCTGGAGCAGGGCTCCTGTCACCAGCGGGTTGGAAGGAACTGCTTTAAATGAGGGTGGCTGCCTGCCAGATGTGCTGATTCAGCTCAGCCTGAGCATCACTCCATTGTCACATCTGTCCCCAACTTTATGTTTGGGCTTCTTATCTTCAGCAGCTCTGGATGCTCATTTAGATCCCTCAACTCCCTTCGGGCAACAAGCACACACATACACACACCCCCACACACACGGAGTTCATCTCGCTGCTGCTGGGAGATGAATTTGCACATTAAAATAGGTGAGTTAACGTGCAAGGTGATTTACACTAGATCAAAGGCACAGCAAGATAGTGAGAATTATTGGAACAAGAGGCTGAAGAAAAGGCTCCTAGAATGTCCAAGCTGAAAATTATTCAGGGATCATCTAATCGTCTACAGTCATCCCTTTGTATCCACCAGGGATTGATACCACAGATACCAAAGCCCTGGGATGCTCAGGTCCCTTATATGAAATGCATCATATTTGCATATAACCTACATACATTCTCATATACTTTAAATCATCTCTAGATTGCTTATAATACCTAACACAATGTAAATTCTATGTAAATAGTGGATATACTGTATTTCTTAAAATTTGTATTATTTTTTATTGTTGGAGTGTTATTTTTATTGTTTTTTCCCCAAATATTTTTGATCTGCAGTTGGTTGAATCTGCAAATTTGGAACCCGAGGGTACAGAGGGCTGACTGTATCTGCTTTGTTGGAGTCCATCTGATTCATTGTCTAAATACAATTAATTGCTCCAAAATGGCTAGTCCATGCCCCCTTATTTTATAAATAAGGAACCTGAGACTCAGAAAGGCCAAGTGAGGTATCTTCAATGTTCTTACCTTTGTTCAAGAACCCTCTGAACTAATGGTCCAGAGTGGGGTAGGGACTCCAACAAGACCCGGAGAGGCAGGAAGCTCAGTGGTGGGAGTGCAGGCTCAAAGCCCTCCTCCACCTTGCTTTAAATTTCATAACCTCGCTTTAAGTTTTAAGTTTCATAACCTTAGTGAGTGGCTTAGCCCCTCGATTGCCTTGTCTGTAAAAGGCAATAGGGGAGATATGATACCCACTTCTTAGGTTTGTTGTGGGGATTAAATGAGATGATTTCTATAAAGCTCTCATCACCGTACTTGGCACATGGAAGCCCTGAGGAGATGGGCACTCCTGTTGTGGTCATGTTGGTTGAGCATACTTCCATAGATGCCCCCACCTGGCCATCCCTATATGCTCTTTTCTGGGGTTCTTAAATGTGAGGATTTTTATCAGGGTTGGAAGGGTTTCTATGTGACTCTACCCTAAAGGTGGGGGATAAAGAAGTAGGCCTCCAAATGGCAGGCTGAGCTGGCAAGGAGGGCCGAGAGAATCTAGATGGAACACAGGGCAGGCACAGGGAGAGCATGAAGGATTGAAATGTACATTCTGTGGTATTAGGCATTGCTGAATTCTGCACTGTATCATCAACATCAGGGGAAAATAAGAAAAAGACAGGTGCTGGATTTAGTTAACTTGACTTATTGCCATAGCCTCCTTGCTGATCTCCCCATCTCACTCCACCTTCTAAGCCATCATGCACACTGCAGCCAGGAGAATCCTCTGAAACATCACTTTCATTATGCTGTACCCCTTCCCAGGCACCTTCTCACAACTGTCTACAAGATAAAGGGCAAACTCATTTGCTTAGTGTGTGTGCATACGTGCATGCGTGTCTGTAGGGGGAGTAAGACCACAGAGCTTTTTTAATTCTCTGAAGTTTTACTGATAAAGCATTCACATTATTGTACTTTAACTATTGTAGGCTATAGATGCATTCCGTATACTGCATATGAGTAAGAGCTATGATTCATAAGTTTTAGGTATAATTCAAAATAAGCATATCTATTATTATCCCTCAAATTATTTTTCTTTATAAATAATAGTGATAAAATTCTACATGGCCTTTGCACATAAACCATCCAATGTAATCTGAGCAAGCCTTAAAGTAGGCTTGGTTTTAGGGTCATGTTCTTGTTCCCAGTTAGGCCAGCCAATGTTGGGCATCAACCCTGGGTGTCATTGCTCACTATGGTGTTCCAGCATCTCAGGGAAGCCTGAGCAATGTTTGTTGAAGGGCAGCTCCCCACCATACCATCTCTCCTCTTAGGCCAGCTTCCCAATGGGTGTCTGCAGGCATTCCACTCACTCCTATATCCTCTGTTTCAAAGACCTTCTCCTTTCCTCTCTTCCAATCTTACACCTCCACAAAGCCCCAACATAATAAAAATGATAGGTATCTCCTGTTAAATACTTGACTGGTTTCAGATCTGTCTAATGAAACGGGTTCTATCATTATTCTCCCTTTACAGATGAGGAAACTGAGGTGCAAAGCAGTTAAGCAACTGGTCCAAGATCTAGACCAGGTACTCAACCACCCCACTCCACATGCAACTGTCCCCAACCCATGCGATTCATCCTTTCCCTGAATGTTTGTGTGGTGCTGCCTTTTAAATTCATAACATAATGACTTCATTGTTATGAAATTCTTTTCTGTGTCTTTATTTTTTCTCTCCAACTAGAATTTAAATTCATTAAGGATTTAGAAGATTCATTCTCCTGTGAGAAGTCTTATAGACAAGAAAAAGAGAATTAGGCATAGACAGAAGGGTTGTAATCACCCTTCTCTGAGCATGTGTCATTCTGGAGGACAGGACCTTGAATTTGGGCTTGGCTCTGTCTTCGAGAGTATGTGGGTGAGTCACCAGTAGTGAACATGGCTTCCCATTCTGTCGTGGCATTATTTCCAAACTCATGGCCAGACACAACTTGGCTCTCCCATTCCTCAGGGAAGTATGTGGCTGCCACCACAATTCTCCCTCTCCACATGGGCAAATGTAGGCCGAAAGACCATCCTTCAAAGGTCTGAGAGAATCCTGGTGTTTTAGGCCAAGCCTCAGCCCTGCAGTGTGTCTCTTTTCCATGATAATAATAGCCTCACACAGGGAAGTGCTTTTATCTTCTTCAAAGGCCTTTCATGTCAGAGATTTCATTTCATCTGCACAACATCCCTGTGAGGTAGGTATTATTATTTCCCATTTGAAGCTAAGGGAAGACAGGCCCAGAGATCCAATATCTTGTCCAGAATTTCCTAAGGCTGAGCCAGTGCCAAAATCCAGCCTTTACCTTGAACCTCCCTGCCCGCTGCCTGGCCCTGTCTCTCCTTTCATTAATTTTCTGGTCCAAACTGCAACACAGTCAACTAGCTAGTTCTTTTCACCTGCTCCCTGAGCGCGAAGGGGAAAATGAAACTAACCCATTTAAGGTTTTATCAGAAAGCCTCGTTAATCCACCCGCAGTCTGTTAGATAACAGCTTAAATCTCTCCACTGCAAAGGATTACCTTCCCATCTGATCAGGCACAACACATTAGAGGAGGCGTGGGGTGGGCATGAGCGTGTGGAGGCCACGGCGCTTTCTCTGCAAAAATGGAGATATTCAAACTTCCAGATCTGCTGTCCTCCCCCAGATGGGCTAGGAGCCCAGCATCTGCCTGTACATCAAGCAGCTCCTCCGTGAAGTTACTTGAATGACAGCGTGTTCCTGAAAAGCTCCTCACTCACTCATTCATTCAATATATATTTGTCAGGCACCTACTATGTGCCAAGTATTGTGCTAGATAGTACAAAATGACATTGGGAAAAATGAGTCCTATTTTTCTCATCCACATGTATTATTATTCTAGCAGGGCATTGTCAAGGTGAAAATAACTCAGACACATACAAAAACTCCCCTTAGTGCTGTCAGGGCCTTAGAACCTGAACCATGCACCCCATAGCAGGTATCACAGAAATAGCCACTGAGAATAGAGGGAAGGGCCTGGCTGGCCTGGAAGAATCTCCACGTCTTAACCCTTGGATAACAGGAGTTATCACTCCAAAGTTCAGAGGTTCAAAGTTCAGACTTCTGTCAGTCTGCTCTCAGTCATTTATAAATGAAGGGATCTGGGCTGATTAAAGCAAATTCGCTCCTATGTGGTCTTTCTTTCCATTAGACCCAGCTGCGACTTGCTCTCCAGGGGCAGGTTGGAAGTACATCAGGATAAATTTGGTCTGCCCTATTTACCCCATCAGGAGGCGGAGCGACCCCCTCTGAGCACCAGCGAACAACCTCTGACAACTAGGGCTAGATGGACCTGGCCTCATCTTTCCCTTAGATGTTCTCTGTGCTCACCCTTCTCCACGAAACCACAATCCGTTTGGGATCCCTAGTTCTGGCTGAACCACACCTCTGAGGCTCTGGATCACTAAAAGAACAACAAAGAAATACGTGCTTTTTGTTTGTTTGTTTGTTTATTCATTAGAACTAGTGGAATCATACAAAATTCACGTCAGGAATTAAAGTAGGTGTGCTGTTTTTGAAATGAGGACATTCCAAATAGTGAAGCTGTTTGCTGCTGTAACCGAAGTCATTGAAAAAAGAAAATCACAAGTGGAAGGCCAGAAGGCCCCCAGTGGGTTTTTTTCTGAGGGCACTCAGAAGCAGTGTGAACTAAGAGTGGGGCTTCCAGCTTTGGCCTTGCCAGGGGTGTGACCTCAGACAATCAGCTCACTTCTTTAGTTCTGGGCCTTCGACTTGTTCTTTCCTTGTAGATAAGACAATGGGTATTTGCTTGCCCATTGCCCACTCTCCCGATTTTTCTTAGGAACCACCTCACCCCAGGCTTAGACCACATGATTTAAGTGGACCCGATGCTAGCTAGCCCTGCTTCCAGGGGTGCACAGGGATTCGGACTCAGCCAATTACACCATTGCACATCTCTCTCATTACACTGATTGGGTCAGAGATGGTCATGTGACCGGAAAAGTACCAATCAGAGGTCAGCTGAGAGTTTTGCAGGCTTAAAGGAGAAAGGAACTCTTTCTTACTGAGTCTGCTCAGAAGATAGGGTGAGCATTTGGAGCTGCAGTGATGATATACCATCCTCGAGAGGCCATTCACTGAGAATGGAGTCAACACAAGAGGAAGGCAGGACCAAGAGATGAAGTTGAGGAGAGCCCTGACATCACCGGTGGGGCCCTCAGATCCCGCTATGCCTGGGCTGTCACTGGACTTTTTAGTTATGTGAGATAGTAAATTCCCTTCTTGCTTAAGCTACTTTGAGTTGTCACCATTACCAAAAGATCCCTTACCAATACCCCCTCTGCGTGATTCCCCTCGTCCCTTTTATCTTGCCTAAGTTCTATTCACCCGTTGTGAAAGTTGCAGATACCAGGACAAAATCACTTTTGTCAGAACCAAATTGGAGGTGGGAAAGCAGGAAGGAGAAGGACCCACGCTTGCTTGAGATAAGACTGTTTCAAGGACTTTCTAAAATAAGCCCCTAAGAAATTCCTTCACGTCCTTCACACATCTCATGCTTTTCGTGATCTATATTTTATACATAGGCACATATTTCTAGGACCAGGTTTATCACTAGACATTCTTTAGGACTACAGCAATTCAGAAAAGATACTCTCAAAAGACTACTTGCCTAGTAACAGCATCTCCACCAATGAACTGACGCCAATTCTGGCTTTGAGCCTCCAGAGCCAATGAACTCTGTTTCTAAGCAGCTTATGTGAACTTCTCCTTTTGCCAATAAAAGCTTCCCCTCACCCTCCCCTCTTCGGGTGCATCTGTTGCTTGCTATAGCTGTGCATCCTGGATTATAATCCTTTTGCTTACTCACAAATAAGATCATTAAATTAGGAGATATATTTCTCTGATGTCTTTTTTTTTTTTAGGCTGACACCTTAAGGTATCAGTTAAAATGTTAAGTGCTCCTGCCCTATTTCCCCCATCTCCATTCTTTCCCCAACATAATACCTTAATAGATACATATTATTCTGACATACTGTTTAACTTGCTTCTCATGATATATGATTTATTGTTTGCATTCTGCTCCCTTTTCCCACTAGAATGTGCACTTCGTAATTTTTGTTGGTTCTGATCCCTGATGTGTCCAAATACCTAGAAAAGTACTGATACATAATAGGTGCTCAATAAATATTTGTTGCCTGAATGATGAAATTTAGCAGGAGAAGGCATTAGGGGACTTTCACTAGGGCCAGCCTGGGGTGAAGCCCGGTTACTCTAACTTTAGACTCTCCATAGCTCCCCAGCCCCTACTGGTGATAATGGTTTAAGCTAAAATACTACAGTAAACACTAGCTTCTGTTTACTAGTTTCCACTATGTACCAGGCATTGGGATAAGTGCTGGGCACACACAGAGGGATAGGACCTTCTCTTCTCTCGAGGAACTCCCAGTCAAAAGGGAGCCAAAGGACAACACACTAGAGGATCACATACCCTTGGGCTTAGTGAATGTTTGTGATACAAAGCTAGGACATCTGGCCCAGCATGAGGCACTGGGGTAGAAATCTTCCTGGAAGAGGTGATGTCTGAGCTGTCCCTTTCCTACATTGGAAGAAAGACATGGCAAATACGAGTGTGGGTTGTGGGTAGGGAGAGAGGATGAGGAGAAATGAATGAAACTGAGACTATATCAAAGGCTGGGGCAGGAAAATTTGCTGTGATTCTCACCCTCACTTTCCTTATCTGAGCTGACCGAAGACATCCCCACAAATTCCTTTATCCACTCTCTGCCACCAAAACACACTCTCATTCACCTACCCAAGTAGATAAGGTCCTCTGCTCCTTTGAATTTCAAGGCAAAAAGACTCTTAGCAGGCCTTCTTTGGTTATCTGTTCTCACATCACTTGATGCCATCATCTGGAAATACCTGTAGGCTTGTGTCTAGATCAGTCTTGTTTCTATGAAAAGTCAGCCCTTGCACCTGTGGCTAGCACCAGGTGCCTGCCACCGCTGTATACCTGGAAAGGGGCATTGCTTCAGCTCTCATCTTCAGTCACTTGCCTTCTCCACTCCCAATTGCTCCTGATTCGTGCTCCCGGGGCCAACTATCGGTTCCTTTCTCTTCTAGATCATCCTGAGTAATTCCCCCAGGAGAGAGAGGATAGCTCAGAGCTGGATGGAATCTGAAAGGCATTCTTTTCCCAGTCTGAAACTCCATCTGCCTGACACTCTATGTGCCAAGTTTCCATATTCAATGCAAATTTACCAGCACATACATAGTTTTCCTGTTACTGGTTAAAAAGCGTTTTGACAGTCCCAGGGACACATTGCTTTCTTTCCAACCAAAACTGTAGAGACAAAGACACATTTCCACTGCAACTAAGTAATCCCGAAGTTTCTCCATAAGCCAAATTTGATTGAGCTAATACTGACCTTTCCACAGGCACAGCTTCCAAAGATATCTTTTTGCTGCAGGCAAAGTCCTGATGAGCATATTAGTCAAAGCTCCACCTCTTCAGTACCAGCACACCCACCCTCTCTTTTCTCTTCCTTTCAGGTTGAAGGAGAATGGGGAGTGTCTCTAAATTTCCACAGCTGATTTTTCTCCCCCCAGGAGGTCCTATTGTTCAGGCCTGGCCTGGGGAGCACGTGACACCCCACCCCACCCCCAGCAATGGATAAGCCTCAGGCTCAGAGTCCTGTATTTGATTTGATCAAGGCTATTCTGGCCATATGTTAAGAGCAATGTACCTTGGCAGGAAGCAAGCCAGGTTTAAGTCCTGGGCCACTGAATTGCCAACTGCGTGACCCAAGGCTCCTCTAAACCTGCAAAAATGGAAATAATAATAGTACCAAACTCAGAGGGTTGTCAAGAAAAGTAAATGAGATAATGCAAGTTGAGCACTTGGGATGGAGTGTCTGGTTTGAAGCAAAGGCTGGCAAAATGACCGTCTGATTATTGCTTTGGCCCCTGAAGCCTCACCATCAATTTGTTCTCTCATTCATCAGAACAGCCCTTTGCTTGGAAAACCATACTTATAAAAATATGAAGCATCGTAAATGATCATAAGGAAACTGACCGGGGGAAGGTAGCAATGATGGGAATCTCTAAGGATCTCTCCCAGGAGAATCTGCCTAGGGGTTTTAGTGGGCTGACCCTGGGGAGGCAGGTTGGAGAAAACTGTAAAGGAAAAGCCTGGTCTGCTACAAAATGACTCAGAACCTACTCAGACTAGAGAAGTCTCTGAAAAAAGGCCAGAAATCAACCTTCACTCCGGGAGATTCACCTTCCTGTTCATTCATCCATCCATCCATTCATTCATTCATTCATTCATCAAATGTTAAATGAGCTCCCTCCTACATGGCCAAGTACTGACGATAGAGCAGAGAACAAGATTCCTGTGCAGGAGCCCATATTCTATTGGTCTATTTAAGTTTCTTTGACTTTTAAGAATTGTATTCTTCACAACCACCTATACCACATAGTGAAACAAACAAACAAAATATTTTCTTCTTTTTCAACTTGTATTTTAGATTCAGTGGGTGCATGTGCAGGTTTGTTGCATGGGTATATTGTGTGATGCTGAGGTTTGGGGTATGAAAGATCCTATCACCCAGGGAGCAAGCAAACAAGCATAGCACCCGACAGGTAGTTTTTCAACCCTTGCCCCCTCCCTTCTCCACCCCCAGTAGTTCCCAGTGTCTGTTATTCCCATCTTTCTGTCTATGTATACCTAAGGTTTGGCTTCCACTTACAAGTGAGAACATGTGGTATTTGGTTTTCTGTTTCTGTGTTAATTCACCACTTAGGATAATGGCCTCCAGCTGCATCTGTGTTGTTGCAAAGGACATGATTTCATTCTTTTTTATGGCTGCATAGTAGTCCATGGTGTATATGTACCACATTTTCTTTATCCAATCCACCATTGATGGGCTCCTAGGTTGATTCCATGTCTTTGCCGTTGTGAACAGTGCTGTGATGAACATATGAATGCACGTGTCTTTTTGGTAGCAAGATTTATTTTATGCCTAGTAATAGGATTGCTGGGTTGAATGTTAATTCTAAGTTTTTTGGGAAATATTCAGCTTGCTTTCACAGTGACTGAACTAATTTGCACTACCACAAACAGTGTATAAGTGTTCCCTTTTCTCCACAGCCTCATCAGCATTTGTTATGTTTTGTTTTGTTTTTTTAAATAATAGCCATTATTAAAATGGTTGCTGCAAAACAGTAACTCATTGTGATTTTGCATTTCTCTAATGATTACTGATGTTGAGCACTTTTTCATATATGTGTTGGCCGCAGGTATGTCCTCTTTTGAGATGTTCTGTTCATGTCCTTTGCCCACTTTTTATTTTTTATTTTATGTTTCCATAGGTTATTGGGGTACAGGTAGCATTTGATTACATAAGTAAGTTCTTTGGTAGTGATTTGTGAGATTTTGGTGCACCCATCACCTGAGCAGTATATACTGCCCCCTATTTGTAATCTCTTATCCCTTGTCCTCCTCCCACCCTTCCCCCCAAGTCCCCAAAGTCCATGGTATGGTTCTTATGCCTTTGTGTCCTCATAGCTTAGCTCCCACATATCAGTGATAACAAACAACGTTTAGTTTTCCATTACTGAGATACTTCACTTAGAATAATAGTCTCCAATCTCATCCAGGTCCATGAAAATGTGTTAATTCATTCCTTTTTATGGCTGAGTACTATTCCATCATATATATGTATATCTCACAGTTTCCTTTTCCACTAGTTGATTTATAGGCATTTTGGTTGGTTCCACAATTTTGCAATTGAGAATTGTACTGCTGTAAATGTGTGTGCAAGTATCTTTTTCATATAATGACTTCTTTTCCTCTGGGTAGATACCTAGTAGTGGAATTGCTCGATCAAATGGTAGTTCTACTTTTAGTTCTTTAAGGAATCTCCACACTGTTTTCCATAGTGGCCATATAGTTTACATTCCCACCAGCAGTGTAGAAGTGTTCCCTGATCACTGCATCCACACCAACATCTACTGTTTTTTGGTTTTTTGATTATGGCCATTCTTGCAGGAGTAAGGTGGTATGGGTTTGATTTGCATTTCCCTGAGTGATGTTGAGCATTTTTTCATATGTTTGTTGACCTTTGCCCACTTTTTTTTTTTTTTTTTTTTGAGACGAACTCTCGCTCTGTTGCCCAAGCTGGAGTGCAGTGGTACAATCTCGGCTCACTGCAACCTCCATCTGCCAGGTTCAAGCAATTCTCCTGCATCAGCCTCCCAAGTAGCTGGGACTACAGGTGCGCACCACTATGCACAGCTAATTTTTGTATTTTTAGGAGAGACAGGGTTTCATTATGTTGGCCAGGCTGGTCTTGAACTCCTGACCTCATGATCCACCCGCCTTAGCCTCCCAAAGTACTGGAATTACAGGCGTGAGCCACCATGCCGGCCTCCTTTGCCCACTTTTTAATGGAGTTATTTGAAGGCATCGTACTACCTGACTTCCGACTATACTACAAGCCTGCAGTAACCAAAACAGCATGGTACTAGCACAAAAACAGTCACATAGACCAATGGAAAAGGATAGCAAACCCAAAATAAAGCTGCACACCTAACAACCATCTGATCTTTGACAGTCAACAATCACAAGCAATGGGGAAAAGGACTCCCTATTCAATAAATGGGATAACTAGCTATCCATATGTAGGAGAATGAAACTGGACCCCTACCTATCTCAATATATAAAAATTAACTTAAAATGGATTAAAGATTTAAATGTAAGACCTAAACCTAGGAAATACCATTCTGGACATTGGCCTTGGCAGAGACTTTATGACTAAGTCCCCCAACAAAACAAAAACAATTGCAAAAAAAAACAAAAGTTGACAAGTGGGACCCAATCAAACTGAAGTGCTTTTGCATAGCAAAAGAAACTATCAACAGAGTAAACAGACAACCTTGGAATAAGAGAAAATATTTGCAAACTAGGCATCCAGCAAAAGTCTAATATCCAGAATCCACAAGGCACTTAAATAATTCCCATGCAAAATCTTTTCTTGGTTCTTTTAGTGTACCCAAAGTGGTCTGGCTAACTCTTCATCCCTAAAAGAGAAAAGGAGGAAGGAAGGGAGGGAGGGAAGGAGGGAGGGAGGAAGGAAAGGAAGGAAAGAAGGGAGGAAGGAAGGAAGGAAGGAAACTTACTCTACATGAATAGTAAGGAAAATAGGAAAAAAAAAAAGAAGTTATAAGAAGCATGACACTAGTCACATTTTAGAAGTCCCTTTCTTTACCTGCAGAGCCAGCAAGCTTTCAGAGTTCCCAAGAAAACCACCTTTTAGTGTTTAAGTCCTTCCCTAGTCCTAGCTTTCCTTCACTCTCCCCTATCCAGGAAGGGCCCAGAGGAGAGCAGAAGGATAGATTTATGGCCAAATCACCAAGGTTGACATAAGGAGGGCATTTTCCCTTTAGAGTCCTGGTAATAGGGACTCAATCTCCCTGGACTGACTCTTTGTTAAATTAAAAAGGGTTAAGTTTAGCATTCCTAGTCTCTTGGACACTGCCAGAGAAGGTATTGACCATGACATTTTGGGCATGCTCTGAGGCTGTTAAGGCCCCATATTGGAATGATGTTTCTCTGAAGTCCTGGCCACAGCCAAGCATTTCTTCTAAACTGCTTGAGATGGCAGGATGCTTGAGACATCTGTTTCTTATTTTTATATGGACCCAGCCCAGAATCACAATCACCCAAGACCATAAAGAACCTGTGGCCATGATTTTGACAATGAGAACCATGGTTCATGAAACTCAGGCCTTCCATTTTTGGCTTCTTGACACTCAAGGTAGTTTTTCATCAAAAAGCCCTTCAAAAGAGAGACTGGTTTCCTTATTAGGAAGGAAAATCTATACTCTGCCAACTCCAGAAATGTTCTTTCAACATTGTTGGTTTACTCCATCTCACTGCCGCATTCATACTCACCCCATAGCAGGAAGCCCCAGCTTTGGAGCCCAGCCTGCGTCTGCATGCCCGCATGTCTTAGCTGCAGACACACGATGCCTTGAGCCTCCGTAAGTATGCTGGGTAGACAGAGCCCCTGACATGATTTGGACAATGCCATGTTGGCTTTTTATTTCGGCTTGCTCTGAATGACTCTCATATTTTGTGAATCAGACAGAATCCTGGCCCTGTCAATGGGTCTCAGCTTACCTGACCATCACCTTGGTCAAAGTATTGAGTCTTAGAAGGAACTAGTTCGCTCCCTCTCTCCATCGTCTCCAGCCTCAGACATTTAACACAGTGGCCTTTCTCTTTCTCCTTGGGGTTTCTACGTGTCCATAGGGGGCCAGCTGTGTTCCTTAAGGCATTCTGTGGTAAATGTTAGATTACTGCCTTTCTCCTGTTATGGGAATATTTTCCTTCCAAGAATATAACATTACCTAGTAATAAGGACAAGAACGAGAAATAGAAGGGGGAAGGAGAAGTAGGAGGAGGAAAAGGAGGAGGAGGAAGAAGAGAAGAAGGGGGCTTTATATGTATTTTTTAAATGTTCTGCTTGGAGATAATTACAGATAAGCACACAATTTTAAGAACTTATGCAGAGATCCCTGATACCCTCACCCAGTTTCCCCCAAAGGCAACATCTTATGTCACTATAGCACAACATTACAACCAGGAAATCAGTGATACAATCCATAGTCCTTACACAGGTGCCGTCAGTTTTACATGCACTCATTTGTGTGTGTGTGTGTGCATCTGTGTGTGCATTTAATTTGATGGAATTTTGTCACATGCATTGATTCATGTGGCCACCACCACAGTTAAGATACAGAATAGTTTCATCACAAGGTTCCTTTGCACTAACCTTTTACAGCTACACCCACCTGCCTCTCCCCTAATCTCACCTCTGACAACCACTAATCTGTTCTCCATCTCTATAATTTTGTCATTTTAAAAATGCAATATAAATGGAGTCATACAGTATGTAAACTTTTATGATTGGCTTTGTTCACTCAATAGAATTCTCTGGGGCCTCATCCAAGTGGCTGTGTATATCAGTAGTTGCTGAGTCCTATTCCATAATACAGCACTATGGTGTGTTTAGCCATTCATTGGTTGAAGGACATCTGAGCGGTTTCTAGATTTTAGCTATTGCAAATAAAGCTGCAATGAGCACTCATATACAGATTTTTGTGTGAACACTGTTTTCATTTCTCTGGGATAGATTCCCAAGAGTGCAATTGCTGGGTTGTATGGTAATCATATGTTTAGTCTTATAAGAAATGGCCAAATTCTTTTCTAGAATTGCCATACCATTTCACATTTCCACCAGCATATGAGTGATCCCATTACTCTACATCTTCATCAGCATTTGGCGTTGCCACTATCTTTTCAGTTTTATTTTTAGCCATTCTGATAGGTAGTTAGTGATATCTTACTTGCATTGCTTAGTGGCTCATGATATTAAACATTTTTTCAAGAACTTATTTGTCATCTGTATATTCTCTTCAGAGAAATGTATTTTCCCATTTTCTAATTTGATGCTTTTTTAGCATTGAGTTTGAAGACCTCCTTATATACTCTAGGAACCAGCACTTTGTCAAATATGTGCTTTACAAACATTTTCTCCCCATCTGCACTCTTCTCTTCACCTTCACCAGGTCTTTCACTGAGTGAGAGTTTTTCATTTTGATGAGGTTCAGTTTACCAATTTTCCCTTTTATGGATTGTGCCTGTGGGATTCGGCCTAAGAACTTTTCATCTAATCCTAGGTCCAGAATATTTTCTCCTTTTTTTTTCCTAAAATTTTTATAAGTTTACATTTAATATTTAAGTCCATGATTCATTTTGAGTTAATTTTTCAGGTGTGAAGTATCAGCTGGTTCATATTTTTTGCCTAGGAGTATTCCTAGTATATACCTAAGGAATGTAACCTTTAAAAATATACCTAGTATTTAGATATATTTTATGGATGATAATCATAATAACCATTCCAAAAGGATGCTGTAAGAATGATAACCTTTAAAAATATACTAGGTATATTAAACTAATATGATATTATATTGTATTATTATGTTATATTAGTATAATATTATACTAATATACTAGGTATATTTTTAAAGGTTATAATTCTTATAGCAATGTTTTGGAATGGTTATTATGATTATCATCTATTTTACAGAGGGAGAAACCCAGAAAGATTTGATAATGTGACCAAGGTTAAACAAATGCTAAGTGATAGAAAGAAGCCAGGGTTTAAATGCGGGTCTGACTGACTGACTCACTCCCACATTTAAACCCTGCTCCTATTGCCTCATTCAATCCCTTTCACTCTGGGAGTCCTGCTTCCTGAACAGATGTTCCACTTTCCTGCATACATTCCTTTATCCTGACCAACCTCAGTACACAAGCTACCAGAGGCTGGGGCCTGCCAGAACCTGTCCAGGGTTCTCCGTGACATGTTTGCAGGGTGGAGAACAGGGGCAGACTGGGAAACTTCCCTATATGCAAATAGCTTGTCATTCCGGTTTGGGGAAAGGCTCACATCAGATTTCAGCATCTTCTAAAGTATTGCAGAGCTCCTGTACCAGCTCACTTGTCTGGGAGGAGCAGGCTAAAAATCTTAGGTTCCCCAAAGACAATCACACATACACACAAAATTCATTTAATAACTCCAAATCCAGAACACTTCCATCTTCAATCTGCCCAAACAAAATGCACTGATAGAGGTTAGTTGGAAGGACTCAGAGCATTTTGGGGTAAAACTTCTATAGCTAGAACCTGTTCCTTGCCCCTTCTGGTGGGTGGGGGTCATAGTTGGACTATAACCACTTCATTATCCATTCCCATTTGTAGGTAGATATGGGTAAAGGTAGAGTTTCCCTCCCAACCCCCCAGCTCTCTCCCCTCCACACACTGGCTGCTGACTTCCCAACCAGGCAGGACCTAGGGACTTCTGCACTCAGACCACTGGAAAGAAACCAGCAGCCTCTGAGTTGACTTTACTCTTTTGCAAATCCCTATACCTCACCCCGCTTTTAATGAGAGATCCAGGAGTTCTTTGCCTCTGTGACCTTATACTCAGAAAGGGTCCCTCCACTTACAACTTCTCCCAGAGCTTATCCAAAGACTACTAGGCCTTTGCCCTAGCCCATGTTAGACAGCTGTAAGGAGCAGGACAAGCCCAGTCAAACGATCCAGTCCCTCTGGGTCAATGAATGTATCTATTTTGACTGACTCCTCAGAAGCCTCAGGGGTGCTTGAACCCACAGCAGAGAGTTTCAACAGGTGGGTCAGCAGTAATACGCCCTGACCCTGCAGTTCCTCCACCTCCACCCCTGTGAGAAATTCAGAGGTATTTTGTTCGGGATCCTGGCAACATGCCTTAAGCCCTGGGTGTCCCCTCTTCTAGGAATGATGCTTTCTTCAATATTCCTGTGACAGTCTCTGCAGGCAGACAATGGCAGCTTCTGGTTACTTCCTCTCCCTGGAGAGCCACTTCAGGTATAACTGGATCAAGGGGAACTGCTGAAATGACTCAGGCCATTCACCCTTGGTATTTCCTCCAGGAGCTGAGATAGGTCTCGCTGAATGTCAAAGATCGGGCCTCAGTCAAACTTCCGCAGAGCTGGGTGGCTGGTCACCTTCCCAGTCTCCATATTCACCCTCCCAGTAGAAGGTATGAAACATCCTCTTGACCTCCTGGTCTCCCTGATGACAATGTCCTTTATCACCTTCCAAACTTCTCTGGCAGAGGCTTTAAACTTGGGCAGGCAGGGCTACTCCAGAGACAATGGGTTCTGTTATGCCCTTCCTTGCTCCAGCCAAAGCAAGCTGGGGGCCTCCCTCTGACATATGTTTGGGGGTTATGTCCTGCTCCTGATGCAGTTTCCATCATCTCCACCCTCTTCCAGGGAGCATGACTTTCTCTCTTTCTTTTTTGTATTCATAAAAGGCTACTCCCTGATCCTCCCCTGGCCAACCATTTCCATAGAAACTAAGAGACTTGAGTTTGAATATCAACTACCACTTACTAGCTATGTGTCCATTGATTACTTATTGTCTTGAAGCCAGTTTCCTCATCTGTGAATAGAAGATGTTGACCTCATAACATTGTTGCAAGATAAACAGGATAATATATGTAAAGCAATGCAGTAACTGAAATAGTCACTGATCCTGAAACAAAGTGAATGTTCAATTAGTAGTGGCTATCACTAGTTTCTATGACAACTGTCTCCAGGCCCAATCTTTGATCCTTAATCTGCTTGCCAGAATTCATCCTGGAAGTTGCAGGTAAGTTGTTACAGAGGGAGCAAGTTCTCCAGCTTCCACAGGGAGTCTCTGTTTGCCTATCATGCCTACACTGTTCCCTGGGAGTCTGGTGGGCTTGTGGCATGGACAAGGGGCTCTGCAGGTTTGGGCTGAAGGCAAGGCACTTCCTTGTCTGGTAGGTAGGCTCCTCAAACCTAACAGTGATCACTCTGAGGGCTCCTTGTGGACTTACCCAGCTGTAGGCAAATAGTGGCTGACTCTGCACTCCGTGGCCACAGTTCCTCCAGGTATGCCTGTCTCTGGGCAATGGCCCACTTGGTCAGTGCCCCTGAGGAGACCCGTCTGTTCAAGCACTTGTCATTTTCCCTGCTCTGAGGGTCTCCAAGGTGAGAGGGCAATCCCATGGACCCAGGACCCAGGGGAACCTCCAGGCTCAGCACTGGTCAGGCTCCAGCTAGAGCCTCCTCTCATCCCTGGCAACAAACTGCCCCTAGTAACTGCGCCAAGGAGGCCACCTTCCCCGTGGCCACCCCGAGGCTGGGGTCCATCCCTCTGAGGTTGGATAGAGCGCAGCCCAGGAAGGGAGTCCCCTGCAGACAGGAGCCCAGCCTCTCCCGCAACTCTGTCCCTGCTGACCCCTCCTTGGTAACCTATAGCACACCAAGGCTGGCTAACAAACAAACAAACAAAACCCCAACAAGAACAAAGGAAACATGAAACCAGTCAGACCAACAGATTCAGACCAGAAAATCCCCATTAAAATTGTTTGAGCCCTATACTTGCTGGATAGGGGCAGGGGTCCAGGCCTGAATCCTTCATAAACCATAAAACCTTGAATGCACTGAAGGAATGCATAAACCGATTTCACTTAGCGCTGGGCCTAAATAAACTGGATCCAACTTCTCAGGCTGGACTTCTTCCAGCTTCGGGACACCTTCTCCCAGCATCCCTCCCTAGGGGGAACTGGGGAAAATCAAAGGCTGATACAGGGGAAATGCGAGGGCTTCGGAGGGACATACCCTCTTCCCCAGGCCCAGGTCGCTCCATCCCTGCTGGGGCCTCAGGGCTCATGTCTGGGATTTCCCCACCTTTGCGGGGCAGGAGCGGCTCCTCTTGGGCGGGGAAGGAGGCAGGGCCGGCTCGTCTCCCCATTCCCCTCTACCGGACCCGAGGAGCAGGAAGCGGCGGCTCCTTCGGCCACCCAGGCAGCAGCCACATAGGGGAGTGCGCGGCGCGGGGACAGGAAGAGAGGGGCAATGGCTGCCGACCCCACCGAGCTGCGTCTGGGCAGCCTCCCCGTCTTCACCCGCGACGACTTCGAGGGCGACTGGCGCCTAGTGGCCAGCGGCGGCTCCAGCCAGGTGTTCCAGGCGCGGCACAGGCGCTGGCGGACGGAGTACGCCATCAAGTGCGCCCCCTGCCTTCCGCCCGACGCCGCCAGGTACTGCCAGACGCGCCCTCCCCTTTCTCGGAGGAGAAACTGAGGCCCGGCAAGCTTTGGGCCCAGGGAGCTTGCGAGGAAGGAGTGGGCTGAGTTTGGGGCTGAGGACTGTCCCCCGCGGTATTTCTGAATTCCACCCAGTAGCCTGAGCCTCCCAGGCACACCCATACCTGTCTCCCTAACCAAAATAGAGTTGGCACATAATACCTGTTTGTAGACTCAACAGAGGTCAAAGGCAAGCGGGAACTACCTACCAAAGACGCCTTTATCCCATCTGACCTTCCGAACTTGTCCTGCCTGCTTCCATCCTTCTCTCCAGCGCCTTCTTCCCCCGGTGTCCTGTGGCAATAACTGCTCTTGACCGCTCTCTGCCATCCTCCTACCCACCCCAGCTCTCAGGGCAGGGCTGAGCATCCTGGGAGGCTGTGGCACTTTGCTCAGATCTGCAGGGAATCATGTTCTCTCTTCCCACGGTGGCGGGAGGGAGGAGGCCCCTCCCAATCAGTGCAGGCTGAGGAGGTCGGGGGATGGAGACTGCCCGGCCTGATGGCCTGTCCAGGCCCTTGGAGGGTCAAGTCTGGAGTTCTCTCATCTCTGTTTTTGTTTTTGTCCCTTGCTGTCATGCGCACTACAGCGACGCCTTGACATGCCCCTATTTTTCTCTTCCTACCTCTTTCCTACCGTTTCCATTATTCTCTGTCTTCCCACTGATTTGGAATCCAGTCTCATTCCCACTGGAGTTGCATATACTAGCTGTGTGCTTGCACCTTGCAGCCATGAAGAAGACACTCGGGATGTTAAACCTGAGCATGATAACCATGTCCTCCTCCCAAGGCTCTGGGACATCAATTAGAGAGTCCGGGGCGGGGGTCTCTCTGACTGGCATCTGGCTTGGATGCTATCTGTGGTTCTCCAGGATTACCATGCAAACTCTTAAGACACAGCCTCAGGTGCCACACACTCAGTTCCCAGGCCTTCCCCCACCTTATGAGGAGAGGAAAAATAAGATCGCCTAAGGCCCACTCACCTTCCTCCCTCAACATCTGCCTGTTGGTTTTGGAGGAGGGTCAGATTATGCTAGGATTTGTCTAAATCATTTATAGCCTTTTGAATATAGAACGAAAGGAAACAGATGGCAGTAACATGATTACACTGTGAGACATTGATGCTAACTCCTGCCACTTTCCCTTCCCAAGTTCTGGGAATTCCCTGGGTGGAGGGGGTAAGATAATTAATGGTAATTAAGACTTAGTATGTATGGATTACTATACTAGGAGCTTTACGTGCATTACTTTACTAGATCCTCTTTCCAGCTATTCATTCATTCATCCACTTGACAAATGCTTACTGCTCTTCTACTATGTGTCAGGCACTGTTCTACACCCTAGGATTAACGATGAATGCAACAGATCTGTCCTTTCTCTCCGGGAGATTGCAGCCTAGGGGGAGGAAGACATTAACCAGATAACCCCACATGTAAATGTAAATGTGCTACTGTGAGAAGCTTAAGAAGGGGAGATTTGTGGTTCTAGGAGAGCTCATTAATAGAAAGTTTGACTGAGATCAGAAAAGGCTTCCTTGAAGAAGTTACACTACAGCTGAAATGTGAAGAATGAGTATAAGTTAAGTAGGTGAGGAGGAGAAAGTTTTCCAAGAACAGACAACAGAGTGTGCAAAGAATCTGTGGCAAGAGGGGCATGGTAAGTACAAAGATGGGAAAAGGCCATGATGGCTGGAGTTGGGAGAGTAAAAAAGCAGTGGAAAACCACTGAGCATTTACAACCAGGTAGCGGTGGTGACAATGGGAGGGATTAATCAGAATTGCAGTATGGAGAATGCATTGGGAGGGGTAGAGTGGATTCTGGTCAAGTTAGGAGATTGTTATCTTCATTCTGATGAGAGATGGATAATAGGGGCTAGAGTGGAGTGTTGGTAGTGGAGATAGGAAAGGAATGGGTCAAGCCACATTTAGAAGGTAAAAATCCACCCGACTTCATGCTGGATTAGTCATGGGGAGGATCACAATGAGGAAGAGGGGTATTAAAGCTAACTTGATGTCTGGCTTGCCCAAAGGAATGGAGGATCCACTAAAATGTCCACTCCATGAGAGTGTCTGTTTTGGTCACAGCTCTGTCTCCTATGCCTGGCACAGAGTTGGTGTTCAATAAATATTTATTGAATGGCAGTGTTGACAATTAATGGAGAGACTATGAAAAGAGGCCTAGACTTGGAGAGGAAGATCATGAGTTCAGCTTTGTACCTGTTGAGTTTCAGATGCCTTTAAACAGCCAAGAAGAGTTGTCATGGACATCAGAGTAAAGATTGGTGCTAACAATATTAAAACTTGGGAGTCATTTGTTATAAGTGGTCATTAAAACTAGGGCATCAGGCTGGGCCTGGTGGCTCACGCTTGTAATCCCAGCACTTTGAGAGGCCAAGGCTGGTGGATCACCTGAGGTCAGGCAAGACCAGCCTGACCAATATGGTGAAACTCCATCTCTACTAAAAATACATAAATTAGCTGGGCGTGGTGGTGGGCACCTGTAGTCCCAGCTACTCAGGAGGTTGAGATAGGAGAATTGCTTGAACCCAGGAGGCAGAGGTTGCAGTGAGCCAAGATCATGCCATTGCACTCCAGCCTGGGCAACAAAAGTGAGACTTGGTCTCAAAAAAAAAAAAAAAAAACAAAACAAAGCAAAAAAAAAGGCATGGAGGAGATGCATTCATTCCAAGCACTACGTGAAAAAAACAAAGTCCTTGCCCTCATGAAGCTTATAGTCTAAAGGAGGAAGACAAAATAAATAGCAAATGAATAATAAACTTTTTAGCTATAGCACTCATGACCACCTGACAGTTCTTGATTAAAATATCTAAGAAGGGTTGAGAAGTCTGATTTTCCAAGAAATGGGTTGGTCTAAAAATATTAATGCCAGGGCCCTCTGTGTATGGGGAATATAAGAGTTGGAATGGGGTTGCTTTTTTATGTAGACTTCTCTGTGAAATCTATACTAATTAGGTACCATTTGAGTAGAGATTTGAAGGAAATGAAGGGGTAATCCATGTGGCTCTGTTAGGGAGGAGTGTTCTAGGCAGAGAGAACAACAGGTGCAAAGGTCCTGAGGTGGGACCACACTGGGCATGGTGGAGGAACAGTGGGAAGCCCATGTGCCAGGGGCACAATGAGAGGAGGGTGATTAGGAAAGGAGGTCAGCAAGCTATGCCTGGCATTGGGGACAAATCTTGTAGGACTTTCTCGGCCATGAAAGAACTTTGGCTTTTACTGTGAATGAGAAGAGCCATTGGAGAAGGGCAGTGACATGTTGTGACTTAGATTTTAAAATATGACTTTGGCTGCTGGGTTGAGAATAGATTGTGGAGAGGAAGCGGGAGAAACAGAGTCCAATTAGGAGGCTTGGGCTGAGATGCACCTTGGGGGAGAGGTGGTGAGAAGTGGTCAGCTTGTTGCTCGACAGTATTTTGAAGGTGGTGCTGGCAGGATTTGCGAAGACTTGGCTGTGGGAAGTGAGAGGAAGAAAGGAGTCGAAGATGACACCAGGGTCCTATTCTGAGGACTAGAAGGACAGAGGCCCCATTCACTGAAATGATGAAAACTAAAGGAAGAGCAGGTTTCAGGGGAAAATCAGGAGGTTAGCTTCAGACGCATTTGATATTGAATATCCAATTGGAGATGTTGAGGTTGACTAGAGAAAGATTATAGAGGGAGAAGAGCAGAGAAGAAGGGCTTGGACTAAGCCCCATGGTCAAGTAACAGGATATGAGCCTGCAAAGAAAACAGAGAGGAAGTGACCAGACAGGTAGGAGAAAAGCAGGAGAATGTTGACACGTGGCTCAAGTAACGAAGTTTCAAGAAAAAGAGTCAGAGATCTGAACTATACACTGAGAACTGAAAATTATTGGTTAGATATAGCAACATAGAGGCTGTTGGTGACCTTAGCCACAGGTGTTCAGGAGAGTGCAGGTACCAGAAACTAGACAAAAGTGGGTGCAGCAAGATGATGAAGAGGAGAGACAGCAGTAAATGCTCTCAAGACTTCTGGGTAGGAAGCTATGAAAGAACTGTGCAAGGCAGTTACAATTATTCCCAGTTTTTAGTTTAGAAACTGAGGCCCAGAGGATTCACTTGCCCAAGGTCATACAGATAATAACGGGTGAAACTGGGATTTGAAATCAGGGCAGTGTGATTCCCACATCCCATGCTTTTTTCCATGCCATGGCAGATGTCATTGGTTCCTGTGAACCCAAGAGGATGAGAGAAGACAGATTAAAAATATCACAGAGGTGGAGAAGGGATCTCTGGCACAAGTGAACAAGAATAGGAGAAACCTACACTAGCCAACATGTCCAGATGCCAGGAAGAGCATGTGGTTTTTCCTGAAGGTTGGGGCTCTCCAGCTGGCTTCCCAGGGAGACCCCAGGAGCACATTGCCAGCAGTCTCTGACTACAGCACCATCACAGTTTTGCAAATACTGTGCTCTCAAATATGTCATTTCTCCTTAATCCCCATCCCTGCAATCCCAAAATAATCTATAACAATTTTCATATTTACTGTTCTGTGGGCACATACAGTGAAATGAGCAACAGGGTTTGCAAATGCTTATTTTGTAAGGCCTTCCCTTAAGTTTCGACTTCTGTTCCAATTCAACAAAGATGTATTGTGCAATGCATGGCAATGCACTTTGGGAATTATAGAGATGAATAATTACAGTTCATCCATAAAATGGAATAGTGTGCAGCCACTAAAGATCATGCTTTGGAAGAACAGCAGTGTGGGGAAGTGCTCGTGCTCCACATACTATGAGATCCAAAAGGAGAGAGCAGAAAGAAGGAGGGAAAGGGAGGGAGAAAGGGAAAGAGATATCTTGAAGGTGGATAGTAAAAGGATATACTAAAATATCAACAGAGGCTAGCTCTGGAAGGTTGCATCCCTGGTAACTTATTTTTCTTTTATATAGCTCTCTATATTCCCTATGTTTCCTACAAGGTATATGTATTACTTCCATAATTTAAATGGTAATAAATGATGTTTTGAAGCAGAAACATGAGGCATCATGTTGGTCCTCTGGGGGCTCAAAATCTACTAGGGGAGATAAACATAGAAAAGAGCAACTAGAATAAACGGCAAACTGTGATACCTGCTTTTTTGTGGCCACCTTTGCAGAATGGACTGGCTCCTAAACCTGCAAACTCCTTTACTTCCTGCCTTGTTGCTGCTGTACTGAAATCTAAGCGGCCTGCTAAGTATCGCTTCATGTCTCTCTTTCCTCTTCCACTACCTTGCAAGCTCCTGAGGCTTCTGTGGGTCCCCACAGTCTGGCATCATGGCTAGTTTATGTGTTCAGCTGGTTGCTGTAGTAATGAATGGGTCACCCCCTTCCATATCTTGCTCCCCCTCTCCATAGCTCTGATGTGAATTACCTCATTGAAGAAGCTGCCAAAATGGAGAAGATCAAGTTTCAGCACATCGTGTCCATCTACGGGGTGTGCAAGCAGCCCCTGGGTATTGTGATGGAGTTTATGGCCAACGGCTCCCTGGAGAAGGTGCTGTCCGCCCACAGCCTCTGCTGGAAGCTCAGGTTCCGCATCATCCATGAGACCAGCTTGGCCATGAACTTCCTGCACAGCATTAAGCCGCCTCTGCTCCACCTGGACCTCAAGCCGGGCAACATCCTCCTGGACAGCAACATGCATGTCAAAGTAAGGGCTCTGGTCAATCCTCCGCTCCCTTTCACTTGAGGGTTGCCTCCAGGTGAGCAGAATTATCCACCTGCCTGACCGGCCTGTCAAGGGTTTTAAGCAGTTCCCTTCATGGACAAATTCTAAAGGCAGGGATCACACTGCAACAGAGATGGCTAAGCAGTGAAATTTGGGGCATAAGGCTGGGTATCAGGATGCCTATAATAACCCTCTTTGGACTCAGTTTCCCATTTCTAAATTGGATAGAATAATCTCTTATTTCCCCGCACTTTCTTTTATTTGGATGGAGACGTGTGTAAATGAGACAATCCCTAAGAAAGGTTGTAATGGACATTCTTTCACTTCCTAAAACTCTTTTTTGCCCCAGGACCTTTGCAGCTTCTGTTTCCCCACTCCCCTCTATTTACCTAGCGAAGGTCTACTCACTATTCAGCTTAACCATCACCTCCTCAGGGAGCTCTTCCCTGATCTACTCCAGTAGGTCTCCATTATATGCCTTCACTGTACCTCTGATTCTCCATATTACTAACCCCAACATAGGTATATAATCATTAGTGAAACACTTTCATTAATGACTGGACCCCTATTTGAATAAGTATTTACGAGGATATGGAGTGTGTGTGTTGGCAGGGGGTGTCTCATTTTTCTTATCTGCTGCCCAGTCCTTGGTCCACAGCCTTCCTGGCCCTCAATGCATGGCCAACTTGACAAGTGAATGACTCAGTGGATGGGAGCAAAGGGAAGATAAATGTCCATGGTGTGTTTCAGGGCCCCCGGAGGTGCAATGAATAGCTCACCGAAGGTGGCAACTTCATTCATAGTCTCTGGATAATAACACCTACCACATCCTAACTACATGCCAGGCACTGTTTAAGTGCTTTTTGCATGGCACCTCATTTATTGCTCACAATAGCACTGTGAGTTAAATGGTCATATTACTTCTACTTTACAGGTGAAGAAACTGAGGCTCTGAGAAGATAAGTAATTTGGCCAAGACCATCCAGATAGTAAGTGGTAGTGCTAGGAGGGAGTGTCATAGAAAACCACTACTCTACCCTGGAACAGGCAGATAGCAGGAGGGGTGAGAAGCCATAGCCGTTTTCTGGTCATGAGGCTCTATCACAGCTTTATCTCTGCCCCTGCCTTCTCCCAGATTTCAGACTTCGGCCTGTCCAAGTGGATGGAACAGTCCACCCGGATGCAGTACATCGAGAGGTCAGCTCTGCGGGGCATGCTCAGCTACATCCCCCCTGAGATGTTCCTGGAGAGTAACAAGGCCCCAGGACCTAAATATGATGTGTACAGGTGAGAAGGAGGCCTGGCGTGATGACACACACCCAGCAGGCAGTTTGCTGCCACCACCCTGCCTGGCCTCTATGGCCCAAAGGGCAGGGCAGTGCGGGCATGAGGTCTGGCCCAAGGCGGAGGACTCTGGCTGGAGAGGCGGAGGGCTGGGGAGTACTTTGGCCGGTAAGGCTTGCCTGGGACTGTGTGAACTGTAGCCCCCCGACCATGCCACCCCGGGCTGGGGTGATCTTGGATGTTCAACTAAGTCATTCAGAAAGGGTTCTCTACATCCACAGCTTTGCAATTGTCATCTGGGAGCTACTCACTCAGAAGAAACCATACTCAGGTAAGCAGGCGGCTGTGGCTCTGTGTTGGGGGCAGGAGGACCCCTGGGATGGGCTCCTGGAAGGGGCTGTGGGAGGACTGAGGGTTGGGGGGGGGCAAGTTGCAGGTTTGTGTGGAACTGTATTCTCTTCAGGGATTCCTCTCCTCACCCTCCTTCCTTCCTGCCTCTATTTCTAGAGCTCACGTCACAGCTAAAGGAAAGGAAAGGTCAGCCCAGCCCCCAGCCCATGCTTGGTGGCTCTAACTTCCTTGCTTCTAAAGTGCCCTTTCTGCCTTCTCACACCCCTGCCCCCTGCCACCTAGATGCCAGGTAAAGAGACTGCAGGAAACTTGGGCAACCTTGCAACCTTGAGAGTCAGAGCCTTTACCTAGGCCTGCCCATCAGCTGCCTGTCCTGCTGCCTTTGGACAGCACAGACCTGCAATGTGGGGTCACGTCTAGTCTTGACCTGGGAGGTGGCTGGAGCCAGACCAGAGAGACTTGGCTGCTCAACACAGAACCTCAAGTTGGTTGAAAGTCTAGCTGTTTACTCACCAAGCATTTGTGGAGCCCCCACTGCGTGCATGCCCTGTCGGGATCCTCAGAGCCCCCGCCTTCCTCCCCAGCTCCCCTCCAGCCCTACCTCTCAGCACCCACATAGCCTGAGCCTCCCTTTGCAGGGTTCAACATGATGATGATTATTATCCAAGTGGCGGCAGGCATGCGGCCCTCCCTACAGCCTGTCTCTGACCAATGGCCAAGCGAGGCCCAGCAGATGGTGGACCTGATGAAACGCTGCTGGGACCAGGACCCCAAGAAGAGGCCATGCTTTCTAGGTGCTTATCCAGTGCCCCCTACCCAGGGACTGGGAGCTGGGTGGGGCCGGGAGGGGAGATGACTGGGCACTCCTGGGAGCTATGCAGAGAGACACTTTCGGTACTATGGCCTAGAAGGACTTTTTTTTTTTTTTTTCAGAGACACGGTCTCTGTGGTCCAGGCTGGAGTGTGGTGGTGTGATCATACTTCACCATAAGCTCAAACTCCTGGGCTCAAGATATCCTCCCGCCTCAGCCTCCTGAGTAGCCAGAACAACAAGCACACCACCATGCCTGGCTAATTTTTAGATTTTTTTTAAGAGATGGGGGTCTCGCTATGTTATTCAGGCTGTTCTCAAACTCCTGGCCTCAAGTGATCCTCCAGCCTCATCCTCCCAAAGTGCTGGGATTACAGGTGTGAACCACTGTACCTGGCCTAGAAGGACTTTTTGAGGCAGGATCTGCTTCACCGGGCTAGGAAGGCAGCACTGGGAGCCAGGAGTAGCTGAGGATGGGGTCTGGGCTCTGTGTGTGTTAATGCATGTCCCTGTGGAAGTGGAGTAGAAAACCCTCGGTGCCAAAAGGCAGAAGCCACAGCATCTGGGCCTGGCCCTGTCACCAAGCTCTCCAGCCAGCCTTGAGTCCTTTCAGAGCTACTGTTTCCTCATTTGTAAAATGTTTCGAGGCCATGAGATCACAGGCTGGGGATGGCCCATGAGCTCATCCAGTCCTTTGGGGACTGTGAAAATGCACCTGTGTGTAAGTGTGAGCATCTTAGAGATTGCCTGAACTTGCCCCCTCATTCTGTGGGAAAGGACCCTGATAACTCAGAGGGTCAGTGACTTGCTGAAGGTGCCCCACCATGACCCAGGTTTCCTGCCTTCTCGTGCATGTATATGAACATATGTGAGCCCGGGAATGGATTTTGGGAGACAGGAATGTTAGGGTGTCTAAAACAGGGAGGGTACTGTAGGCCAGCCCGTTGCTTCCTTTCCTGTCTTTCTCCCACTCATGGAGCAGACATTACCATCGAGACAGACATACTGCTGTCACGGCTGCAGAGTTGTGTGGCAGTCCCAGAGAGCGAGGCCCTGGCCAGGAAGGTGTCCTGCAAGCTGTCGCTGCGCCAGCCCCGGGAGGTGAGTGTGTGGGCTGGGCAGTCCTTATGGTCATGCTAAGCTGGAGCCCGCTGTGTGGACTGTTGTGATCTCTGGCCAGACACTGAGCACTCATGCACAGCCCAGCTTGGGGCCACCTCCATCCAGAGGGGACACATTTCCCTAATTTGCATGAAGGTGCTCCAAGGGATAGTGGTGGCTAGAGCACAGGGCCCCTGGGAAGGATATACCTTCTCTCTCATGTTTGGGACCAAACTGACTCCTGTCCTGCAGAGGAAGGCCCGGCTCTCCCAAGCTTTCATGCTGTGGGTGTCAACATCATCCCCCTGCTCTTCTGTCCCTATTCTTAACACGGGAACCAGCCATGAGTTAACATGGGGCTCCCCCAGCTGAACTTACAGATCCACCCTGAAGTTCACATGGCCCAAGGGGAAGGCAAGGCCCTGAGCTGCCTCTTTCTGGAGGGTTTCTCCAGCTCAGTGTTTTCCTCTAGACAGCTGGGGATAGTCATGGCAAAGGATAAAGGTTTCCCAGGATAGGGTGGGATGTGAGTCCTGACAGTGACCGGGAAGGTTGGAGAGAGGGAAGGAGGGGAGGAGGGCACAGGCTAGAACTGCGCCACTGATCTCCACCCTGCCTGCTGGTTATGCCTCCCCAGGTTAATGAGGACATCAGCCAGGAACTCATGGACAGTGGTGAGTCTGGGTGCCACGGGTGGGACCAGAGAACTCACAGCAGAGAAAATGGAGTCAAACCACACCCTTTCCCCATCCCCCTGGCCTCCCCCTCATCCCCAGGCCTATCACACATCCAGGGTTTAGGTGCCCTTTTCCAGCACCCAGCTGCATGTTCAGAAAGCACATGCCCTCAGGGAGCCTGGCTGCCTCCCTTTCAAGTCTGTGTCCTTGCAAGACGGAATTTTCCCTTTCCTGACCTGAAAGGTGGAGCATTGGTTCTCAAGGCTGGCTGCATGTTAGAATTGCTCGGGAAATTTAAAAAAAAAAAAAAAAAAAAAGCTTTGCCTTGGGCACACCCTAGACAAATTAAACCAGAATCTGTGAGGGTTAGGCCTGGGTAGTGATCATTTTTGTCATTTTAATTCTCATACTCCACTGGGTAGAGCAGAAGGATGTTGATTCTTAAGACCTCAGAGGGGAGTTTAGATCATAGAACTCCAACCACAAGTTTATTTCCAACTTAGAATTGCTTACTTCCCCTCAGGTCCTCCACTGAAAGTTTTTACCTATATAATTTGTCCTTCCAATGGTAGAATGAACTGATCATTGTTTGTCCCCTCTTTGCTGATCCAGATATGGAAGCTCAAAGAGGCAGTGAATTGGCTAAGGTCGGGGGATGCTGAGGAGTGAAATCAGGATTTGCACTCGGGCCTCCTGAGCCCACTGCTCTTTCTGCCTCACCTGTGAGGAAAGGACTGCAGGACTCAGCTCTCCAGGACAACCGAGCCTGAACTTGAATAGTAGCATTTATGGCTGTGTAGAGAGCCATGCTTAGGAAAGGCATTGCCCTTACTGCTCTAGCCTCTGTTCCTGGATGGTACTTCCAAGAGGCAGGGGGATGGCCATGATGACCTCTGGACAGGTCACAGGTCTTTTTTTTCAACCCCATCTTTCTCCCAGCAGACTCAGGAAACTACCTGAAGCGGGCCCTTCAGCTCTCCGACCGTGAGAATTTGGTCCCGAGAGATGAGGAACTGTGTATCTATGAGAACAAGGTCACCCCCCTCCACTTCCTGGTGGCCCAGGGCAGTGTGGAGCAGGTGAGGTTGCTGCTGGCCCACGAGGTAGACGTGGACTGCCAGACGGCCTCTGGATACACGCCCCTCCTGATCGCCGCCCAGGACCAGCAACCCGACCTCTGTGCCCTGCTTTTGGCACATGGTGCCGATGCCAACTGAGTGGATGAGGATGGCTGGGCCCCACTGCACTTTGCAGCCCAGAATGGGGATGACCGCACTGCGCGCCTGCTCCTGGACCACAGGGCCTGTGTGGACGCCCAGGAACGTGAAGGGTGGACCCCTCTTCACCTGGCTGCACAGAATAACTTTGAGAATGTGGCACGGCTTCTGGTCTCCCGTCAGGCTGACCCCAACCTGCATGAGGCTGAGGGCAAGACCCCCTCCATGTGGCCGCCTACTTTGGCCATGTTAGCCTGGTCAAGCTGCTGACCAGCCAGGGGGCTGAGTTGGATGCTCAGCAGAGAAACCTGAGAACACCACTGCACCTGGCAGTAGAGCGGGGCAAAGTGAGGGCCATCCAACACCTGCTGAAGAGTGGAGCGGTCCCTGATGCCCTTGACCAGAGCGGCTACGGCCCACTGCACACTGCAGCTGCCAGGGGCAAATACCTGATCTGCAAGATGCTGCTCAGGTACGGAGCCAGCCTTGAGCTGCCCACCCACCAGGGCTGGACACCCCTGCATCTAGCAGCCTACAAGGGCCACCTGGAGATCATCCATCTGCTGGCAGAGAGCCACGCAAACATGGGTGCTCTTGGAGCTATGAACTGGACTCCCCTGCACCTAGCTGCACGCCACAGGGAGGAGGCGGTGGTGTCAGCACTGCTGCAGTGTGGGGCTGACCCCAATGCTGCAGAGCAGTCAGGCTGGACACCCCTCCACCTGGCGGTCCAGAGGGGCACCTTCCTGAGTGTCATCAACCTCCTGGAACATCACGCAAATGTCCACGCCCGCAACAAGGTGGGCTGGACACCCGCCCACCTGGCCGCCCTCAAGGGCAATGCAGCCATCCTCAAAGTGCTGGTCAAGGCAGGCGCCCAGCTGGACGTCCAGGATGGAGTGAGCTGCACATCCCTGCAACTGGCCGTCCGCAGCCGAAAGCAGGGCATCATGTCCTTCCTAGAGGGCAAGGAGCTGTCAGTGGCCACTCTGGGTGGTTCTAAGCCAGGAGCTGAGATGGAAATTCAGACAACTTGGCCAGGCGTGGTGGCTCACGTCTGTAATCCCAGCACTTTGGGAGGCTGAGGCAGGCAGATCACCTGAGATCAAGAGTTTGAGGCCAGCCTGGCCAACATGGCGAAACCCTGTCTCTGCTAAAAATACAAAATTTAGCTGGGTATGGTGGCACGTGCCTGTAATCCCAACTACTAGGGAGGCTGAGGCAGGAGAATTCCTTGAACCCAGGAGGCAGAGGTTGCAGTGAGCCGAGATCACACCACTGCACTCCAGCCTGGGCAACAGAGCGAGACTCCATATAAAAAAGAAAGAAAGAAATTTAGACTACTTGGGGCCTCTTGCCTGGAGGGAGTAGGAATTGGTGAAAGTGCAGCTGGGCTTCTGGCAGGGCATCTTCCCTGTCTGCAGTCTTCACCTGCCCCTTCCACCTTGAGAGGAGACAGGAACCTGGGTGATGGGGGCATGGGGAGAGGTATCACTGTGGCTGTAGCTGAGGAAGGGGCTCTGGCTTGGAGAGCTGCCTTCAACACATCCTCCAGTCACTTCCAACAGACCCCAGGCCTCCTCCTCCTCCTTTATGGGGATGCAAGCGCCCCAAATGAATACCCTCTCCAATCCAAGACACCTACCACCTTTTGCCACTCGCTTCTGAGTTCACAGGGGCCCTTGCATCCTAGCAGACCCTCTCTGGAGATGGAGGGAGGCACAGCGGTGAGGGAAGCAGGATCCTCCCATCTCACGTCTTGGTCTCTTGGCTCCTTACCTCAGGCTGGGGCGGGAGAGCCAGACACATGTGCTTTGCTCAAGGGGCAGAAGCTAAAAGTTCAAAGGAGGTTTCTGCTCACTATTTAAAGTCCCAGCCAGCCATCTGTTGCCACACTGACCACACCTGTCCAGTGCCCCTGGTCCCAATGCCTGGGTCTCCCTCATGGCATTTTGAGGATATAGGAAGGGTGCACTCCAACTGTGGATAAGTCACCCTATGTGAGATGTGAGGTACCTGGTCCCCAGCACCACCCTTCACCCTTCATCGTGTCCAGTTTTACAGCCAGATTTCAAACTCTGAAGTCAAGAAAGCTGAGGCTCTGAGTCTCCTGTTTAGAGATGGATTGGCCTGTGGAACCAAGTTGCATATAGAGGCCAGCAGCGTTAGTATGGTGTGCTTGTGTGTGTATGCGATTTGTCTAATGTAGGGTATATGTGTGTGCATATGTGTGTGTGAGTTCACATAAAGACAGGAGGCAGAGGCAGCAGAGGGTGTTGGAGGGGGTGATGATGGTGAGGGGTGGGTTATCTGGACTCAGTATGGAGCTTGCAGGGCTCACTTTTGTGACCACACCCAGGCCACCCATCAGCTGTCCTGTCCTGTCCTGCTGGTTGTGGCTGGAGCTGTTCACACTAACTTTATGTGACCAGGGCCCTAGTTCAGCTTCTAGGAGAGCAGCCAACAATTTGGAGGGAGTATGGACAGGATGAGTGTCCTGGGGTCCTATCCTGCTCCTTCTGTCTCCCTACACTGCTGGTCAGCACAGTAGAAGCAGCTCCTCCCACTCAAGGATGTTTTGCAATTGTCAGAGAAAAGGAATCATCTGTCCCAACTATTGGCCAGCTCTCAGCCAAGCTGGTTGGCAGGCCCGCCTCTGCGTGTCATTCTCCTGGGCTGGGCACTCCAGTCTGGGCATGGGGCCAGCAGCCAGCAGCCTGGTATCAGCATGGGGTGAGAGAGGTGGGGCAGAGGAAATGTGTTGCCCACGTGCAATCCTGTTGAATTAACAAGTCCCTTTCAGTAGAGCTAGCAGCTTTGTGTCCTCCATCCTTTGGCCTCTGGACCACAGTTCCAGCCTGTTGGGCCCTGGGCCCTTTACCACCACCTTGCCATAGCTTATGGCCACCATGGAAAGTCAGATGTGAGCCCAGGAAGCTGGAGTGTGTCCTAGAGCCATGGTTGTAAACCGAGCCTGTATGTTAAAATCTCCTGGGCAAGGGGCTTTTAAAATATACCAACGCCTGGCCCTACCCTCACCCAATTAAACCAGAACCTCCAGGGTAGGACCCTGGTGTGAGCATCATTAACAATTCCCAAGTGATTCTGAAGAGCACCCAGGGCTGAGAAGCACTGGAGCGTCTCATGGTTTCTCTCTGTGCCCTTCCTTAGCATAACCTTGCAGACATCAGTGGCCAGCAGCTTGGGTGTCAGAGGTCTTTTTCTCTTCCATTTGGACTCCTGAGGACTGGGTTCAGGGGACACTCAGCTGACTGTTCCATCTTCCTACTCCCTGCTAGCTGCCCAGCTCAATCTCTTTAGTCTCACTGAGACTAAGCCTTAGGCAAAACTTGTAGTTAAAGATTCCCCTAGGAGTTCTATCTTTCCCAGAACATGCGGGAGCAAGAGGAGGGAAGTGGAGGAGGCACAGGGCTGTTTGCTTCTCTTTGCACTCTGAAGTCTCCCACCAGTGTCTGCCAGGATCCTATCTGCTCTTCCAGATCTAACTCCAAATCTAGGACTCTATGAGAGCCAGAGAAGGCTCTGGGGCTACATACTTCCAGCCAGGGGTGCTCAGATCCATCAGTGGGAGTGATCAGGAGGGAACCAAAGAGGGAGAAGAGTGGCTGGCTGATCCTATTGGAAAGAGCTGAGAACTGAGAAAAGGCCTTGAAGAAAAGAGTTAGAAAAAGTAGATGATCCTTTTGCACCTAGTGTCCAATGAATGGCAGGGATGCTGTGGAGATGTGGACAGGACTGTCCCTGGGAATCATTTCAGCTCTGGTGATCCTGGGTCTAGGCAGAGATTCTCACACCCCTGCTTCCTCCACTTCCTTCCTCTAAGAGATAACTCTTAGAGGTGACTTCAGGCCAGCCCTGGACAACATGGCCCTTCATTGCCTACCAGTGTCTTCTTCTGCCCTATCAAGCCACTCCTAGCCAGACACAGACACACACACAAACACACACGGTATCCACCTGGAGTCCCATTTCAACACAGCTGCCTTCTAGAGCTTCCCTAGGGATGTTTAAAATTGGGTTTGAATGAGGCCCTTGAAATTCCCAAGGAGAGGGTCTCCAGTAGAAGTTCAAGCCCTATTTAGGGGAGATTGGGGATCGGGGGGAAAGAGCTCCCCAATTTTTTACTGGGCATCTCCACTTGGAGGGAGAAGGGAATGCTCAGTTTGGGACACTTTGAGTTGAAGGGGTCTACAGGAGTAGACCTTTAACTCAAAGTGTCCCAAACTGAGCATTCCCTTCTCCCTCCACAAGCCTGACTTCACCTTTTATACCCTATTTTAGTTGAAGGTATCCAAACTCCTAACTTAGGAGCCATTCTGGACCGGAACTGGGAGGATGGAAGCCTTCTACATCCACACTGCTCAGTAGGATAGCCGCCAGCCACAGATGCTGCTGAGCACTTGAAATGTGGCTAGTGTAACCAAGGAATCAAGTTTTTTTTATTTCAATAAATTAAATGTGGGTATCTAGCCACATGGGGACAGTGGACAGCACAGTCTATACCTGTCTTGCCTCCGCCAGGCAGTTGCCATGTTGCGTGGGGTCGATCAGGAAAGATTTTCCTGAAAGATGCGTATGTTGAATGAGGACAAGGACAGAGCAGAAGAGGAGCAAAGCCTGGACTGGATAGAAGGGGAGAGGATTGGTTGGGGAATGTGAAAGAGACACAGCTGCTATGGGGAGCAGAGAGTGGCCAGCTGAAGGAGGGACAGTGCTGTTGAGGTGCGGGTGTGGGAGGTGCGTATTCAATGGAGAGACCTTAATGTTCATTCTGATTTGGAGCTCCCACGCAGGATGAGGGACAGTTGGGAGCTGCTGTCAGTTTCCCAGCAGAAGGAGGATGCAATCAGAACACGCCATGCATCCTAAAGACCTCTTCAGCTGTGTGCAGGATGAGGAAATGGGGGACAGTGGTGGGAGATGGGGACCCTGCCCTATGGGGCTTCAGAGCAAGGCACACCTGGCTTGGCATTCCAATTCTGCCCTTTGCTAGCTGTGGACTTTACCCAGACTTTCCAGATTTCGGCATCTGTATTTATAACAGATTTGTTATCTTGGGGATGCAATTAGATCACGCCTATCTCCAGCACACATTGGTACTCACCGTCACTTCTCTCCTCTTCCAGCTTTCTGTTCCTGTTCTTTCTCACCAGTGTTACTCAGGTAACCCCTTCATTACCCTTTACCCATATGACAGCCTCCTTTCCCATCCTAAACTGTGCTTGATCCAATTCAGCCCACCTCAAGGAGGACATTCCTGGGTCCTGGGAGATGGCATCCCCTAGCCTAGCCATCCCCAGAGATGCAGATAGCTGAGATTGTTCCACCTGGATCCCTTCTTGTGCTGGGAGATGGAAGCTGTTGGTGGAACCCTCCAGTTATGAGGCTGGGAATCCTAAAGGAGCAGGGAGGCTTGGCAAGCTGTCTCCACAGCAAAG
Organism: Pan paniscus; assembly: GCF_029289425.2. Taxonomy (NCBI): domain Eukaryota; kingdom Metazoa; phylum Chordata; class Mammalia; order Primates; family Hominidae; genus Pan; species Pan paniscus. The sequence continues at coordinate 114,149,332 of NC_073258.2, forward strand.
TGTAGGGCAGAGGCCCAAACGGGCTGCCGCAACTGTCTTGAAGGGAGGCAGGACTGCAGGGATCAGCAGAAAACTCCTCACAGCTGAAAAGGCCTACGGGAAATGAGGAGACTGGGGAGACCGTGTCCCTCTCCAAAGCCAACCTGAGGGCACTGAGCCCCAGGAAGAGAATGATAATGGGCAGGGCTGAGAAGGGGAGGAAACAGGGCTCCAGGCCTGTGGCAAGAAGGAGAGGAAGGAGGGAGCCCCAGGACTTCCTGAACACACAGATGGCAGCTCTGAGGTGATCTTGTGTTCAGGAACATTCCTTTCCTGATGCCCCCTGTGCTTACCTATAGAACACATCTGACCAGTAAGTGAGGGCCTCCAGTGAGTTAGGGCTCCAGCCCACTCTGAAACCCAGCCAGCATTGCTGCAGCACCCACCAACCCCAGGCCCTTCTTCCTGCTAATGCTGTGTCCTCTTCCTCCACCGATGCCTGCCGGGATCTGATCTGCCCTTCCAGATCCAACTTGCCTGTTCCTGCCCACGAAGACGTCTCTGCTTGCCCCCTGGAGATGCTCACTCCTTCCTCAGGGGCATTCTGTCCCGATGCCCAGTGCAGTGAGGTTGACAGAGCTGCTCTTGAGTCCACCTTCCTTGCTCATTGCATGCCACGTCACCATGCCCTACTTGTTTCTGTGTTCCATCCAGTCCTCTCTTAGTGCCCTGGTGTCTAGAGCTCAGAGGGTGCTTCCTCCCTGCTTGCTGAATCGGATTACAGGCAGCAGGGGTTTTTGCTGTAAGGTAATGTTAGGGACAGAGGGCAGGAACCAGGCTGGGCTGAGGTCGGGGAGGGAAACTGTGGGTGGCTGGGTCTAGTGGACTCGGGCAGGCAGACCTGGGTGCATGTCTTTGCTGAGCCATTTACTAGTTGCAGATCTCAGGTTGCTAAAACTATCTTAGCTTGATGGTATCATCTAGCAGCAATAATGTTTATCTCTGGGTCGTTGTAAGAATTAAACCTGATGCCCTGCCAGTCAGAGGGCAAGGCAGTTAATAAGCACTCAACCCATTCATTTCTTGCAGTTCCTCCTAAATCAGAGGAATGTTTCTCTTGCAACAAGACATAGACAGCCCATCCCTTGGGAGCCTTTTGCAAGGATGCTCCTAGAAGCCTCTGCCAATTTTCCTTTGCTGATACATTCAGGAAAGGAAAGGGAGACTCTCCTTCAGTGCCTTGGTGTGGGCTGAGACACTGAGGCCCCCTGGGAAACACCTATGGATCAGGTCAGTTATAGGGCAAAGGCTAGCCCCACTAGCCAGTCATGCCTCCTCTACCCAGAGCCTGGGTCAGGTCTGTGCCGTCAGCCCTGGGAGAAAACCAACAAGGGACTTGTCTCCTCCAGGGCAGTGTCCTGCCTCTCTTGCCCCTCCCATGCTTTCCCCTGCCCTGGACGCAGCACAGAGCCTGGCCCCCAAATGACCCTCCCAACTTACACACTCCTGGGGGCAACAGGACAGAGTGTTTGGAGTTGGGCCTGATCAGGAAAATCCAGAAGGTATGGATGGCCCAGCTTTGTCTCTGGATAGTCGGTGGCCGCAGGCCCTCCCCCTCCCATTCCTGGAATGGCATCACCTCACCCCCTTCCTGATAGCATTCCTTCACTTCCTGTGCAGCTCTGACACCCCTGGCCCTGGGGTGCCAGGGAGGTGGCCCCCTCTCCCTGGCCTCACACGCAGCTCTGGGTGTCAGAAGCCAGATGTGAAAGTGGGAGAAAGCCACATGCAAGTGGAGCGGTCACACAGCACTTCCTATGAACTTGGGGTTGTCTCTGGCTCCAGTTGGGAGTGAAAAGTCTCTCCACATCCCTCCTTGCCATTCCCTCTCCTGCGCCTCTCTGGGCCTCTGCTCCAATGAGGCCTTATTTGCCAAGTAGCAGAACTGTGATGAGAGAGGAAGCAGGAAGCTGTTCCTACCAGGTACCCCCTTCCCACGTCCCCTCTAACCCCACAAAGCCAGGATAGGTCTCCCCACTCCAAAGATGGTCCACTCTCCCCCCACCAGCTTCCTGCTTCCCCTGCACCCCCAGAAACTAGTGTAGCAGAGCCAGGTCCACCTGGTTGGCAGGAGAGGACCCTCTGGCACACAGATGCCCAGACTGGCCCTCTCACTCCTGAAGCCCCACTAATAACTGCTCTGTCCCCACCACCTACCCACTTGCTCCCTGGAGAGGCCCAAGTTCTGTTTGCATGCACCCCAGGCTGTTACCCTACAGGTCTGGTCCAAAACAGGTATTTTTTCTCTTTAAAAAAAAATCTTCTGACCATCCTAGCCTCTTTCAGCTGCACTCACGCTTGTCAGAAGCCTGGGCTGGAATGGACAATATAAGATGTAAAATCAGAAGATTTAGCCTGAAAGGGAAACTACCCTTTCTGTATGAGAGGCTTCTCTTCTGTAAGTGGAGACGATAAGAATGCCCCTCACTCCAGTGGGTTAGGAGAAGAACATGCCATCAGGGAGGGCAAAGCCCGCAGAGAGGGCCCTGCGCAGATGGAAGCTAAAGTTGCACACTCAGCCCAGGTCCTGGGACCCAGGAGGGCAGGGAGCCAGTGGCACACAGAGAGGGCTGGGCCACCAGGTAAAAGGAGCTATGCAGTCCCTGGGGACAGGGGTGTTTTGGGAAGAGATTCCAGATAGGAGGGGATGCTGGAAATGCCCCCAAAGCAGGCCGGGCTTCAGTGTTCTTAGTTGCAGGCAACTGGCTGTGCCTGTGCTGAGGCCACCTGGAAAGCAGGATCTGTAGCTGCTTCTTTCAGGGCCTCCTGCCCCAGCCACGCAGGAAGTAGTGGTCCATACCGTCAGTCTTCCTGCCCCCACTGGTGCCCTACCTAATTGTTCAAGGACAAGGCACACCAGGGCTGCTGTGTCACACGTCATCTAGGAGAAAGGTGCCTTGGAAGTGCGCAGCATGTGCCTGTGCTGTGTCTGCCCTCCCTGGGCTCTGCCTTGGGGGAAGCAGAGTCTCACTTTGTTGTGATCCCACTAGACTGGACTCACGAAGGCAGGGCCGGTGACCATTCTTGACTGTCTTAATCCCAGCACCTCACCCAGGGCCTGGAGCACAAGAATTGCTCAATAAATATTCCCTGAGGAAGACAGCAGATGGGTGGATGAAGCAATGCAACTTCTTAGTCTGCTAGACAACTCGTCTTCTAATTCCCAGGAACTTTCCCCAGCCCAGGGCCACCTGAGAGTCCTTCAGGACCCAGGAGGAAGAACGAGGGCCTGAAGCCTTGAAGACTTGCAGTTACCTCTGGGTCTGCTCCTTTGTGACTGCGTGATTTCCATTCCCATCTAAGACGACATATGCAAAGTGCCCCACTGTGCCTGACCCTTAGGTGGTGATCCTGGGCTGTGCTCTAGGAAAGGGCAGGGCAGGGGACAAGGGTGCAGACTCTACCTGCTGTAAAGGCAAATGAATCATCCTTTGATTAAAAGGCACTCTACAGAGCGGCACAGGCACAGACAGAAACCTAGGGAAAGGCAAAGAGGAGTGAAAACTGGAGGCTTCCTTTCCATCCTGTCGTCAAGAGCAAGAGACCATCATCAGGACCTCTCTGGAGAGAGTCAGAGCCTGGGCCACCCCCTTCCACCTTGTGTTCCCGTGTCGTGTCGGGTCCTACTCCTCCCATTTCTTTGCCCCTGAAGTGCTGAGGGGGGGAGAGGGTGGAGCCCAGCCCTCCCCCTGCCCACTCTAGCTGTCAATCTGCTGTCTGGCAGAAAGACATGAAGCCTCGTGACAACTGTGGGCAACTTTCCCCTGCCCCGCCTCCCGCCCCTGCCCTGCCCTCTTCCCCTCTGCTCCCTGTCAATGCTCTTCTCACTCTGCTCTGGGTCTCCCTTCCCTCCCTCCCTCTCTCCCTCCCTCCCTTCCTTCTTCTTTCCTCTGCTTCTCTTTGTCATCTCTTCCAATCCTCACATCTGATAAGCCTGTATACCCTCATAAGATTCCTAATTGTGGGATATACTTTTAAGTGTCCATCCAGGTCAAGATCTTTCACAGACTTTGAGCATGATATGTGTGCAATGGGGATGGGTTGGGTCCCTGGGGCTTCTAGCCCCCTTGGGGACCTGCTGCTTTCCAGAGGAGATGGTCACTGGGTCATTGGTCCCCCCGAGTTAGACTAGGAGCCTGTTTTGCTCACCTTCCAGAATCAGGGTGCTCCTGGGGACAGGAGCCTCTCCCAGGGCTTAGTGCTACCTTTAGGTTTAAGGAGAAGATCAAAGTCCATAATTAACTGTTCAGGGCAAGTTAAGTGCTCCAAACTTTGGTGCTAAAAATATTGTATTTAGCATGCAAATTACGCCCTGACAGCTCCCCAGCGCCTGAGCCCGTGGGTGCCGGCACCTTGTTTGTCATCACTGCGGTTATTCTCAAGGTGGTAAGAATATTCCTCCCTCACTGGGTTGATTTACGCTTCATTTGTAGAAAGTCAAGTTTCTGTTGTCGGGGCAGTACCAAGTTTTTGCCCCGGAAGGCTAGGAGCTTGGGACCGGCCTGGAAGCTGAGAGGAGGGAGAATTGTCCAGGCCGCAGTGGTCAGGGCCTTCCCTGCTTCTCCCAGCCTGCCCTAGAGGAAGGGGATCCTGACATGGGACAGAAGACAGGGCAAGGGACATAGGCAGACACAGGCAATGCCAGTGCATCCAAGGCCACCTTTTCCACAGAGCCTTCTCTGCCCTGGTGGGTAAGAGGGCAAAGGATGAGTCCTTCAGAGGAAGCAGGAGCTGCAACAGGGGAGGTGGAGCAGTGGGGGCAACCTGGCTTCCCTTGGGTTAGACCCTGCAGACACAGGGGTCTTGCTACACTTGAATGCCAAGCACAGAAGTGGCGCTGCTGCCTTCTACCCAGGGGTCCTGGAAGGTGACTCGTCAAAGTTTTATTAGTTTGGTGCATGGATAGTGATGTTACAGAGTCTAGGGCCCAGGGGCTCTCCCAAGCTGCAGCTTCCCCTCCTTCCTCAGGGCAGGGCCAGGCCAGGCCAGATGGTTTTCAGCAGCCTCTTAGCCGTGGGCTCCTCTAAGGCAGAGGCAGTGGAAGGGAAGGGAAACAGGAGAGAGGAAAGGCCAGAAGGAATAGAAAAGGAAAATGGTTTTGCGTCAGAGTGTGGCAGAGGCAGTCCCTCAAAGAACCTCTGATGTCCCCTAGCCCAGGCCCAGATAGAGTTCCAGGGCCTGACCTCCCTGCCAGGCCCCAGGCTGGCCAGCATGTGCTGTGAGAAGGGATGCATTGCAGGGCCGTCAGAAGGCAGCAGGGTGGGCTAGGCCAAGGAGTTCCTCTCCCCATAGACCCTCCTGGGCCCTTCAAGATGAGGGCTCCTCTTCTCAGAGCATGTGGAAACCACCTGGGGAGCTGTAACGGGGTGAGGTGGGTCTGGACTAGCCTGGAAAGTAGAGTTCCACATCGGGGTGTGGGAGGGAGCTAAGGTTTTTGGCTTGGGAATCTCTGGGGTCCATCCTGCAGTCTGGTATTTACATGGGTCTCCCAGGACTGAAGTTGCCTGGCTCCTTGGCAAGAGAGCTTGCTTCCCTCCTGTAGGCCTTGCAGGGTGTGAACTGTCCATCTCTCCCCACCGCCTGCTCCACGCCAAGCCCCACAAACAGAGAAAACTCAGCCTCTGGGCCCTGACTCAGGCTCCAGCAACCCCAGAGCCCCAGAGGAAGGTCAAGGAAGGCGGCTGCATCTTTGGTGCCAAGGATAGGGGGACTGGAGGTGGGAGGGGGGACTCTATGAGCTGCCCCTGAGCTGGGGGGCCCAGCCCCAGGGCTGGTACCATGCCCAGCTCACTAGCACTGCCCTGGCAGACTGAGGGTGTGCGGGCAGTGAGGAGCATGGAGCCAAGCGAACACTGCAGGGCCTGCCGGGGTGAAGAGGAGGCCGATCCACCCAGGCCTTCCTGCTCATGGTTCGCAAGGGTGAGGCTGGCCGGCCTGGGCAGGGAGGTGGGAAGCAGGCTGCTGTGCGGGCAGGCAGCAGAGTCAGCAGTGGAGGATCTTCAGGAAGGCCTTGCGGAACTCAATGTTGAAGGTGGTGTAGATGATGGGGTTCACGGCGCTGTTGACATAGCCCAGCCACGTGAAGGCGCTGTACAGGACAGGTGGGATGTTGCAGTCACAGTGTATGTTCAGGATGTGTGTGATGAAGAAGGGCAGCCAGCAGATGATGAACACGCCTGGGGGAGAGGGCATGGTCAGGCTGGTCCCCAGGGCCGGGGAGGCACGGCTGGGAACACCCACACCCAGTGCGCCCTGGCTCGTATGCCAAGACGGCGGGCTGTAGCCACAGAAGCACTGTAGGAGGAGTCCCGGTCTTGGATCCTAGACCTGCCTCTGACACCCATTTGCAGTGAAGTATCCCTTCAGCTCCTTCAGCCTCACTTTTCTCATTTGTCCCTTTCCCACCTCCTAGAAAAGGGTACATGGTTTAACAATAAATCCAAAAGGTTACCATTCTGACCCAGGTTAGCCAGTAGAAATGGAAATATCTACTCTACTTCCAGGTCATCTTTGAGGGCTATAGACCCATGCCACTTAGTTCTTATAGCATCCTCATAAGGTACATAAGAAAAACACTCACAACAGCTCTGCAATATACCCAAGGTCATTCACTCTTGAGCAGCGAAGCTGAGAGCTGAACTCCGGTCTATCCAGGTCCCCAGATGATCTCGCTCTAGCCTTCCCCCAATTTCCCCAGTCTTGGTGGGTACACCCTTGCTAGTCCCTGCCTTGAACCATGCCCTCTCACCCAGGGCAGCCACCTACCTGCTCTGCTCACCTAACTCAGGTGCACTTTTTCCAGGACCTCCTGCACAGGTGTGATATTTAGCCTGGAAGCAATGTGTACATGGAATGCCCTACAGGCACAGGAGGCATCCCTGGAGACTGAACGGTGTCTGGGAAGAGTAGGGCCACAGAGCTGAGCCCCTATGGACTGCAGCAGAGGGCCTGGCTCCAATCCTAGCCTACAATATCCCAGTCCCATGATCGTGAGTAGTCCCATGGGATCAAGTGCTCTCATTCATAAAAGAAGGGAGGTAACAGCTGCCCCACTCACGCCCCAGGATCATCCGGCAGTCAAAGGGGATTCAGGTGCTTCCTTGAAGACAGAGTCACAGGGGACACTCCTTTTCCCAGCCACCCATATCAGTCCACCTTTTGGGTTTTGACCTTTACTATGTGGTTTTCTAGACTTCTATTGAAAAATCCTGCTTTATGGACAGGGATGCTTTTCATTTAGATTGGGGGCCACTCCCCAACATCTCATTTATTTTTCACAGCTCTGGTCCCATGGAGTCTTGTTTGAGTGCAAGTGAACTGAATTTCCCAATTCCTCAAAAAGAGCAATAGTAATAAAAACCATAATAGTGACACTTACATATGGATAGTGCTTTGTAGTTTAGAAAATGCTTTCACCAACTGATTGCCACGACAACCCTGAGAAGTAACCTACTCTACAGATGAGGAGCCTAGAGAGAGAAAGTGACTTTCCTGGGCACATAGGCCCATGAGGTTCTGGTGCCAGCATAATAGACTGGTCAAATTTCCAGACTCTGGAGTCAGACTGCCTGAGTTCAAACCATGGGTCCTCTTGGTCAGGTTTTATAACCACTCTAAAACTCTGTTTGCCCATCTGTAAAGTGAGCACAATTACAGAATCTACCTAATAGGGCTGTCTGTATGTCAATGGGCTTGGCCTGTGCCTGAGGAAATGCTAGCCCCATGATCCTGCAGCCATGGTTAGGAAGGACATGGCAGGGAATGGGACCTTTCACAGACCGGGCTGTGGCCAGCAGCCAGGGCTGACTCACCGAGAACAATGGCGAGCATCTGAGTGGCTTTCTTCTCCTTCTGCTGGGAGAGCTTCCTACGGCTCATGGTCTTGAGGGAGGTCCGGGTTTTGCCATTGGGCATGGTCTGGATCTCAAAGATCTTGGCAATCTTGGGGTGGTCTTTGGCATGCCCATTCTTCTCTGGTTTGGCGGGGCTGTCGGGAGTGCTGTGGAGACCGTGGTGGGATGGGTCGGGGAGAGTCAGCTGGTGGTGGCTGGGTGGGATGGGGCTGTACCGGGTCCTCTCGGGTGGGCTGGTGCTGGAGAGCATCTCCATCTCCAGCTCCTGGGCTCGCCGGGCAGCCTCCTGCACCAGAGGCAGAGAGCTCTGGGTAAAGCCGGACAAGTTCCCAGGCATCAGCCACCCATCTCACTGGCCCCTCCCTTTCCCCCTCTGAAGACTCCTGCAAACACCACAGGGTCACCCTGCCAGGGAGGCAAGGATGTCACTGAGGCGTGGGACCCAGGACCCATGGCAGCCCCTGCAGGATTGCCCCTGTCCTTTTTCCCATGGCAATCCTCATGCAGCCTCAATACCCCACTTCTGTTCTGCCGGGGCTGAATACCAGGGACTTGTCTCTCATGGCCTGAGCAACACTTACTGTTAGCAAAGTGCCTGCTGGGGTCAAGAGCTGATGATGTTTGGCCCTGCCTCCAGAAACTCATGTTCCGACTGCAAAGAGGGTGCCCACCCCTGTTCTCCCTGTCAAACAAGGGGCCCAGTGCTCCCACTTCATGGGTACCTGCACCTGCGTACACACGTGGGCTCCATATTCTCCTGGATAGACTAATCTAGGTGCCAAAAGGCTGACCCCTGGGGCCCCACATCTTCCCTGCTGGGGTGACCTAGAGGGCCCTGGCATGGATCCACTCATGGCCTCCTGGGTTCTTCCATAGGTTCTCTTGTTTGAGGCCTTGGAGGTGTTAGTCTGAACTTCTAAAGTGCAGCCTCACTATGTGCCTAGGTGGCATGACTGGGCTGCTGCCTTGGCCCTGACTCTGAGGCTCTGTTTTGGCACCTGCCTCATAAACAGCTTCTTAGAGTCCTGCCCTTGCAGTGCAGGTGAAGGCAGGACACCAGACCTGGATTTTGTATGCGGCCCTCTGTGGGTTCTCTGGCCCTGTTCTCCATCCCTCTGAAGGATGGAATGCCTGCTGCTTGCATGCTGGTACAGCTACCACCTGGCAGAGGCTGGGGTCTGCTGTGCTTCCGCACCTGAGGGCTCTATGTACACAAACTGCTCCGCCACCAGTCCCCACAGCTGCTCTGCTCCATCCTACCCCAGAACCTGCCCATCCATAAGGCAGCTCATGTCAGTGGAAAGAACACAGGTGTGGATTTCAGAGTCACACAGGTCTGGGCTTAGTGTCACCAACTCTTGAGACGCGTGAGTTGCCTAATCTCTCTGAGCCTGTTTCCTCTTCTGTCAACTGAAGATCGGTTCGATCAAAGAGACTTACCTCCCGGGGTCGTGGTGAGGATTTGATGAGATAATAGGGATATGGTAGATGTTTGAGAAATGTGAATAGCCATTATTATCATTTTTATTACGTTGGTATGGCCAACCATTTTCTCGTACACATCCATGCCTTGCAGAACCGAGGTGTCTCACTTCATGCCTGCTTGGAGGTGTGCACAGTGAGTCTGCCTTCAGCTGAGGCAAGGTGGGGGTTTCTGGGGTGCTTCTCCCATTGGCCAGCTTCTGAGGTCTCAGAACCATGGCCAGTGGGCTTCCCTAGGGGCAGAAAGACCTGGCTCTGGGTCCCTGGCCTGAGCACTTACCACTCTCCGCCTGTTCACTGGGAAACTCCCATTAGACTTCATGATAACGGTGCAGAGTTTCATGTCCTCGGGGTGAGTACAGTTGCCCTGTGGAGTGAGCCAGCACATGGGTCACACAAAGTGGTGGGGATGGAGGGGGGACAGAAACCCAAAGTGCAGCAGTCCATGGAACTCAGACTGGGCAGAAGGGCTCAGAGATCAGGAGGGTGGGGGCCAGAGGAGGCAGTTGGGGCAAGGGGGAAGGCTGGAATGAGACAAAAAGTGGTGGGTATGACGAGGAACACAAGGACCTGGTTTTTTATGGAGCACCTGCTAAGGTCCTGGCACTGTGCTAGGCACACTCACGTCCCTTCTCACGTGGAATCCTCAAGACCACCCTGTGAGGCTGGTATTTTGATTCCCATTTAACAGATGAGGAAACAGGCTCATAGAAGGTAAGCAACTTGCCTAAGGTCACTCAGCAAAAAAAAAGTGTCAGTGACAGGATCTGAACCTGATGTGTCTAGCCCAAGAGCTCTTGTTCCTTCTGTGCCCACACACTGTCTTCCTTGTGAAGGACTGAGTGAAGGGGAGAATTCACAAGACATCAGGGGGGAAATGAAAGAGAAGCACAGGAGAGACATAGTGGAGAGGAAGTCAGGAAAAGTGATGTGTGTTTGGAGGGGAGGACAGAGAGTACGGAAGGTAAAGGAAAGAGGATGGAGGAGTCAGAGGGAGCTAAAGTGAGACAGAGAAACCAGAAAAGAGGAAGAGAGGAGCCCACGGGGGTACCAAGCAAGAGTTGCCGCCTTCAGTCACAAAGATCTCCAAGCAAAGACTTCTCCCTGTTATTTAGTGTCATGGACCCTGCCTCCCTCTCCTGGAGACTCAGATTGCTCCACTGAGGTTCATGCCTTCAAAATCTGCCCTTGCCCGGCTCCTGGGAATTCCTTTAGCCTAGACCTAACCCTTGCTGAGGTTTCCCAAGCCCCCACCTGAGCACAGGATGAGCCCTCTTGGTAATGGTTAGGTGGGGACCCTTGGAGTTGGTTGGGGGGTGTCTTGAGACCTTTAGTGGAGCCCTCAGGTGGGCCCTGAAAGCTCGGCTGCTGCGTTTGGTGTTGACTCGCTTGCGGCGTCTGCGGAGGACAATGTAGATCTTGATGTAGACCAGCAGGGTGACAATGAAGGGCACGTAGAAGGAGACGATGGAGGAGTAGACCACGAAGGCCGGGTTGGCAATGATGCACTCGTTCTGGTCTGGGGGAGGGAGAGCCCGGGCAGGCAGGGAGTCAGCGGGCCCAATGGCCATAATTCCACAAGAGCCCATTCATGTCCTTCCAGGAACAAGGAGCGATTTTACAGAGAATATGAACGCAACTAGATGTTTAAGGCTGCCTGGTCATCTTAGATATATACAAACGCACAGCAGAAACCAGAGTATTAAAAACACGGTTGTGAGCAAAAAGTTAAGCTGTGATGATGGACTGCTCCCAAGTCTTTCCATTACTATTCCCTCATTACTTGGTCATTAGTTTTGCCATGTCTGGGCATAACAAGTGAAGCCGATGTATCCAGAAAGAATGACACAAGAAAACTTTTAAAAGAGTAAACCATCTTTTTAGTCTGACCTGTGTATTGGGAGAGGTTGGCCACCTTTTAATGTTTGCAGCAAGATAACTTGGCTCTGTCTGTTGAACTCACTTGTGTTCCTATGTGTTTCATATGTTTGCGTGCCCTTCTAGGTCTACCAGATGCCTGTCCTCTATCTCAGGGCCTTGTGCATTAATCCAAGTATGTTTAGCGTTATTCCCACTTAGAATTCCTGTGATGCTTATAATAGATACCGAACCACACATTTTCAAGGCTTCACTGTATCTTTTGTTGTTATGATCTCCAGAGGTGCACACCTGCCATCGCTCTTGCCTCCCTGATGAGAGGAAGTTCCACGCTGGCGGGGGCTTTGTGTTGCCTCTGTCTGAGACACTCCTGACTCTGCCTCCCACAGAAATGGGCATGTGGTCAGCTTACCTCCTATTCACTTCTAGCTTTCCTGCTCCAGGTGGCTAAGCCCTGACCTGGGTTTAGCAGGCCCTGAGGGCTGCAGCTTCATTACAAAAATACTATTGTCAGGAGTGGATGGAAGCCCAGTAGCCTCCGCCATCCCATGGTCATGTGCACATATACACACATGCAGTTTGTGAAGCACGTCTTGCCTCTTCAACTTAATAACCAAAGTTGAAAATTCCCAGACATCCCCCTGAACCATTATCCCCACTCCTCATTCAACTCCGTTGTGTCCTGGGCCACTGTTTCCTCTCTGCCAACCTAGAACAACTCTTGAGTGGGGCTTGGCCCAGGACACGTAGCCTGGACTCAGTCCAGGGTAGTGATAGGCCTCCATTGGGCCTCCACCCATATCTGTGCCAGGGACTCTGCTCCCTCAGGGCCCTTCGAGGGAGCAGGGGCCCAGGGCCAGCTGAGCCTCAGGCAAACAAAAGCAGAATGTACCTGCGTTATTGAGTCCGAAGAGGAGTGGGCAGGAGATGGTGAAGGACAGGACCCAGACGATGGAGATCATGACGGTGACCCGGCGCTTGGAGCTGTAGCGCGTATTGTACAGCATGGGCATGGCCACAGCTGTGTACCTGCAAGGGTGGGGGACCCTGAATCTGGGGTGCAGGCCCAGGGACCCCTCACTCCACAATATGCACATACCAGAGACACCCTCACTCCTTGGGGCTAAACAGTTGACACACCTCTATGAAGCTTGCCTGAGATGCTAACTCAACCCTCCCTCCTGTCCCCAAACTCAGATGGCGAGGACAGTTGGCAAAGCCCAAACACTTAATCACTGGTGAGCTATTGTTTACTCTTAGCTCATATCTATTATTCTAACCGGCCCCACCTGGATTTCAGGCTTTTCGAAGAACCATGGCCTGGATCTTTGCACTTTTGAAACTGTACCCACTGCACTTGTGTTGAGCCCATAAGGTGGAAATGTTTGTTGATAAATTGTTAGCCAGGCCCCTCAGAGCAAGATTTAAGCCTTAGTTAGCAGGAAATAACAATGGCAATTGTCTACAATCCTTCATCACATTTTTTTTTTACCCAGCCCTTCTCATTCATTAACTTATTTCATCTTCCAAGAATGGTGTGAGGGAGGTAGGGTCATATCTGTGCAAATTAGTGGAAGGCTCCAAGGATGCAGCTTAGCAAGGTGTGCATGGCCTGGGACCCTTGGCCATGTGCCAAGAACATAAAATGCATAACCAGATACTGCAGCTTCAGGCCACAGGTGTCATCAATGTAGGTTTCTAGAAAATGAAACTGAGAGCTCTGAAAACGTCCATCATCTGCCCAAGGTCACATGAGTAAGATGTGCTAGAGCTAGGGCTTCCGTCAGAATCACAATCTTTCCCCTTTTGTACCAGTCACTGTCTGAGTATGCTTGGCAGCATCACTGTCCATAGATGGCTTCTCTTTAGGGAGTGTGTGCTCTCCTAGCCAAACATACACACATGCACACCCATACACACAAACACACGGACCCCCATGCACACAGCCAGCTGCACAGCATCACAGACACGAGACACAGCCTGGCTTTGAGAAAAGCTGGGGCAGCCAGAATGGTGAGTGGCCAGAGCAACCTCTTCCACCCTGGCTGGGCTCACCTGTCGATGCTGATGGCACACAAGTTCAGGATGCTCGCCGTGCACATCATGACGTCCAGAGTGACGAAGATGTCACAGTGAATCCTGCTGAATTTCCACTCACCTACCACCTGGGGACAAAGCAACATAATGGATGGACAGCAGGAGTGGGAGATTAGCTTAGGTCCTGTAGCCTGGTACTCCTGGAGCCGATGAGGCCACAGACTCAGGAGGCAGCTGCAAGTCTTGTGGGCATCCAGCTGGGGTGTGGGGAGTGATGCCCATGGGTGTCTGAGGCCCTTGCCCCTCGCTTATCTTCTCCCAGACACATAAGACCACTTATTGCCAATTACTGTGCTAGAAGAAGGACAGCCAACTTATACGGAGGGCCTCAACTTTAAACCTTAATCTCTGCAACCTTTGTTAACCCCATGTGTTTTCTTAGATTCTGTATTTGTGTATTTGGCACCCATTCATCACAGAGACACCTATATTGACTATATTTTTCTATTTTCTCTGATCCTGATATTCTGGCACTTGGGAGCCTCACAGACCCAGAAAGAGACTTACCGTCCCAGAGCTAGTTAATTCCTGAAGACAGAAAATGACTGACTTGGAAGGATGCCTCTCAAATGCAAGCCTGCCACCCCGTTTCTCTAATTCACACACACACCAAGACAATATTTCCCCTTTCCCAAATTATCTCAGGTACCAGAGAGACAACTAGAGATCACCCCTGTAGCCCAAAGCCTGCCAGGATGTTGAGACTAGCCAACCCTAGGTTGCTTAATCTACCCTGCCTTGCATTTCCTGTGGGAGCCCCAACAGGGCTGTAGCCTGGGCTTTCCCTCACCCCTGATTCTGACTCTTGACCCAAGCCTGCTGCTTCCCCCTGCACCCCACATGGCGGGCTGAGCATCTGGTTTCTAGGGACATTGTGTATCACGTTAAACTCTTCCCAATGGCACTGGCTTCCCTGTGTTATCACTCAGCCATACCTCTGTAAATTAGATTCCAGGTAAAATTTTAGAATGCCCGTGAGGAAACTGAGAACCAATGAGGAAACCAAGCCTCCGAAAAGTGCAGTGATTTCCCCAAGGCCTGTGGGTTCAGTTCCTAGTCCTGCTCTGGCCCAGGCTCTGGCTGAGCCAGGCAAGCCCTTCAGTGGTTGGCCCAGTACATGGCAGAGTCGGGGCCCCAAAATGATCTGTTAAGAATAATGGTGAAGATGAAGACTCGCCATGAAACAGAGAAGAAATTTCTGCTCCTTCTTATACCCAGAGAACGAAAGAAGGCAGATCTGGGCTAGCGCTCGAGGAACGCCCGAGTGGGCTGGGGTAGGCGGAGGGGTTGCTGTGGTGAGCTGTGTCCTTGGTAGGATGGGAAATGAAGAGTCTAGCTCCTGGCAGGAGCACGTTTCTCATACACACATGCACACAGGCACACACACACACACACACACACATGAACGCACTGCCCTCCCCCCTCCCCACGTACCACCCATTCACACACAGGCACACACTCACGGCAGCTGTCCCTAGCGCTCTGGAAGCTTGGGGCAGCCCCAGTTCCCTGAGGATGGAGTCAGGACAGGGAGATGCACCTTTGGCTTCTACCAATAGGAGCAGAGAGGAGCGTGAAAGCCCCCTCCCGCAACCCGGAGTAGGGCAGACTTCGTGTCACCGTGTAGCTTGGCAGCAGGGCTAATTATAACCTTGCTCATTCTGATCACTGCCCTCTCTTCTGCTCCTAGGCATCCAACCAAACGCTGGCATTTAAGCTCAATGATGGGCAATGCAGCTGCTGTCATCCTGTGTGGCAGAAACAGCAGCTTGCCCCAGAACACAGCAAGCCTCTCATGCGGCACTGTCTTCCTGGGAGCTCACATGGGGGCCCCGTACCAGGGCCTCTCCCAGCTCCCTGTGCTGCTGCGCTGACCAGGTTGGCAGGAGCTAACAGCTGGATGTCCATTTTGCGGGTGGAGGCAGGAGGGTACTTAAAGGGCTTTCCTGGCATAAACAGAGTGTACCTTTAGGGTACCACTGGGCAGAAAACCAGCACTACCTGATTTACTTCCCACTTTGAAGCCCCTCCTGGGACCAGTACTTGGGAGCCACTAGGGATCTAGGTTGAGATATCAGGGCCTTCCTCCCTGTCTTCCTCCTCTCCTTCCCTCCTTTCTGCCATCCCTTCTTTCCTACAAACACTTATTGAGCAACTTACTGTGTGCCAGCCTCTATCCTAGGCTCCTGGACACAGTTGTGAGCAATTCAGACACAGTCCTGCCTTCATGGACATCTTAAATCTCTCCTTGCACTGGCCTATCTGGAGCCCAGAATAACAAAGAGATTTCCTCTGTGGTCCCAGGGGAAGCTGCCTTGGAGAGTAGTTAGGGCTGCTAACTTAAAGACTCAAGAAAATGCATTGGTGGCCACTGTCCATAAAACATCTACTGTGGGCATTGCACTTTATCTCATGTATTGTTCTTAAAACTTTTACAAGAAGGGCTTGCTTATCCCACTCATAGGTGAGGGAACTGAAGCCCAGAGAGGCCATGTAACGTGGCCAAGTTCACCTGGCAGGTGTGTAGCAGAGTTGGAATCTGAAACATCACATCCCATGCTCTCTACTAAGCTGCCCTGGAAGGGACCATCTAGCTTATCAAGAGAGGAGATAATTATGTGACAAGTACTTGGTAAGCATGAAATGTGAAAAGGAAAGATGATTATTTCAAGGGTGGACAAAACTAGGGAGGGTCAGAGAAGAAAACAGAACAAGATCACTTGGTGATTTAGTAGCAGAGGAAAGAGTGGCCCCAGGTTCCCTAGTCGAACCCAAGGCTCTTTTCTTCACACCCCCAGGCATCCAGGCATCATTCCTTAATGCTCTTGCTCACATAAAGCTGAGACCTGCAGTACAGGCCCTGAGCTGGCTCAGCTAAGTCCTAATAACTGTAATAATACTAAGGACTTACCATGTGTCAGGCACGGTTCCAAACACTTGATGCTTATATCTTAGAATGCAGACAGTAAGCCTCAGAGGCAAATGGCATAACCACCTCTCCTCCATACCTCCAGCCAGCTACTCCCTCTCCCTGCTGGGTGGCTTTCTTGAGAATGCAAGTGTCTCCCTCCCTCTCCTGCATAATTTTTCCGAAAGCATCATTTCTCCCTGAAAGTCTTCCGTGACACCCTCATGCTGGGCCTTATGCCCCACACCTCCTATGGGGACTGCTCCACTGTCACCGGCAGCAGACTGCACTGTAGGGGCCCTGTCAACCTCTGCATCCCCAGCAGGTCAGTGCCTTAGCCCATTGCACAAGGATTGGGGTAAGACCTCGGAGTGCTCAGTCAGTGCTGACTGAGTGAATGAATAACTCTGAGATATTTGTTCATCTTCTCAATCTCCTCATCTAGAAAATAAATGCACACAGGAAGCCGCTCCTTAAAGGGTTGTGAGGCTGACATGGAATGGCACATGTGGACATCAGGAACTCTTCCCATAGCATCTAGATGGAAAGGAATGGAGCTGGGAATTGAACCTGGTCCTCTCACTCCAAAACCAGCGTGCTTTTCATACACTTAGCAAGATAAATAACGCACACTTAGTCCTAAGCCAAACAGATGTTGGCATGGCATTGCTGGAAATGGAACAGGAGGAAAAAATCTGGATGACAAGAGCATGTATTAGAGAGGGGACAGTGCGTGGTTGTGAGGGTGCGCTGATAGAACATCAGGGCAGGGTGAGACGTCACCTGGGACGTTCTCTAGGGACAACAAATCGCTGAGATAATGTCCATTAAACAAGGCTCAGTGCCCAGCTCTAGTTTGAAGAGATGCTGTGGGGAAGTCTGAGCCCTGCCCTCTGAGAATGGCTTCTGCACCCTCCTCCCCTGACACAGTCAGCTTCACCTTTAAAATAAGGTGAACAAGCATGTTTAAAGGATCTGTTCGAAAGACTTACAGATTCCTGGGAACCCCCTATAGCCCATGTATGGATTTGTCCCTACCCAAGTGCCTGGGTAGGGACAGGGGGTCTGGAAGCTAACAGAAGCCATGCCCAGAGCCCTGGGTAGAACACACGTTCCTCTGGGAAGAGGGTACCTACTTGCCTGGGGCGAACATAGGGAGTACTCTCTCCTTCCTCTTTATCCCAAGGGGGCGGTGAATAGGAACGACAGAGTCCTCCCTATGTGGAGCAGTGCTGGATGTCTATTGTCATCTTCATCTTAATCATCATCGCCATGGCTGACATTTACACAGTGCTCACTGTGAGCCATGTATCATTCTAATCACTTTTCATACATTAACTCATTCGATCCTCAACAATGCTATGATGTACGATACTATTATTATCTGCATTTTCCAGATGAGGAAACTGAGACACAGATAGTTTGTTTGCTCTACCATTTTTCCCTATGGTCTGAGACCTAGGACCCTCCTTTGGAAGAGGGAAGAAGGAGGGGATCAAGCGTAAGAATTAAGAAGGCATGGACAGAGTCTAGGGGCCCTCATAAACATGGATCCAGGGGGAATTGGACTCCTGGCCTGTGTCAACTGAATATTTTTATGTGGTTTTGTATTTGTGTTTCCTTTTGGTTCTTCCTTAATATCCAGTCAGGTCATTTTGGAAGTTGCAGCCTGCATTGGCTGTAGTAAAGGAAGCCAAGGGGTGATGGATCAGAGCTCCCTTGGGCCCGGGGTGGTGGTGAGAACAGTAAACGCACGAGCCCCTTGGGGGCCCGGGGACAGGGAGGTGTGCCACTTTCCACCAGTCTCGCCCCCTCACCTGAGCGTCCTCATCTAGATTTCTCCCCTGTTTAAACCTACAAAGCTTTCGCATTTTCTTTCAACAACCCCTTCCCTCTCAGGCAGGGATGGCCTCAGAGGCACTGGTCAATTCCTCTCCTGCTCAGGGAAGGAAGGTAACAATTCAGTGGGCAGAGCACCGGCACTTTCCTAAATGCCTGATCCCATGCCTTCCCATGCACCTAGACTCCCAGATTGCTTGAGTCCTGGACATGCCATCCTAGAAAGCTGGGCAGAGAAAGGGGCAGGATCCAGCTTGTGCCCACCGATGATCCCTAAATGCTCCCACATCTGCTCGCTGGCTCTGAAGGTGTCTTCCTGGAGAATAATATCTGCTTTGGGATTTCTCCATCAGCATTTCTCCCTGTGACCTGGGTGAAGAAAGGCAACTTCTCCAAAGCTTCTATTTCCTATTTTGTTTTTGTTTTAATTTAATTTTATTTTTTTTGAGACAGAGTCTTGCTCTGTCACCCAGGCTGGAGTGCAATGGTATGATCTCAGCTCACTGCAACCTCTGCCTCCCAGATTCAAGCAATTCTCCTGCCTCAGCCTCCCAAGTATCTGGGATTACAGGCATATGCCACCACACCTGGCTAATTGTTGTATTTTTAGTAGAGATGGGGTTTCACCATGTTGGCCAGGCTGGTCTTGAACTCCTGGCCTCGTGATCTGCCTGCCTCGGCCTCCCAAAGTGCTAGGATTACAGGCGTGAGCCACTGTGCTCGGCCTGTTTCCTATTTTGTAAAGTGAGAAGAGTAGCATGGACTCCCAGGGTTACCAAGAGTATTCACTGGGTCTGTGTCAGCAATGCACCAGGCACAGTGTCTAGACTGTGCTGCCTACTCCCCATTTTGAGGTGCAGAGCTGGGCCAAGAAATGAGTGACTATACAATTCTTCCTAACAAAAGGGCTACAGCACAGTCCATGGCAGCCTCTACCTGCAGGTCCTGGACAGGGCCCCAGGATAAGCTGTGGGAAGGAGAGGGGATATGGGGAGCATAAAGCAGCAGACCCATTTCTGAAGTGGGGAGATGGGAGTGAAGGTTTCAGGGGCCTGGGAGCATAAACATGTCCCTCCTTGGGGATCCTTGCCGGTTACTCCTATTTCCAATATGACCTAAGGAACTAACTCTGAGGCCAGAATTCCAGCTTGGACTTGCCAGCCGTGTGATGCTGCAGCAGTTACTTAACATCTCTGACCACCTGGTTTATCAACTGCAAAATGGTGGCAATAATGCCAGCCTCTAAGCTGCTGTGAGGGTTATATAGGAAAATGCTATATTTAAAGTCCCTACGTGAGGCCCAGCACTTAGTAAGCACTTTACAAATGGTAGTTGGGATTATTAAGGAAACAATCTACCCATTTCGTAAGGAGAAAAAGTAAGCCCAGAGTGAAGGAAAAACCACCTGGGGAAGCACCAGGAAACTCATTGGTAAAAGCCAGTGGGGAGCTAGAGTCCCCAGTGTCCAGTGCAGGGCCCTGCTGGAGAAAGTGCTGGAGCAAGCAGGGGGCCCACCTACCTCCAGGTAGACAACCCAGGGCATGACCAGTGTGGCGACAAGGAGGTCGGCCACTGCGAGGCTGACGATCAGGTAGTTGGTGGTGGTCTGCAGCGCCTTCTCGCGGGACACAGCCATGCACACCAGCACGTTGCCGAAGACAATGACAGCGATGAGCAGGGTGAGCAGTGTGGCATAGTAGTTGTAGTGGGGTCTGTCCGCCTTCCCGTCTGACCCGTTGAAGGGCCGGCTCCAGTTCTGCCTCTCCAGATCATCATCATACCAGGACAGATTCAGTGGATCCATCAGGGCGGTGGAGCCACTGGGTGGCCAGGCTCTGGCCAGGAAAAATGGACAGAAGGTGTCAGTGGGAGGGCCTCTTGCAGAGGTCTCCAGGGAGAAGACCAACTCCTGGCATTTAATAATGAGAATTTTCCAACTCGGGATTTTAAGGTTTACGGCTAAGAATTTTCTAAAAATGTTGGGCCTTCTGCCACTCTTTTGCTAGCAAGTTTTTACAGCTTGTAGGACAAATGAGCAAACACAATTTTTAAAAAATGCATAATAAGATGAGCTTGAACAGAGCTGATCCATCATTTATTTATTCATTCAACAAACACTTCTTAAGCACGACCCATGCACCACACACTTCAGTCAACCAGGCTTGCTACCTTCCAGTCATCGAAACAGAAATGGGTATTCATTCATTCTTGATTCTATAAATATTTATTAAGCATTGTTCTATATAGTTCTAGAAATATAGGCAGGAACAAAATATACATGGTTCTGTAGCTCACATTCTAGGAGAAACAACAGCCAATTAATCAAGCAATTACATCTACAGGTGATAGGGAGTAGGAAATGGAACAGGGAGAGAGATACATAACCTAGTTCAGGTATTCAGGGAAGGCTTTCTAGAGGAAGTGATGTTCAACAGACAGACAACTGAAGGATGTGTAGGAATTAGCCAGGTAAAGAACTAGGAGTCAGCAGAAGGTCTAGACATTGGAAGCAGTATATGCAAAGCACAGAGGTAGAGAGGTAGACAGCAGGTGGAGGGCCTCAAAGAGATTCTGGATAGCTGATGCAGAGGGACCTGGCAAGGGTTGAGTCTGGGGAAGTTGCAATAGGCAAGATCATAGAGGGCCTTAAAAGTCATGCTAGGAGTTTATACATGATCCTAAGGGCAGCAGGAACCACATGATCAGATTCGCCTTTCGAATAGGTGATTCTGACAGCACTGTGGAGAACGGAGAGGAGGGGCCCAGAGTGGAAGTGGGACACCAACTGGGAGGCTGTAGCAGGAATCCAGGTAAGAGATGATGAGGTTTGGCAGGATGCAGGGAGTGAAAGCCCTGCAGAATGGGCATCTCATCCCACAGAAGGGAAAGACTTCCTGAAGTGAGTATCATCTGGGATGAAGTAGAAGGAGGACTTAGCCTGCTAAATGAGAGGGGTGGGGGGATGTTCCAGACAGAAAATATGACATGGTCCCAAATCATCAAACAGCAAACAATTCTGTTTGGCCAAAAATGTAGGGTATGGCAGTAACGTTGAGGATAATTAAACTGCAGGGACATTTACAGGCCAGATTGTGTCTTGTCAGCTGGAGAGTCCCTGAGAGGTTGGGCCCAGAGACACGACCCTATTGGACTGGTGTTCTAGAAAGTGTATGGTGTAGAAGAGAGCTCAGAGGGGAGTGACGTTTTGGCTGTAATTTAGGTTAGAAATTGTGGTCATCTGAACGAAGATAGTGGAAACGAGGATGGAGAGACCTGTTCAGAATCAGGAGCTAAACTGCAAGTCAATTTCATGGTCCTTGGTCCTTGGATAGGTGTGGGGCAAAAGTGGGTATGGGACAAGCAGGGAGATAAGGAGTTGAGGGTAATGCTAGGATTTCTGCGTGGGGCTCTGGGAGGCTGGTGTTGCATATTCACAGAGAAAAGGGACCAGAGGGGCTCAGGAGCAGACTTGGGAGGCAGCAGGAGTTGATGAACTTGACAGCCGGAGTTTGGGTTGTGACTGAAACATAATGCATGGATAATATAGTTGGCTTTTCAGCTAACAAAAGTCTTCCTATTTTACAGAATAGAATTAAACTTGTCAGCGTTCCAAGGCATTTCATACAAAGCACATGACTTCCAGGTACTTTGCTACTGCAAATTGAAAACCACCAATTGATGCCATTTGGGATGAATGTGGTGCCATGTCCAATCAATGAACAGGGCACACCTCCTGCAATGGGTCAGAGGGGATGGTGGAAGAGGGTCTGCCCAATCTCCACACTCTCATCCCTGTCTGACACACCCACTCTTCCAGCTTTAGTAGAAGAATATGGATCATGTCCTACCAACCACCATCACTCTGGAGCCTCAGGGAAAAGCAAAGTGCCTAATTCCATGTGGGGTGACATGGAATGCCACCATGCAGCAAATCTTCCTGTTCTAAGGTAATGAAGCATGTGTCATATTGATGCTGTATTCTGCAAAACCAACTGAGCCCTCTTCCCATTTGGAGCCCACAGCGGGAGGCCTGCATGTATGTATTGATCAGGTGCCTGCGGCTACTTCTGACATTCATTTACTCAATCGGCATTTATTGAACCTGCTGGGCATAAAGCACTGTGCAAAGCAGTGTCAGGGGCCTGAGGCGTGTGAGGCACACTCACTGCCCCCATCCTGACCATCGCTCTCTTCTTCTCCCCCCACTCCCTGCTGCTGATGATAGCATCATATACTTGTAAAGGGTTTGATAGTTTGCTAAGTTTTTTGGATATACTGTCTCATTTATCCTCAAAACAACCCTCGGAGGCTTTTAATTATTATCCCTGTCTATGGCCATACTACCTGGAACATGCCTGATCTTGTCTAATTATTATCCCTACTTTAATAAGAAAGGGATTTGGAAAACTCTTCTGTTCACTTCCCTTCCCTCTGCTTTTCCAGTCCCTATGCATCCTTCAAAGCGAGTCTTGCCTAGAATCCTCCTGCCCTAGAATCCACCCATGTCCTCCTGCCTGAGCCATCACCCACCCTCCTCAGGGTCCTGCAGCACTGAAACACACCCCAGTGCTGCAGGAGACACCTGTTTAGGAGTCTCTTTTTTTCACTGGGGTGTAGACATCACAAGAGTTACAACATGTCTTGCTCATTCCTCCTCTTGTTCTTGGAATGAACAAATAAAAACCATACTATCTTGTTCTTTCCCAACTCTTGACTCTGGTTTGTGGGCAGTACGTATTCAACAGATGTTTGCTGAACTGAATCAAAGGCTCTGTTAGTGCAACTGGGAAGAAAACCCCTTCCCACTTGAAAGGTACCTGCTAACATAGGCTACCAGATTAACAAGTGATGAAAAAGTAAGGCACTCCAAGGGTGCCATAGGTGCTGCACGTTGGGTCCTGTTACAGTCTGCACTATGCTCTTCCCCCAACCCACAAAATGTATATGTTGAAGTCCTAACCCCCAGTACCTCAGAATGTGACTGTATTAGGATACAGGGCCTTTAAAGAGTTGATTATGTTAAAATGAGACGCTTAGGGTGGGCCCTAACCCAATCTGACTGGAGTCCTTACAAGAGGAGCTTTGGACATAAAAAGAGACATCAAGGATGTGCGCACAGAGGAGAGACCAAGTGGGAATGCAGCAAGAAGGTGGCCATCTGCTAGCCACGGAGAGAGGCCTTAAGCAAAATCAGCCCTGCTGACACCTTGATCTGGGACGTCCCAGCCTCCAGAACTATGAGGAAACAGATTTCTGTTGTTTAATCCACCCAATCTGTGGAATTTTGTCATAGCAGCCAGAGCAGACTAATACAAGTCCCTAGAAGTAGACTCTGAAGAGGAAATCAGCCTGCAGGAAATGTACTGGGGAATGCTCTCAGGATCAAGATGTGCAAAGAAGTGAGGACGCAGGACAGGCCAGAGGGAGAAGTCACAACAAAGGCATCAGGCGACCCCACAGGGCACCCTGCCAGTTGCCTAAATGAGGGCAACAGGGTAGGGCCTTTAATCCCCTCTCATAGATGTCACAGCTTGTGGCTGTCCCAGGGAAAGCAGCGAGGCCTTGAAAGAGGCATCTCTCCTCAGCAGTGGGCAATTGCCAAAAACTGTCAGTTGCCAACACTCCCAGTAGTTGGGGATGAGGGCTGTGGTCCTGCAGGGGGATCTGGGTGGCACTCCACAGTGTCCACTACAGTTGATGTTCAGGAGCATACGCACATGTGTGTGGCTGGGGTGTTTGTGGAGAACTTCCTGGAGGAGGGGGATGTAAACTGGGATTTAATTTTTTTTAATAGAGACAGAATCTCACTTTGCCACCCAGGCTGGAGTGCAGTGGCACAATCATAGTTCACTGCAGCCTCAACTCCTGGCCTCAAGTGATCCTACCACCTCAGCCTCCTGAGTAGCTGGAACTACAGGCATGTGCCACCATGCCTGGCTAATTTTTAAAAATGTTTTGTAGAGATGGGGGTCTCACTATGTTGCCCAGGCTGGTCTCACACTCCTGGCCTCAAGAGATACTCCTGCTTGGCCTCCCAAAGTGCTGGGATTACAGGCACTAGTCTAGGATTTAAAATTATGAGTACAATGTAGATGGCAAATGTGAGCACTGCAGGTCAGGTGGGGTTGAGGGTGAGCATTCATTCTCTGGAGTGCTGGTTACTTCTGCAGGGTAAGGGAGAGTCCCTGTACCCAAGTTCTGAGAAAGGCCTCACACATTTGATTTTCTAATCTATTATTTATTATTGGTTGTTCTCGTTGCTTTTTGTTGCTAATACAAACGTAGTATATTTACACTATAGAAAAAAAAGGGAAAACATGGCAAATGCCTAAATACCTGTAACCCCTATAAGTACCTTGGTACAGGGCTATCTTTTTGTCTGTTTGCTTGTTTTGGGGTTTTTTTGTTATTGAGATGGAGTCTTGCTCTGTCACCCAGGCTGGAGTGCAGTGGGGCTATCTCGGCTCACTGCAAGCTCCGCCTCCTGGATTCACGCCATTCTCCTGCCTCAGCCTCCCGAGTAGCCGGGACTACAGGTGCCCACCACCATGTCCAGCTAATTTTTTTGTATTTTTAGTAGAGACGGGGTTTCACCGTGTTAGTCAGGATGGTCTCGATCCCCTGACCTCGTTATCTGCCTGCCTCGGCCTCCCAGAGTGCTGGGATTACAGGCGTGAGCCACCGCACCCGGCCGGTACAGGGCTATCTTTTAACACCTGGTGTCAGTCCTGGTTTCTATCGTGTCTTCAGCACCTTATCTACTTGGGGCTTTCACCTCTCACAAGCAGGGGCTGCCTAGCTGGCTCTCATCATGTAAACATCAAGCTGAGCAGGAATTCAGACATCAGCAAATCCACTGCCACAGAGAAGGTACTCTAGCCTGAGAGGTGCTAGTATAACATTCGAGCTGAGGACTAAAAAACCTGGGTTCAAGTCCCAACTCTACCATTTATTAACTTTGGGGCCTCAGCCAGATTATTTGGCTTTCCTGAGCCCAGTTTTCCCATACACAAAATAGAGATAACAACAATTGTGAGTATTAAGTAAGATGACTCATGGCCATGTGCCAGGCACAGGTAAGCCCTTGAGAATGTCAACTTTAAAAATCAAACCAAGCAAAAGAATGAAATGAAACAAGCAATCAGACCACAAGCCAACGGCTCAGCAAGATGAAGTGACTGTTGCTGTTCAAATGCAGCTCACTAGGGTCTGAGGTCCTCCTGGGCCCACTGCCTCCTATGGCCCATCCTGAAAAATAGGTGGCTGGATGAAGGGAGATGGATTTCAAGATGCAGCCACCAACTCCTTGGGAGGAAGTAAAGGAAGGAAAAGACAAAGCCTGTCCCTGGGCCCTGGCTGTAGGACAAACTCAAGTGACCCTTGAGATGAGGTAGCAGCTGGCCTGGAAGATACAGCTCTCCCAGCCCAGCTGCTATAGCCAATGACTGTCATACTAATCACCACATTTCATAGACTCTAAGACAAAATCGAATGAAGATGCACCACTATTTTATATATCACTAGGAAAGAAAAAAATGCCATCCAACCCCAGTAGAGCTCCAAGATGTCATCCATTGTAAAATGCATTCTGATTTCAGAGACATTAAAATGGTGGGGGCAGGGGGAAGTGCATTGTAGAGTGGATAGCAATACAGGGCCTTCCCAGCATTTCTAAGCTGGTATTTTCTCAAGAGGCCTGAGAAAACCTACTGGTCCCCAGGCTTCCCTGCTGCAGCTCCAGCCCATCCCTCCCTTTTGTCCTTCTGTCTCCGGGCTGCACAGATTGTTGGGCTCCAAGGGGCATCCCAAAAGAATACACAAGTGAGTAGCTTCTCCATCCTGGCTGGAGCTTGTGTTCATGGTAGCGGAGTGAGGAAAGGTTCTCAGTGCTGCTCCAGTTACGCTGGGCTGGTTCTGGCTCCAAAGAAGCCTGGTGAGTTCTTTGTCCACTCTGGAGCTTGTTGAGGGAAAACGCAAAGCCACATAACACATGGCACCTTGTATTTGCCATGATGGTCCCAATTTCTTGTTCTTTTTTTAAAATGGAGATTGGCTAAATATATAACCCAAGGTGCATTATTCTTACATGAGAAATTTTTTTGAGACAAATAAAGTGGCACAGTATATTTAAAAATCTATTGTTGTCAAAACAAGCATTTTGATTTTGGATTGTGAAAATATGATCAACTTGCTCACCACCCTCCAAATGTCATCTCCATCTTTCTCCCAGGTGGCCCCTGCGGCATGCATAAAAGCTTACAAAACTCCAAATCACAATCCCCAGTCAACAAGAACTTAGTGAGCACCAAATACATGCATGGACACTGTTATTTTCCAGCTGTTACAGGTTGAGCTACTTGATGGTGTTTCCTGGGTGGAGGATGAACGATCTAACCCTGTAGCTGCCAGGCCTCACTCCAGGGGTGGCTGCCTCTCCCCTAAGGCACCTTTCTGTGCAGGAAAGTGGGGGTAATTGATGCTCCTTATTCCACCCTCACCATGCAGATGCTTGCAGACAAGGTTCCATGGGTCCTCTGAGGCCTCCTATGCTTTTCTTTCTCAGCTGCCCTGGTGGAAGCCAGGAGAAAGAGAAGACTGCATTTGTGTGGTGACCTGCAAGCTACAGGTCATCAAAGAGCCAAAGATCTCCTCATCTGTCTCCAGGACTCTTTGCTCTGCCCTAGCTCAGAAGGGCAAAGATCTACAGAAATATCTTTCAGAGTCATCCATTCTAGTGCTCAGGACCCCTGCCTGTCAAGTTCTTCCTAACATCTAGCCTAACTCCAGCCTTCTATAATAGTGGCTCTCTTCAGAAGCTTCAGAGCGGAACTTCCCCAACCAGAGGTCTAGAATGCATCAAGGTGCATAGAAATATTAGGTCAATTGGGATGTAGAGCCAGGCATTTCCAACCTCAGCAGCTTCTGCTATTCACCCTATATGCCTTACAAATGCTACTATTTTCTGTGCGTGCCCTAATTTGGAAATTAGCTAGCTCTCAAGTTGAGAAGTACTGGAAGAGCCCAGAGACCTGGGGCTAAGCTAGCCCACCCAGGCTGCCCCAGGCAGGCCACCCTGCTCAGGCCACCCACTGCACTGCCCCCCAGGAGTAGAGGAGGGGACAGGGAGTGGGCAGGCCTTCTGGGGTATAGATGAGGTATGGAAGGGGCTGCTTTCCCAGTCACGCCCCAAAACTGGCAGGCGCCCCAACCTATAAAGTGTACTGGAAGGGAAAAAAGCTCCTTTAAGGCTCAACAGTTTGAGGCTGACACCCAAACCTGACATTTTCTCTCAGGAGAAACTTGGAAGGTGTAGCAACCCTTAGTCCCCAGGCTGATGGAGTAGGGTGAAAAGGGTCGATCTGTTAGGACAGCCTGGGATCCAGGAAGAAAGCTGGCAGGTCCTGGAAGAACAGAGAGGATTTTCTCTGATCCTCTCTTTCTCTCTCTCTCCCTCCCTCTCTCCCCACCACCTCATTTCTATTTCATCTGGGGCACAGAGCTAGAAAGGTGGGGGACAGAAGCCCTGGATGCAGCATAAACCCCAGCAACGTGTTTCCTATGCTTCCGTCTCAGCTTAAGTCTTGGTGCTGCCTTCCCTGAAAGTTCGGCACTTGAAGGAATCAAATTGTCTAATTAAAATTTAACAATTCCTTATCAGGCTTGATGGCGGGTGAGACACTCCTGTCTTAAACACATCATTTTTTCCTCTTTTCTGAGATGCAAAGCATTTCAATGAAAAAGTAGAGGGGGAGAAGAAAGCATTTTGTATTTGCATCTCAAAAGCAGCCTATTGGAGTGACTTGAGTTGGATAGGAATTGGGAGTGAGTGGGTAAGAGGTTCCTTTCCAGGACCCTGGCAATATAGGCCACCTGCCCCTACCCCTCCAGGCAAAGGCCAGGCTCTGACTTGGGGTTGGACCTTCTTTTAGCATCTCTTGCAACTTCAAAAAGGCAGCATGGAAATGGAAGAGGGAGGAAAGGTGGTGCGCCCGTTCCTTCCGACATCCAAGGGAAAAGGAGAGAGTTACTGAATAACACTTTTATGTACTCTGGCCTAGGAGGCAACCTCAGCAGACGGCGGAGGAAATGGAGACCTCATTTCCAAAGCCCTAGGCCAGGCGGCTGCAGACCTTGGGTTGCCGAGGGCAGGAGTGGGTAGATGGACAGGCACAGTCACTGTCTGGAGGGCAAAGCCTCTGAGCCCTGGAGCTGGGGTGTGGAGGGTCTGTGGCGAGGAAAAAAAGGAGGGGGAGGAGAAACAGAAAGGACTGTGGGGACAAAGAGGAACCTGGAGCAAGGGACGATGGCAACCTCCTGGGCTCACTGGGAACGGCTTTTCCTGCATGCCAGGCCCGGGTGCACAGGGGAGTGGGGTGTGAGGCTGTGGGTCTGGCCCCGGTGTCAGCAGTCACTCCTGAGGGAAGAAACGCAGATTGCTCTTTCCCTGTTAAGGGGAAGGGCTCCCCCGTCTTGAGCCCCTGGACTCCCCTGCAAACCACAGCCTCAGCACTACTGTGGGGGAACAGGTCTGGACTAGAGACCTAGGCTGGGGGATACCCGTTAGTGGAAGCCCAGGGAGTGGCCTGGACTACCATTTGGGGGTAGCAGAGGCCGCTGTGGGAGACAGGGGGAGGCCACACACTAATACCCCATTTGCCCCTTCTCCCCTGGCATGGGGAGCCTCCCTGGAACCTGGAGTTCTTCAGAGGCAGCGAGGCAGCAGAGCTCAGGGACCGCGCAGCAGCTCTTGGCTATGTTATCTGCAGGGAACATTGTCTAGGTTTCTTTAGAAGGCGTGGAACAGCCTGGATGAATCTCTCCACTGGTGGTCTCTGGCTGTGTCTGGCCCTATGCAGCTGGAGCCAGAGAGTGGCTACAATCTCGAGGGCCTTCTGTGGCCCAGCTTGAGGTTGGCAACCCGGGTCGCCTGCTCCAAGCTTCTCCCCCTGCTCCCTGGAATTAAACCTGGCCAGCAGTTCCCAGTCTTACCTCCCACCTCACAGTAAAAATAGAAGCTAGCCTTCGGCACTTTCTCAATTTCCTGTCACCAAATCCGTAAACTTACAGGCACAGGCAGCCACATGCACCCTCCTTGAGTCCCAACTCCTAACCCTAAGCCCCTTCCTGCCACTTGGGCTCAGCATAGCACACCCTGGCTGGCCTCTTCCTCCTTCTCACCCTTCAGGACTATCTTTCCAGCCCCTTCTCCAAGGAAGCCTTCCTGCCACTCCAGCTCAGAGCCTGTCTTCTCACTTAATGCTTTCACAACACGTGTGCTCCTCGGTGACACCCAGCACAGGTGTAATGAAGTCAGTATTTGTCTAGAGATTTGTTTGATGTCTGTTCTTCTTGCTAAACTGTGTGCAAGGCTCACATGTGTCTTGTCTCTCCTGGTCTTCTCCCTCCCCAGCACAGCCTTGGCAATAGCACATGCTCCACACGTTTGAGAGACGTCCATGGAGACAGCATCTCATTCAAGGGTGAAGGGGCCAGTCCCTAGGTCTTTTCCTACCCTGCAGTCATTTCTCCTCCCAGATCCTTCGTGAAGGGTACAATAGCCTCTTCTGAGATCTCCTGTTGACCCTCTGGGTCCCAGTCACAGTGGTAGCTGGGGTTGGGTGCCCAGCTGGTTCGGGTCCTTGCAGGGTGTTTCCCAGGTGGGCATCACTGTGGCACAAAGGTGTTATAAGGCATTGGAAAAAGAAGAGGCACACAGATGAAAGTGAGTGTGGGGATGTGGGGAGGTGGGGAGAGGTCATAGCCAACACACAGTCTGTGGAAAGAAAAGCACAGAGCTGGTGGAGATGGCTTCTGGGCTTCTGGAAGGCCCAGGGCTTCAGAGTGTCCAGGTTGGCAGCACCCTGTGGGAGGGAAGTCACAGCAGGCCAAGGGAGCCATTCCCCCCCGCCGTCAGCACCAGCCAGAGACTACCAAGCATCCACAGTGAGTGAGCTGAGTGCAGCTGAGACTCAGTTCTCTATGGAGCACAAGGGTGGGGTGGGGGTGTCCCCAGGGAGAGGCTGGAGCACGCACAGTTCCTTGCCCAGCTATGGAAAGGGCCCCTGTGTGAGACTTTGTCTAGGAGCAGAGGAGACCACAGCTGAGCATGACCAGGGCCTCCCTTTCTCCAGGGCTCTCATCCCAGACAACCCCGCTCTCTGCTTCTTCCCAAGGTGGCCAGGTGGCCCTGGGCCTGCTCAGGTGTCCCTAGGAGTGTGGAGTCTCTGAGAGGTCTGAGTAGCAGCAGAATTTGAGTCTTCCCAGCCTTACCTTGCTGCAGGCCTCCAGGGTCTGCAGCGGGGTGAGGCAGGGTCTGGGAGATGCAGTGAATGCAGGAAGGGGTGTCTGCCTGACAGCCCCATCCCTGCAGATTTTGATGGCTCCGTAAAAATGTCTCCTCATAAACTGTCAAAGTGTCACAAATTAATTAACTGTTAGCTAGAGTGACTCAGTGTGGGGAGGGGGTGGGGGAGAATGGCTCAGTGATGCTGAGCGGGGTGGTGGCGGTGCTGTTCTCTGCGTGTGCTGCCTTTTGATTAAAAATCCTCACCGCTCCGATACTGTGTGAGGGAAGGGGCAGATCCCTGGGGCAGCTCACGTGCACTGCAGAAGACTGGAGGGTGGGAGGCAGGTGGAGGGGTGGGGCCAGGGGCCCCCTCCCTGAGAAGGGAACACAGTGGGGAGAATGAAGCCTCTAGAAATTGCCCAGGAGATCTAAATTCAGAATGGAGCCCACAGACTGGCACTGTATTCCCCCCCCGCCCCCCCACTTTCCCTTCCTCCTCAATTTGCCCCCACAAAGAAAAAATCTGGGAAGTTGAGCTTGGTTTGCCCCAGGGGCTACACAGGGTCACCTGAGCCAAGGACATACTTAGCTACCAAACTCCTGCCAGCCAGAGCCCAGAGAGGAGGAAGGGCTGGGTCTTAGACCAGCCTCCTTGACCTTTACTTTAATTTCAGGAAAGAATTGAGAAAACATGCTCTTGAAAGTCAATTGGGAGACAAATCCTGAACCTTATTGCTCCAGATGGAGGAAAAACAATCCTGGCTATTTGGCAGAAAATTGCTCTTCTTTATTAAAAGACATTCCTGTTCATAAAAACAGAGAGAAGGCCCAGTCCAAATAATAGCACAACCCACGATCACACTGCTGGAAACCTCTGGAAGCCCTTGTCCCCACGTTTCTCATCCTTCGGCTCCAGCAGGCTGGCACCGGGGACCTTTCTCTCCCATTTGGCAAAGGCGATGGGAGGCCCTCTTGCAATGGAGGGGGTGGGCAGGCAAGATTGGACTTGAGGACTCCCACACAAATACTGTTTTGGTGTCAAGACCTCAAAGACGAATTGAAGGTAAAATTTCACCACAGGAATGCAATCAGTAAAATCCAGATTGCAGAAAATACAATAGGACAAATGACCCAGTTTCTTCCAAAAATAAATTGCAAAGAAAAAAAAGAAGGATGGAGTGGGGAGAGCCTCTAGAATAAAATAAACTTAAAAGCCATCTTCAGCAATTGCAATGTGTGGGCCTTATTTGGATGCTGATTCAAAGAAACCAATTTTTTAAAATCCCTGACATTTAGGGGACAATTGAAAATCTAAACAGTAGATTTTTATGATATTCAGAATTATTGATATTATGGCATTCTGGTGAATTTTTTTAGAGTCCTTATCCTTTAGAGATACACACTGAAATATTTACAGATGAAATTATATGCTGTCTGGGAATTATATGAAAATAGCATAGGGGTAGAAGCATAGATGGAAGAAAATTGGCCGTAATTTGATCGTGGTTAAAGGTGGGTGATAGATACTTGAGGTTCATGATGCTATTCTTTTTAATTTCGTACATGCTTGAAATTTTCTATAACAAAATGTTTTAAAATATCTAATCTGCTCCTTAACCCTCACCCCAGCGCCCATCCCTAAGAAAACAGATGGGTGCAAGCCAGGCTTCAAGGTATCTTTCTGATCAAGTTCTCTTATTATGAACACTGGCTTCCTTTTCTGCCAGTCTGGCTGCCAGACTCTCCCTCTGTTTTGATCACTCCATTGCCCTGTCCAGGACAGATGGAGCCCGGGGGACGAGCCCTGGCAACCCTTTCTATGGCCTGGGATCCTTTCTCATGACATGACAGCTTTGGCCTAATGAGTCATGTCCTCTCTTTCACAGCAGGTGGTGGCTCAGCTGGTAGGGATGGAGGTGGGAGGGTAAAGCCCACTTTAATGACAAATAGAACAGCTACTGAGCGCCTATTGCAGGCCAGGCACCATGTGAAGTGCTGGGCACCTACTATTTCATTTACTCCGCATAGCAGCCCTGTGAGATTAGATATGATCCCCATGCTACAGACAAAGAAACAGGCAGTGAGTTGTGAACACCAGTGGATCTGCCTGCAGAACCCAGACTCTTCCTTACACCAGGAGTTGAGTATGGATCTAGGGTACGAAGAAGTAAGGTTTTCACAGTCCTGTGTCCGAGGCACATCTACACGGTTCCTTCATGGGGATGGCCAGGGCCTCACCCCTCCAGGCTGGTAGGTGTCAGACTGGTGTCCACAGAGCCCCCAAAGGAACTTCTCATATAATTATATGAGGGAAGAATTATATGAGCCTTATAAAGAGGGAAGTTGAGGTCCAGGCCATACCCATGTTTCCTCAGAATTCTAAGTGCCTTAGGCAACCTCATGTTTTCCAGAAAATGACACTCTTAGTGTCTCCAGGACATGGGGCTACTCTGACAAGGGAGCTCCAAGGAGCACAGGGCACGCTGGAGTCCAGGTGGAGCCAAGGAGCACAGGGCATGCTCGAGTCTGGGTGGAGCCGAGGAGTGTGGGCAAGAGCTGGGGTCCCTCATCCTCTCTCAGCTCCCGGGGCTGCCTCTGGGTCCATCTGGCAGGCCAGGCTCCTCCCCAATGCTCCCTTTCATTCCACAGGGTGTGCGTCCACCACCAAGGGTGGCACTGTAGGTCTGGGCATCTTGCTTTGCCTGGTCTTCTGCTACCTCCCTCAGAGGAGGGGCAACATGGGCACAACAGGGAAGAGAGCAGAGAGGCAGTCTCCTCATCCCGACAACAGACTGGGGGGTGCAGAGGAGCCCCCAACTGCCTCTCCCAGTTGATGGAAGCAGGTTGGAAGAGCAGCCACAGTGCTGGGCACCATCCTGAAAACAGGCTGTGCACCCACTGCTGCTGCATACCACTCCACATCCCGGGGCCAACATTGAGGCCTTCCTAAGCAGTGATGCCCAGGATACAGAGGAGTTACTTCCTCTGTCCCTGGAATTGAAGAAGGTGTGTCAATGCGTCCTATTTTTATTGTTTTTTTTTAATCAGACAGACAACAGCTAGATCTGGGTTCCAGTCCCACTTGGTAGCAGTATGGCCTTGACAATGAAATTGTTCTGGGCCTCAGTCTTCTCATCTGTAACATGGGGGCAATAGCATCCTCCTCATGGGAATGGTTGCAAAATTGACTTAGAAAATGTGAATAAAGGGGCCAGTAAGTGGTAGGTGCCCAAAAAGTGGCAGCTAATGTCATTACAAGGTTGCAACAGCTGCCGGAAAGGAGCTGAGCTGTGTGAGGGTCACAGGCAAAAGACTCAAGCTGGAATGAGGGGCCCAAGGGAAAGAAACTCCCCATTTCTCTGTGACCCCCAATTTTCTGCATGCTTCAGAGAGATTCCAGCCATGCCTACCATGTTGTTCCCACTACTTACCCCTGAACTAAAAGCCCTAAAATATCAGGGCACCTAGCAGGTGACCTTGGTTTAAGTCCTTTTGGGGTGTGTCATGCAGATTTGCAACAACCCTGAGCCTTCCCGCTAAATCTTTGAGAAAAAAGAAGTCCTACCTGGCCTGTAACCTTCCTGGTAAATCTAAGGATGCAACAGCTATGAGACATCTCTGCTCCTCAGGGCAGAAGTAGGACCAGCATGAGATGTGATAAGGCTTGGCAGACTCTATCAGGTATCATGAAATCATCAGCACTGCATTATTATTGTCTCACTGTGTGGATGTCTGACATGCAGAAGGAAAATCCAGTTCCCTTGGATGAGCCACTTCTCTAATTCTCAATTTAATAGTTAATAATTTAATGATGAGAGCTGTCAGACCTAATTTCAGAGAGTGATAGATGAATCAAGTAAAATGATATATTCCAAAGTGTCTTGCAAACTCTAAAGTCCTATAAAAATGTGAATGTAGTGTATTATTATCGTCTCACTCAGGAGCATGTAGTTGGCGGTATTTCTTTGCCATGCACAGGTTCTTCAGTACCTACATTGCTCTGCATCTGTCCTTTCTGTCTGATGCATCTGTGAGCCTTAATGGGCAGAGTTTGTCTTAAACCTATGTGTATCCTTAGCATCTCCTAGGAAGGCTACCAGTTTTGTAAGTGCTTCCTGGATGTTTGTTATGCTGGAGGAAGCTGACAGTGACGGTGCTCCTTTGAACAGCCTAACACAGGACGAGACTCCCTTCTTCATGGGGTTATCATAAAGATTAAACAAGACACATCAAGCCACTAGCACAGTCTCTGAGTGAGAGAAGGCACTCAGTTGTTCCTATTTTAATGGTAGCTAACCTGGAAAAATATAGAATATTGACTTTTACTGCTGGAAGAAGCCTTAGAGAATATCTAATCTAATCTCTTCATTTTACAGATTAAAAAACTAAGACCAGGGCTGGGCATGGTAGCTCACACCTGTAATCCCAGCACTTTGAGAGGCTGAGGCAGCTAGATCACTTGAGGTCAGGAGTTCGAGACCAGCCTGGCCAACATGGTAAAGCCCCATCTCTACTAAAAATACAAAAATTAGCCTGGGTGGAGGTGGGCACCTGTCATCCCAGCTATTCAGGAGGCTGAGGTAGGAGAATCGCCTGAACCCAGAAGGTAGAGGTTGCAGTGAGCCCAGATCATGCCACTGCACTCCAGCCTGGGTGACAGAGGGAGGCTCTGTCTCAAAAAAAAAAAAAAAAAAGCTAAGAGTAAGACCAGGAAAGTGAAATGACTCACCCAGGTTCATAGAGCCTATTGCTTTCAGAACCAGGATTGCAATTAAGGTCTCTAGACAGGTCCCCTGCTTTATCCTACAGGGCTCTCTGACTCCTGGAAAGGGCTCAATCCTTGTCACTACCATCCTGGTCACTGTAGGATCATCATCATCTGCATCTTCAAGGAAATGAACTTAACTAAAGGAGAGTAATTCTGGAGCCTCCATGAGTGCCTCTCCTGAGTCCAACTTACCTTTATGCAACTTCTGTGTATGCTCGCCTCGCCCAGATACCTATCCTCAGCAGAGACAGGCTCAAGTGGCACTCAGGAACAATGCATACATAGAAAGTCCCACCTAACCAGTTCTTTTCCAGGCCATAAACTTTTCTTTTAACCTTTCTTTGCAAGGGCTGTTTTCCAAGCACTCCCTCTCTTTCTGTCCTCTGGATATTGATAAAGGCATGCACTTACAGGAATGTGCTCAGAGATGATTCCCCCCAGACTTCCAGGGAGAAGCTCAGGGCCATGGGGCCTGTTAGGTTTCTCTGCGAAATGCTACTTCTTGAAACTATTTCTTTGGGAGGTTTTCTGTCCCATTCTGTCCCAGGAGCCTGGGAAAAAGGCTGCGCCTTTGGATGTTTTGCTCAGCAGCTTGACATGGGCCATGATGGGGATAATGGCAGAGGCAAATAATGCAAATCCCAAGTGCTTCATTAGATATGAAGATGAAAGGGCATTCCCAGGCATGAGAGCTACTCTGCCACCCAGGATGATGGGATGCAACCAGGGACCCTGCTCACACCAGTACCTCTTTGGATAAGAAATCGAGATATTTTACTCCAGAGATCCACTTATGAGGGGGCAGGAAGGAGAGAAATGGAGAGGGCACCCCATTGGGAACACCCCAGACTAGAGCCACCATGCTGGTTTCTGATCTTGAGAATTTCAGAGGCAGAATATAAACACTTCGGTCTTACCTTGGGGCTCCTGGGACACAGATGAGCTAAGTTTTCTGAGCCTGTCATGGCAAACAACATAATGTTGCTAATCAAACTTCCTGTGCGCCCACCCAGTTTGATAAATCAGCCTTTTGATGCACTAAGTGAAGATGAATTAGCAGTAATGAGGCTGTGACAGCTCCCTGAGGCACAGGCTGACAGAGAGAGCTTTGATGGCTGTGGCAAGAAGGAGGAGAAGCTCTTTTCAGGGATCAGTTCAAGCTGCCAAGTTTGTGCAAATAACCCTCCAATGGATGCTGAAGTCATCTGAGAACCAGATGTTTGCTGTCTTCCTACAATGAGCCACATGCCATAAGCCCCAACTTATGGGCAGACCATAACATGGAATCAACCCATTCTGTTATGTGGGAAATGGAGGCTGGCAATGGCAGCCTGCTAAAACCTTTTTCCTTTGCAAGGCTGCCTACTACACAGCTAGTCTCCAACAGCCCAGCAATGGACAGTTGGTACTGGTTAGCTAATCTCCTTCATGCCCAGGGACTGCAAACTCGTAGCCTATGGACCACATTTAGCTTGCATACGGGATTTGTTGGGCTCACATAGCATTGTTGAAAAACTGGCATTTTATTGCCAATATTTACAATTGGACATTTCATGTTAAAATACAGATATCTAGCTTCTTTTACAAGAAGAATCATAAAATCTTGGAAACACTGGCTCAGCATTCTTGCATGGCAACAACAAGCTGGGGTCGTCCAGATAGTCCCCTTTACACAAGGCGCACACCAATTGAAGAAAGCAGAGGACAGCCCGGCTCATGAGGAATGGACTGTCTACACACTCCAAGGATGGAAAAAGAAGCTACACCTTGGTGCCTCACGCCTGTGATCCCAGTACTTCAGGAGGCCGAGGTGGAAGGATCACAAGGTCAGGAGATCAAGACCGTCCTGGCTAACATGGTGAAACCCCGTCTCTACTAAAAATGTAAAAAATTACCCTGGAGGCTGAGGCAAGATAATCACTTGAACCAGGGCGGTGGAGGTTGCAGTGAGCTGAGATCACACCACTGCACTCCAGCCTGGGTGACAGAGTGAGACTCCGTCTCCAAAAAAAAAAAAAGCTACACCTCCACCCTTGTTCCCCACATTCCCCATATATGGTGAATTTTTTCACAGTCCTTATCCTTTAGTGATAACGCACTGAAATATTTACAGATGAATTATATGCTATCTGGGAATTATATGAAAACAGCATGGGTGTAGGGGCATAGATGAAAGAAAATTGGCCATAATTGCCTTAGCTTGGAAGTGGCCAGACCCCAAGGCTTTGGCAGAAGCCAAGGCAGAGGTCCCTCCCTCCAGTCATTATGTCCAGCTCCACACATGCTCTCAAGTTTACCACAATCTCCAGCCATCCTTACAGCCCTGCACCCAGCTGGTTTCACTCAGTTGACATTAACTACCAGGTTCCAGAATGTATCTAAGTTTGTGCCCCGTGTTTTATAATAGTTAGCAGGGGTAACTGAGTTGCTATTATGTTGCTGAGCTACAAAGGCTGTGTCTGAATGATGCTCTCAGATCCTCTCACCTAATCCTCCCCATCAAGGGGTAGCGGCAGGAGGAGGAGCACTCTTGAGGCTAAGGAGGCTTGAGGCAACACTGGTGGCTTTTGAGCAAAGTGTTGATTTTCTCACCTCCCCAGCCCTGCCTGGAGACTTCAGCCCTGTGTCTGGAGGCCCCTGTTTCTGAAGCACAGCTCCTTTAGGTTCCTTTTCTTCCCTGCTGATATTCCATGGGACACAGCAAACACAAATCTCTCTCCCTAAAGGTTCCATTTGCTTTAGACTTTCTACGACTGATCATCTAATTACCTTTGCAGCCCAGGAAGCGCTAATCTCTTCAGCAACTGAGGTGCGTGTCACAGATTGAAACAAAACATTCCATCTTCCTGGCATGAGGCAAATCGAGGTCTGGACTCTACCGCATGCATCAGCTTGATAGGCAGGGCTGCTGGTGACCTGGGAGAGGGGCCTGCCCATTACCTTTGTGCCTTTTTTTCTCCATGCAGTGCTGGGCTCCCTGAGGGAAGGCTGGTTCTGTCCCCCTCTTTTCTTATCTGTAAGCCTAACAAATATGCTAGGGTTTGCGTGATGGGGGAGAGGAGGATTCTGGTCCCCTTCACGACTAATGCTGATGACAGTGAACAAGTGGATCCAGCTGCTACTGGTCCTTTCAACTTCTATTTCAGAAAACACCAGCATCTCTGTTACCAGGCTTATTTGTATGCTTGGGTTGTTTGAGATGATGAGGCTCAGTGGTCTCAGCCTCTTGCAAATTCCTTTCTCACCATGGCCTCTATTGCTCATCTGAGGCCACCTCCTCCGAGAAGCCTTCTATGATCTATTTTTGGGCAAATTATTTATTCCTCTTCAATTTCATAGTACACTATTGGGTCTTGTTGGCACTTGTGGTACCAAAATCTGCAAGTCTGTCTCTCTCCTCTCCTATGCTCTTTAAGAACAAGGCTTGTATCTTATTCATCTTTTGCTCCTGGAGTATCCAGCGCATTTTAGCACAGTGTGGCGCTCAGCAAGGACAACTAACTTGAGAGGAAAGATACATATTAGAAGCTCTCTAGTGACCTCCAAGTTTTGGGCAGATTGGATTAACCATCGCTCTCCAATCACTGTTTTGGGAAAGGACGCTGACGGATGTGCACCGCACACCATATGTTCCCTTCCAGGATCCTGTGCTCTCTCTGTCCTCCTAGCATACCAGGAGAGCTGTCAGCTCACCAGGCAGTTAGTCCTCTGCCAAACCTGTGTACACCAGTTGTTTTGTCATTGTCATTAGTTTAGCTCACTATTTCATAAACAATGAAATATGGATGCCAAGTCAAAATATTGATCCATGAAAACTAAGTGGAATGCATTGGGAAAAAT
The DNA here is from genome assembly GCF_029289425.2 of Pan paniscus. Lineage (NCBI taxonomy): Eukaryota > Metazoa > Chordata > Mammalia > Primates > Hominidae > Pan > Pan paniscus. The sequence continues at coordinate 114,188,322 of NC_073258.2, forward strand.
TTTGATAAAGAAAAATTGCTAAAAACAAACAAACAAAAAACCTAACTAGTTATCTAATATGCAAATGAGATAACTGAAAATTCTTAAAATCTAAGCGTCTACACTATATCATTTTGTAAGTTTAAGTCTTTGCTCTGCTTTAAAAAATAAAACTAAAAAAAACTGGAAGCTGTAAGTAAAGTACTATGGGTACACTTAAGCAAATAGGGTGAGGCAAGACTCCAGTTGATGAATTTGTTTTTGTTGTTGTTGTTGTTTGTGTTTTTGTTTTTCTTTCTCGCTCTGTGGCCCAGGCTGGAGCGCAGTGGCACAATTTCGGCTCACTGCAACCTCCGCCTCTTGGGTTCAAGCAATTCTACTGCCTCAGCCTCCAGAATAGCTGAGATCACAGGCATGCACCACACCCAACTAATTTTTATGTTTTTTAGTAGAGACGGGGTTTCACCATGTTGACCAGGCTGGTCTCAAACTCCTGACCTCCAGTGATCTGTGCGCCTCAGCCTCCCAAAGTGCTGGGAGTATAGGCATGAGCTACTGCGCCCAGCTGGTGTATTTGTACTCAAAGAAATGACCCAAGATATGAACAGAACGTTTGGTAAATGAACGTACGTGAATGCCCTAAGGTAAAATGAAATGATTGGAGTATCATTTTTTAAATGAATTCCCTGTTTAAAGAACTTTTGAAATTAGTCAATCCACCGTACTGAATATGAGGGCTTCTGCTGTACTGACTGGCCAGCATATCAGCTTTTTCTATCTATGTTCAGTCTCTAACAGGGCTGTATGTTCCTTGAGGAAATTACATGCTTTACACATCCACAACCTGAATGACTGTCCTTTACACTCCATGGGCCATCTATAAATGGTGGCTGATGATGACGGTGATTGCTCCTTTATTCACCACACATTTGCTGAGCCCCTATTATATGCAGCACTGATTAGGGACTAAGGGTACAACGTTGAACAAGAGAGGCAAGCTCCATTGTCCTCACGGAGGCCGCCATCTGGATAGAGGTACTAGCTCGACAGCTGGGGCTCTGATATGAGCACAAGCCGGACCAGTGAGTAGGAAAGAGGGTGCACATTTTGCAGAGAGGGTAACGTGGCTAATGTCACACACTAAACAGATGAACTTCCTGCCACTTTTGTAGCTGCATGGGATCTTTCACTGCACGGGACAGATTTTTGGCAGAAGCAAAGGCTCTGGGAGTCTAGCAAAAATAAGAAAGCAGAAAAATATTAAAGCAAGACTGCAAAACTCAGTGCTGCACACTCCATCACAAGTGTGAAAATAGCTCCACATTCTGAAAACACCTGACCAGCACTCTTCAAAAATCTCAAGGTCATGAAAGACAAGGAAAGACTGAGGAGCTGTCACAGATTGCAGGAGACTCAGATGTGGCAACCAAACCATGTGGGATCCTGGATTTGATCCTGGGCCAGGAAAAGGACATTAGTGGAAAAACTGGCAAAATGCAAATAAAATCTGTCATTTAGTTAATAATATTGAGCCAATGTTATTTTCTTAGTTTTGATCATCACTCTGTGGTTATATAAAACGTTCACTTTAGGGGAAGCTGAGTGAAGGGTATACGGGAACTCTCTGCACTACTTTTGCTACTCTTCTGCAAGTCTAAAATTATCTCGAGTGGAAAACAGGCATTCACACAGGCACTTCCGATACCCAGGTATCTGTGTGAAAGCGCTGTCCAGGCCTTCCTGAGGCATCGTATCCTCCTCTCACCTGCAGGCAAGGATGCAGAAACTTTTTCCAGGCAAAGGGGAGGGTCCTCTTCTCCTTCACCCTTGGATGGAGCAAATATCAAGTATCTGTCCCACATGGTGCTGACTGCGCATGCAAGGGGCAGGAGGCAGAGAAGCAGAAAAGGAGGAGAGGGGAATTAATATCTGTCAATTGATCCATTTTTTGTAGCCATCATTTTAAGCACCTACTGTGTTCCAGGCACAGCAACCCTCCTTATACATGTGCTCTCCATGAATCCTCATCACGTCTCCATTTTTCAGGAGATGGAGGCCCAGAGAACTTCAAAAATTTATCCATAGTTCTAGCTGCTAGGTGATAGAGGCAGGACTCTAACAAGCTCAGCCTGTCTCCAGAGCCACTGCTAGCTACAGAGACGCTGGGGGTGGCCCGGCCTTGGAGGCATTTTCCGGCCTGTTCTGGAGCATTTCCAGGGGCCTGGGTCCGTGAGTTCCAGTGAGTTGCCTGTTGTCCTGGCCCAGGAAGTTTTTCTCTGTGTCTGACCTGCAATTGTCCCCTTGCTTCCTGCCAGACCTCAGTGGCATGTTTCACTCCTCCTGGGACACATGGACCCCACTTCATGCATGGGAAGTACATGGAGGGTCTTCAGCTCCCCCTTCCCACTAGCCCCTTTCCAGAAGCCCTGATGACAGATCTGATACAGTCACCCCACCTCCATGGATCCCACCCTAGTTCCCCAGGCACTCTCTTCATCCAAACTCCTTAGAGTCACGTCTGCCGAAAAGACCAGTTTCTACCCCCGGGCGCTGAGTCAGACACAGAGTTGCTGTCAGAACTGGAGAAAACACAGCAGTCATAGTAACGGTAGCTCCTGTTTATTGACTGTTCACCGTATACTGGACACTGTCTTGCACACTGTACACACCTTTGTCCTAATTCTAAAAGCAACCTTAAAAGGGAAACATTACTAATCCTTTTTCACAGATAATGCCAATGAGGCCAAGGGAGTTCCTTTAATAACCTATGTCAACTAGGAAGTGGCAGTGGAGGATGGAAGACTGGGTTTGTCTAGTTGCAAAACCTCTGTTTCCACAGTGGCAATGAGGCACCCCCTACTAACATTAACATACTGCAAATGCAAGATGGGATATTTGGAAATAGTTTACCCATGTTGCTGCTAAGCCTCATAATAATCCTGTAAATTCAATCCCATGTCCCCATTGTACAGTACACATTGATGCAAGTAGTTGTGAAAATGAGAAACAGAGAGAAGTCCTGTGGAGGCATGTGGCTGTAAGAGCACCATTTAGGAACTCAGTGTTGGTGGCGAGTGAGGATGAGGCCGACACTGACAGTAAGGCATATTCCCTGTGTTTCCAAAGTGGGAGGGGTCTTCAAGGAACCATCACACCATTGCCACAGGAGCTGATGGCTGATAGGACAGAATTCCTAACTTGCTGCTGTGGGCTTCATCTGCAGTCTTGACTCCTAAGCAGCACTCACACCAGATAAGAAGAGGGCTGCACAAATGCTGAGCAAACTCAGATCTGTGTAGATGCCCTCAGGGAACTTGGGATCCTCTAGCATGTCATAGCCCTTGCAAGTCCAAACCTGCCCACTTCTGCTCCAGCCTCCAAAGACAGCAGCCCCACCCTCCCCGGGCCTGGGGTAAAGTCGGGAGGCCCGCTGGGCTGCATGGCCACACTCTGTTCTGTTGTGCCCGTGTCTGTCCCTGCTGCTGCTGCCCTGGAATTGCTCAGGCTCCGTGATGTTGTTTTTTAAATCATAAAATCCTCTCCCCGCTCCTGTGCCTTTCCTGGGGGAGCTCTCTCGGGCTTTTAATTGAATTTGCAGTTTCTGGCACACCCCTGTTACACAGAATGCTTGGTATGGGCAGATGGAAGTGCCCGTGAGAACCAAAACAAGGAAACTTTGACAGGATTCAAGGCCTCCATACCACCCTCTGAAAAAAAAAAAAAAGGAGAGAAAGAAAGAAAAGAAAGTGCTGCTTGTTCCAGCACCTGCAGAGGATGCGAGCCAGCCAGCAAATTCACTACTCACCTTGCATATGAACGAACAAACACACACGGGTTTGGTGGGCAACAGAGAAGGCAGGCGGAACTCTGGGGTATGAGTGGTCCATGAAGCAAGACAGACAGACATGGGGCGGGGTGTGCAGGGACAGAATTCTGACAGGCAGTCAGCATCTGGCTTCTGGCCCCTGCTCTGCCCCACATTTCCAACCATGTGACCTCAAGCAAGTGGCTTCCCTCTTCTGGCCCTGGATGTCCTTTTGTAGCAAACATGTGTGGCCACATCAGAGGACACACAAGGCTTCCTCCCACCAGTCCTAAGATTCTAATCTACCATGATGCGATCTCCAGCCTTGTCCATGTTGAGGGGCCAGTAGCTGAAGGAGGGAGCTCAGGGTGCCTAGGCCCTCCCTGCTTGTCAGTCTGGGGACAACTGTCTACTGTGGTTAAAGCAGGTGTCTGCGGCCATGATGAAGGTAAGATCCCACAAAGGGATACTGAGGGGGCTCTAGATGGTGTCTGGCAGCAGAGAATGTAGTCAGAGGACCTTCAGGCTAGGAAGTCATCATCACTCTGCGAGATGGAACCACGAAACAGGGAGTGAGTGAGTCACCAGAGATAATGAGCTCCGAGGCAGGAAGACGCAGGAGTCTAATGACGTTCTTTTCCTGTCCTGATGAGATCTCTTGTCCATAGGCCAGTAGAGCACCCAAGCCCAGAGCAATGGGTAAGGGGGTCTGACTTCAACCTGGGGCAGCCGCTCCTTGGAAGGAACCAGGCAGCAACTGTGATTCCAGCACCCCAGCCCAGCCCAGATGCACGGTGGCTGAAAACCACGCCTCAAGCTCTGGGGGAACTCCCTGGCTATTCTTGGAAACACAGAGACTCCTGGCTCCCTGTCAGAGCTGCTCCCCACTCTAAAAAGCCCAGGAGTCACTGCCACAATATTTTTCCTTCTGAAGGAGGTGGCATCTCAGTAATTGCAACGTGGTGCTCTCTTGACAGCAGTATTAATCACCTGTCTTCATCTCAGCCCCAGCCATGAGAGAGGAACAGGAGGAAGACAGAGCCGGAGGGCCTGGTGTTGTTCACTGTCCTCATCCAAGGGCATGGGTACAGCAGTCTATTCTGTCTCTTCCTCAAGCTCATTGTCACTTCCGAGAGGGGACTGGGGTCAGGCCTCATTCAGGTTCCCTAGAGTGGAAAGGATTGGTAAGGAGCTGGGTAGCTCTCCTTGGCCACCTCTAAAGGAGCTGCACCACACTGGGCCTGCGAAGAGGAGACCAGGCCCACAGACCCAGGCAGGATGGAGGAGATGGGAGGGGTCAGCAGGGGGCCAAATTCAAGAGTCTCTTCCCAACCCTACCTTTAGCCTGCCTTCCTGACCATCCTGCACATGCCCACCAAGTCCACCACCCAAAGCCATGGCTTCAGGCTCATGTCACCGCCTCGCTCAAAATATCTTCTATGACTCCCCTGAAGGGAAAAGTCCAGATTCTTTAGCTCTCTGTCTTTGATCTTCCCACATTACCTGCTGGCCCCTCCTGTGGACAGGCTAGACTGCAGCTGGCGTTGATCTAGTCTGTGACTTTTGTACCCCTCGCTTCCCCTCATCCTCCTTTGAATGCTGCCATTTCTCCACCTGCCTCCCCATTCCCAACTGTCCAAATCCTTCCAACTCTTCAAAGGGAAAAGCCCACCTCCTAGAATAGCCTTCCCTGAACCCTCTGAGCTCATCAAGACTTCTTCCTGCTGTGCTCCCATAGAGTCTGATATGGGAGGCTCTGCCAAGGTAATATTGTAAAGTTGAGGCATGTCCCAGACCCCTGGGGGAGGAGGGAACCTGAGATGCCCTGGGAAATTGGGCAGGTGAGACAGGAAGGCCTTGGCATTCATGACGTTTGGACATGTCAAGCACCTGTGCTACACAAATGAGTTGGGAACTGCAGGCGTCCTTCCAACATGAGCAGATCATATGAGCCAAGGGCAGGCTTGGAAAAGCATAATGCTGCTTCCCCCTGAGCACATGCCATCATAGGTGCACAGTAAAACTTCTAGATGAATAAATGCTGGGCTAGCAGAGTGACGGCCATAACACGGAGCTGCTCCCACCAAGATGGTGTCAGCCATGGGAGGACTGTTAGCCAGTTAAGCCGTGATTTTAAGCTGGAGTAATAGTTGAAGAGAGTGCAGAAATGGCCTGAATACCTAGCAAGTGGATATACTCAGACAAGCCGGATGGGTCTTCCAAGAATTGGAGCCAGAGAGAGACTACCAGAGAAGCGAAAATTCACCCCAAAGTCAGAGCAAAATGGCTGAGAGCCAAGAAAGAAATCAGGGGGCGGTGTTTAGTGAGCAGTTGTGGGTAGAACTGATTGCTCCCTGAGCTACCGTTCAGATTAGCACCAGCCCTGCTGTTCCACTTGTCTCGCTGTGCAGTTCATATCTCTTCCATTTTGTATGCACTTATTCCCAGCATCCAGAGCTGCACCTGCCACCCTCCATGAATGCAATGTTCACAAGTGAAGTAGTGGGAGGTGGCTGGTAAACTGGAGAGAATGGGATCCTTAGTCTATTGTTGCCATTTGAGAATGGAAACAATATTTCAAAAGAAGACAGAAATTGGAACTTTTATTTGAAATCTCCCTATCATGAAATCCCAGCAACTAACTCATCACACTAGCTGAGCCAAAGCACTTCCAGCTTGCATCCTCTACTCACACCATCTAAAACACCAATGCCAAACAAGCAACCAGAGCTAACAACATTGTTGTGCTTTTTGAAGGCCTCAAAACAGCCCTCTGACCAAGCAGGGCAAGGTTATTACTCCCTCTTTAAGAGCTGAAGAAGCTGGCCCAGAGAGGCTTCTCTATTTGCACAAGATTACTCAGCTAGTTAGTAGCAAAGGCAGGATCAGAACTCACATCTCAACATTCTGCCTCAAAGGCTCCTCTCCCAAACCCCACCTTGTCTCCACAGCCTAATGGACAGCAGAGCCAAAGCAGTTAATAAAATAGTCTGAGACCAACAGTGTTGGCTAGGTGATCATGGTATCCTTAGCAGAGAAATAGATAGGCAGTCTACTACATTCTCACTTAATCTCTTTAAGTAGAAGAGTTCTACATCAAGTGATCAGAAGTCTAACTTTCTTCACCAAAACAGAGAGTTATGGCCCCTGATTAATTCCCAGATTTGAGCCAATTGACAGATGCAGAACCCGTGAATGAAGGAGAGACTTGGTCCTCTTGAGGAAGACCCCTGCCAAAAATTTACATTGTTAATATTTCTCCCAGCTTTCTCCAAAGGGACCACTCCTTACCAGGGTAACTATGCATTGGGAAAATAAAATAGACTTTTGGAGGATTACTAGATTAGGTGAGGGCTCTGACCAGGCTCTAATGACACTAATTCCTGGAGACTCAAAACATCACTGTAGCCCCCAGTCAAAGGTGGGACTTCTGGAGGTCAGGCAATCAATGGAGATTTAGCTCAGTTCCTTCTCACAGTGGGTCCAGTGGGTCTGCGGACCCATCCTGTAGTTACCTCTCTGGTTCCAGAACACATAATTGGAATAGGCGTATTCAGCAACTTGCAGAATCGCCACTGCACAGGACTGGCTAGATTCTTTTAAGCTGTTAAGAATATGTATCCAAAACTTGTTAATAAGGCAGCAAGCCCACCTCAGGCTTTGATTCTCCAGGAGAATCTGTTTTGTTTGTTTACTATTTACCATCCACAAGGGGCCTAAACCTATGAGATAGATGCTAACAGTTAGAAAAGATGGTAACATGTGAGTGATTTCCATCCAGTAGAGAAGATTGTCCAAAGCCTTATGATTTTGTTGCCCTGTGAGACATTAAGTTTTGCATCTAATTTAGCAATCTTATTCCAGATTTCTTCCACGTATATATGTATATATATAATTTTTCCTGTATCCTCTTTTATTTATTATTTATTTATTTATTTTGAGATGGAATCTTGCTCTGTCACCCAGGCTGGAGTGCAGTGGCACAATCTTGGCTCACTGCTACCTCTGCTTCCGGGTTCAAGTGATTCTCCTGCCTCAGCCTCCCAAGTAACTGGGATTACAGGCACCTGCCACCACGCCCGGCTAATTTTGTATTTTTAGTAGAGATGGGGTTTTACCATGTCGGCCAGGCTGGTCTCAAACTCCTGACCTTAAGTGATCCACTGGCCTCAGCCTCCCAACGTGCTGGGATTATAGGCCTGTATCCGCTCTTAAACCCAGCTTTGTCATTCTGCTAGTTGTCTCATTCATGAGTTAAATGAATCTTTGACATGTAATTGTTTGAGAAACAGATTTTTAATCTTTTGAAAAATATTACTTTAACAGTGTACATGACTCAAAAAATAAACATTCACAGGAAAATTCCATAGCTGGGATGGATTAGGAGGCTGAGTGAGCTCCATTGTCCCATTTCTTCTCCTCTCCTCTGGCCCCCTCCAGCCCAACACATTCAACTCACACCCCAGCCTGCCTGCCAGCAGCCCAAGAGGCCTGCAGGAAAGCCTGCACGCTTCTTTTAATGGGGATCTGTGCGTCAAGTTCGGCCGTTGTGGTTGTAGTACTTACTGCTTGCAAAGTAAGAGGTGGCTGACCCCAAATCATATTGGGACACAGGCATGTTTCAGGTAATTGAGAGCATGACAACCTCTCCAGGAGTCAGATAAAAGCCAGGAGAAAGGGCAATGTTGTCTGACAGCCAAGGGGCCGGTGGATCCTTTATGTAAATAACTTGAAAAATAAATACACAAGAAAAGCAGCAACTGTGAAGCTGTGGTTTCCAGAAGATGGGGAAAGCTTGTCTGAAGTTTAGCCCTTGCTTTCCATGTTGAGGAGCAAGGGCTAGGGCCACTGGTGTGCATGCATGTGTGTGTGTGTGTGTGTGTGTGTGTGTGTGTGCGTGCGCGCGTGCACATTGGGGGACAGGAAATGAGACACTGCTGATTCAGGTCCACCCTCAGCTCCCCAGGGTCCTACTCAAACCACACATCTTCTGGAATTCTTCCCTGACCACTGACCACTGACCACTGGATATCCCAGTAGTATGGTCCTTCTCTGAACCAGTCCCCATCTTTTTTTTTTTTTTTTTTCTGAGATAAGGTCTTGCTTTGTTATCCAGGCTGGAGTGCAGTGGTGCAATGTCAGCTCACTGCTACCTCCTCCTCCTGGGTTCAAGCAATTCTCCTGCCTCAGCCTCTTGAGTAGCTGGGATCACAGGTTTCTGCCACCATGTCCAGCTAATTTTTGTATTTTTTTTTTTAGTAGAGACGGGGTTTCACCATGTTGGCCAGGCTGGTCTCAAACTCCTGAACTCAGGTGATCTACCCGCCTCGGCCTCCCAAAGCGCTGGGATTTCAGGTGTGAGCCACCCTACCCAGCCACTATCCCTTTTTGCCTATAGTACTTCACACCATACTTTACTTTATGCTCTTTATTTTATTAGGAGTTAGCAGGCCTGTATTTTAGTCCTGGGGTTCTGCATCTTGTTAGCCGAGTGACTTTGGGCAAGTTACTTAATCTCCATCTCCCTCTCTAAGCCACAGTTTTATCACCTATCAAATGAGTACGTAAGAAAGTTTCCTACTTTCTCTACTCCGTGGGGCAGTAAACATCAAGTCCTAGGTTCACATCCTGGCTCCATGCATACAATATCAACAATAAAAAATACTGAAAAACCCACTTAACTGCTGCTGCTCATTTTATTCATCTAGGAAGTGGGGGTGATGATAACAGTATCTACCCCATTGGGGTAGTTGTACAGATTGAGTTGTAAAGTTTCAATGAGATAATGTATGTTGAGTGAGGATACTGATGCCTGGTATACCATACTCACTCAGTCCGTGTTAACTATTTTAACTGAGAAAGCTTTGAAGTAGTAAGATGCCTATCAAATGAGAAGTTTTAGAATTACGATTGCCTGTTTTCTTGTATTCTTCTCTGTCTCGGATTTGTTAGTTATGCCTTCTTAGGTAGATTTCAAGTTCGTAAAATAATTCGACAACTATTTATTGAATACTTTAGAAATGCTAAGCAATGTAGATAACAAAATAAGCAAGATAGAGTCATTATCTTCCAGGAGACCACAGTGCAGGGAGAGAAACAAGTCCACAGATGATTAACACGTTCCATGACGGAGATGCCGGCACACGGAAGGGGTTGTCCCCCCAGGCTGGACTCTCTAAAGACAGGGCTGGGTCACATGATTTTTTAAAAGTCCCCTCCTTATTCCTCTGCACCTTTTACTCTACTCCTAGGACAGAGCTTTGTATGTGATAGAAGGTCAATGTATATTAGTCAAATAAACGTGTAGAATTGAGCAATCATTCTTATTATCTAGGTTACCCAGAGTCCTTTTGATGGGGGGCTGGGGGGAGGATGGAACTAATATTAGGAAGGAAACTAGTATTAACAGAGAACCTGGCACATCCCAAATACTGGGAAAGACATTTTATATATGGACCAGTGGTGTGCTGGGGCTGGTGGGTGGCTCACTCTTCCTCACTCTACATTTAAAGAAGGCAGGTTGGTGGCTTCAAATCAGCTACAGTTTGAGTCTTTACACAATAAAATCATTAAATGCTTCAAATTAGAGCATTATTATTTTTGGAGAGCTAGTTGTTAAAATATTTACCAGCGGACACTATATGGTCCTCTTGCAATAATCTAGTTACAGGTGAAGGGATTAGGATTCACGCTTGAACCTGGGAGGTGGAGATTTCAGTGAGCTGAGGTCACCCCACTGCACTCCAGCCTGGGCAATAGAGTGAGACTCCATCATGGAAAAATAATTATTATTATATATATACATATATATATGAATTAGGATTCAGAGAGGTTGAGTAATTTGCTCCAGGTCACACAGATCATAGAAGGCAGACTTGGGACTTAAACTCATCTGATTCCAAAGCCCTGGCTTTTCCCTTTGTAACTTGTGACCCACCCATCCCCCTTGTGTCCCAGTGGGCTTGATCAGGAACAGATTAGTGCATTGTCTGTACTTCATCCTGGCTGAAGGGCAGAACAGAAAAGCTTCACTCTCTACTCAGTCTCCTTGTAAAAGTCAGAGCTCCCTGGACCAGGCACACCCATGTTCACTACAGCATTATTCATAATAGCAGAAGTGGAAGCAACCTAAGTGTCTACTAATGGATGAGTAGATAGAGAAAACGTGGTATCCACATACAATGGGATATTATTCAGCCTTAAGAGAAGGAAATCCTAATGGAATCAGACAGAGATCCAAGAAGTAAACCCATGCATCTATAGTCAATCAATTCTCAACAAAAAGGCCAAGAACACACAGTGAGAAAAGGGCAGTCTCTTCAATGAGAGGTGTTGGGAAAACTGGCTGTCCACATGCTGAAGAATGAAATTGTACGCTTGTCTCACCCTTTATAAAAGAATCAACTTAAAATAAAGACTTAAATGTAACACTTGAAACTGTAAAACTACTAGAAGAAAATATAGGGGAAAAGCTATAAGATGTTGATCTGGGCCGGGCACGGTGGCTCATGCATGTAATCTCAGTACTTTGGGAGGCCGAAGTGGATGGATCACGAGGTCAGGAGTTCGAGACCATCTTGGCCAACATGGTGAGACCCTGTCTCTACTAAAAAAATTAAATAAAGTAATACAAAAAATTAGCCAGGCATGGTGGCAGGCGCCTGTAGTCCCAGCTACTTGGGAGGCTGAGGCAGAGAATTGCTTGAACCTGGGAGGTGGAGGTTGCTGTGAGCCGAGATCACACCACAGCACTCCAGCCTGGGTGACAGAGCAAGACTCCATCTCAAAAAAATAATAATAAATAAAAAAGATGTTGATTTGGCAATTATTTTTTGCATATGACCCCAAAATCACAGTCTACAAAAGAAAAATCAACAAATTGAATTACATCAAACTAAAATGTTTCTACGTAGTAAAGGAAACAATAAATTGAGAGAAAATATTTGCAAATCATACATCAGATAAGGAGCTCATATACAAAACATATAAGGAACTCAAACTACTCAATACCAAGATAAAAAATAACCCTGTTTAAGAATGTGCAAAGGACCTGAATAGGCATTTGTCAAAAAAAAGACATGCAAAAGGTCAACATGTATTTTTAAAAAATGCTCAACATCACTATTCGTCAGGGAGATGCAAAATAAAACCACAATGAGATGTCACCTCACGCTGGATAGAATGGCTATTATCAAAAATATGGTAGACCACAAATGGTACCAAGGATGTAGAGAAAAGGGAACACTTATAAACCGTTGGTGGAAATATAAATTAACATAGCCATTTTGGAGAATAATATGCAGGTTCCTCAAAAAACTAAAAATAGCATTACCATATAATCCAGCAATCTTACATCTGGGTGTGTCTCCAAAGGAACTAAGATCAGCACGTTGAAGAGATATCTGTACCCTCATGTTTATGGTGGCATTATTCACAATAGCCAAGATTTGGAAACAACCTAAGTGCCCATCAACAGATAAAGATTGAAAAAAACAACGTGATCTATATATCCACAATGGAATACAATCCAGCCTTTACAAAGAATGAAATTCTGTCATTTATGACAACTTGGGTGAATCTAGGGGACATTACACTAAATGAAATAAGCCAAGCACAGAAAGACATTGTATGATCTTGCTTATATGTGGAATCTACGAATTTGAACTCATAGAAGTAGAAGGTAAAATGGTGGTTACCAGAGCCTATTGGCAGAGTGAGGGTTGACTAAGTTTTTTCTTTTTTTTTTTGAGACGGAGTCTCGCTCTGTCGCCCAGGCTGGAGTGCAGTGGCGCGATCTCGGCTCACTGCAAGCTCCGCCTCCCGGGTTCACGCCATTCTCCTGCCTCAGCCTCCCGAGTAGCTGGGACTACAGGCGCCCGCTACCACGCCCGGCTAATTTTTTGTATTTTTAGTAGAGACGGGGTTTCACCGTGTTAGCCAGGATGGTCTCGATCTCCTGACCTCGTGATCCGCCCGCCTCGGCCTCCCAAAGTGCTGGGATTACAGGCGTGAGCCACCGCGCCCGGCCTTGACTAAGTTTTAATTAGGCAACAGGAATAAGTTTTGGTGATCCATTGCATTGCAACGTGACTATAGTTAGTAATGACAAGTTGTCTATTTCAAAATTGCTAAAAGAATGAATGTTTAATGTTCTCACCACAAAAAAATGATAAGTATGTGAGGTGATGGGTACGTTAATTAGCCTCATTTGCTCGTTCCACAATACATACATGTATTGAAGCATTACATTGTACCCCATAAACACATTCAATTATTATTTTTCAATAAAAATACAATTTTTTTTAAAAAAAGAAGAAAATCCTGTCACATGCTACAACATGGATGAACCTTGAAGACAGCATGCTAAGGGAAATAGGCCAGGCAGAAAAAGACAAATACTGCATTATGTGAGGTATCTAAAGGAGTCAAATTCATAGAGACAGAAGGTAAAATGGTGGTGGCCAGAGGCTGCAGAGAGAGTAACATGGAGAATTCGTGTTGAATGGGTATAGAGCTTCAGTGTTTCAAGACGAGAAAGTTCTGGAGATCTATTTTACAATAACATAAATATTCTTAACATTATCAAACTGTACACGTCAAAATTATTAAGATGGTAAATTTCACATCATGTATTTTTTTAACCACAATAAAAGAAAATAAACTGTGATCCCCAATGGAATTCACATGCACACATCCGACCTGCAGCAAAAAGGAATGAATGGATCCCTGGGCTCACCGTGGGCCTCCATGTGCAGCATTTGAGAGGCAGCCACCACCATAGGAGCCACCACGCTGGGAGACTGACACTAGGAGACCCAAGCAGCTCCAGAGGCAATGGGAGAGGCAGATGACAGTACGTAGGTAGCTGCCGGGAAGACAGACCTGCATTTGAATCCTGACTGTGCCGCTTCCCTAGAGGAGTCACTCAACCTCTGTGAGGTGCAGTGGCCACATCAGATGGTCTCTCTCCCTCCAGTGGGTCTGGGTAGTTAAAGAACATATGCCTAGTACAGATGTCACTTTACTCAGTAAATATCCACTCATCCAATTACAGAAAGCTACAAGTAAATAACAAGAAGGGGAGATCTCAGCAATACAAAGCGACCCTGTTCTCTTGTTCAGTGCTGCTTTGTGGACTGTACAGTTCTATTTCTGGGCAGGGCCCTCAAGGATGAATCTACAAAGTTTATAGTACTTCTGCTTCCACCGAGTTGAAAGAGTGCAATAGAACTGGCCTCACTGGCTTCAAGGTCTCCTGCCACCCCTTGCCCCAGGAACTGAGCTCCAGAATCCCCTCTCCATTACCGCCCCCCCGACCCCCAACTATTTACATGTAAATGAAAAACGAAGAAAGGGAAGCCTGGGACCTTGTTGACTATGAATGAAAATTTGTCTAAGTTCTCCACCTTCTGCGAGAGCTGCCCCTGAGCTCTGTCTGCACAGCAAAATCCAGACCTCTGAAGTATCTAATTTGGAAATTATGGGCTGTCCGAGTGGCAGCTCTCCAAGCTGTTAGCTTGATGCTTGTCCTGGTCCCTCTGCAGGTAGCAGTTGCAATCAGCGATAGGTTCTGCCACCTTAGCCCTGCTCATTAGAGCCAGGGCCAATTATGTCCCAGCCCAGGAAGCTGAACCTAACAGCAGCCTCTTGTTCCAAGGGCTGTTCCCCAGTGGGTGGGACACAGCAGGCCAGCAGCAGCCTGGGCTGGGGAGGGGCATGGAAGATCTGTGCCCTCCTGGGTGGTAGGGAAGCCAGACTGTTGAAAAGGAATTCAAAGGACAGAACAAGACTTTCTTAGCTCCCCTTGGGCTCCCAGCTAGCTGGTGACACAGCCGAGACCTGCAATTAGAAAAACAACTGCCTGAGGCAACAGCTCTGCTGGTTAAATGGCGCCTAACCTGGGTATTTAGCAATTTTTATATATAAACACACACATCCCTGTAACACACAGTGTATGGGCTTTTGTTTTTAAATTTTAAAATGATTTTCCACCCTCACCTTTTGATAAATGCTGTTATCAGTAATTTCCTCATTTCGTGCTTTGATTTCCTTTTTTATTGCATATGTAATCTCTGACCCACATGGGTGATATGGGATGCCAGGTGTGGGCCTACAAATATCACCAGAAAAAAAAAATGAGAGAAAAGGTTGTGTTTACTCTTTCTGAAAACACAGCCCTCTATGGTTTCTGTTGGAGAGGCCACAGGATCACCCTGGCACTGGCATGTGGATATACTCCTTCCTTCAAATGCATCAGCTAAGATTAAAGCACTAATTTATTTGAAAGGCTATGTACCAGTTTTGATCTGGGGGAAAAAAATGCTGGTCCACCACAACTTATGCTGTGTGTATATCATCACAAACAAGCTTTGATTATTGTGTGTGTGCATGTGTGTGTGTGTACACATTTGCATATAAATTAGGATTTATTGAATGCCCACTATTTTGGCACTGTGGACTATACTTCTATATTTAAAAGCAGTCTCCAACTTACCCAAGTTCTAAAATTTTGGAATATATTCATTCCTTTATTTGTACATCCTCTTTACAAATATTCAGGGTCTACTATGCACTAAACGCCAAGGGCAAGATCTTATGTGAGGTCATTATCGACCTCACATGCTGGGGGCAGCGATGGGGCTGGGGGAAATAAGAGGCAAGCCATCACATATGTTGTGATATATATCATAATGAAAGTGAAGAAGATAAACCTAGCATATGTAGAAAATATGATCTGGGGCAGCATGGAAATATTGTATCAGACAGATCTAGGCTCAAATACCAGATTCAGTTCTCACCACCTGTGTGGCCTTGATTAACACTTTACTTTCTATCTCTGAGTCTCCGTTTCCTCATCTGTAAAATGGGAGTAATAATTTCTATCTTTTATGGCTGTCACAGAGATTAAAGCTGATGCATATAAGGAAGATAATATAGTCAGTATTTGAAAGTGGTAGATATTATTCACTTGGATAAATTGAATGCACTGTGGGCAAGAAAGCATCTGCTTGAAAAATGAACACCTTAATAGAATATGTGTTTTAAAGCAAGGTTTGTCACCCCAAATGCAGCTCTGGATGGACAAAGGCAGAAAAGTGCGGTTGTTGTTGATTATAGTCTGTAAGGGACTTCATCCAATCCAATACCATCATTTTAGAATAAAAAATCAGAGGACAAGAAAAGTTAACTATACCTAAGCTGCCAGTTAGATGACAGAACTGAGACTAGAACCTAAGACTCCTAATTCTAGAGACCTCCATAAAGACCCATCTGAGTCCATTTTCCTTAGAAAGAAAGCCGAGCAGTGAGAACTAAAAAAGGTGGATCTCATGGAGGCAGAGAATAGTAGTAGTTACCAGAGGCTGGGAAGGGAAGGGGGAGATGGAGAGAGGTTGGTTAATAGATACAAAAATTCAGTTAGATGGACAGAATAAGATCTACCAATAATAGTATAGTACGGTGACTAATTAGCAATAACATATTGTATCATTAAAAATAGACAGAAGAGAAGATTGGAATATTCTCAACATAAAGGAAAGATAAATGTTTGAGGTGACAGATATCCCAGTTTCCCTCATTTGTTCATTACACAGTGCATGCACGTATCAAATTGTCACATGTACCTCCAAAATATGTACAACTATTATGTGTGTACTGCTAATCAGCAAATTAGCAGATTGCCAAATCTTCAAAGAAACTGGGCAGTGGGCCCCAAGGAATAGTGCTGTGGGTCTGGGAAGAAAGAAATCTATGGGATTCCAGCTCTGCTTTGCATTTCTTTGCTTTTTGTGTCCATTCTATTACATTTTCCTGGATCTCTGTGTCTGGCAGACAGAAACTCAGTGGCTATGATTAGAGGCACTATCAAATTGACTGTCTTCAGACAAGCTGCTCATTTCAACCATTATTCCAGTTCCCTCAGTGGGGCTGCTCCAGGGTCGAAGCTGCCAGTGGACCCTGCCCTCTCCTGGCTGGCATTGGTGCCCTGCCCTCCCCAGTCACCCCCAGCCCCAGCAGCACTTGTGTGCTGCCACAGGCTGATGGAACAGGGACTGGGCAGGACAGGGAGGGAGGACATGGGGATACTCAGGTGGGCAGACTTTCCTGAGCCACAGAGAATCTGGGTTCTGCCTCAAGCTGGACTGGCTGTGATCTTGACCTAGGGAGACACTCGAGCTGCCAGCCTCCAAAAGCTTCCTGGGGTCAGAGGCTCCACCTGTTGCTTAAGAGCTCCCTGGCTCCTTTTCTAGACAGAAGAATGTTCAGAGGCACTGCCTGTGGGCCCTCTGCCCTGGCCCCTCCTTGCTGCCAGGCTTTGGGGCAGGCACCCTCCCTGGCCTGTGGGAGCTTGGCTGCTCAGAGGCACATGGACACTGCTGGCCACATGTGCCCCTGTCCCTGCCCTTTGCTCCTCTCCTCCCACCAGGATTATGGGCTCCTGTGGCTGTGACGTTACCGTGGAGACAGGGTGTGGGGAGATGCTGCAGAGGGCAGGGAGCTGCCCAGGGATGAAGATGAGATGAAAGCCAGAGAAACTGGGAGGCTCCAGCATCCTGTGCACTCAGGGAGGTAGTGAAGGCCCAATGCCAAGTCCCAGGTGGAGCCTCCAAGGCCTCAAGTCCCAAAGCTGGCCTGAGAACAGCTCCTTGGAAATCCCCTGTACCTCCTTCTCTGATACCTTCCCTCACCTATCACAGTGAAGGAGTTAACTTTTTCTCCAGACTTACTCAAGTCATTCAACAAGTAATTACTAAGCTATGGACCGGGTCATCAGAGACATCCAGATTGGAAAGCCCAAGAGGGCAGGCTCTGAAGGCTCAGCCCTGCTGGGAGATACTACAGACAGCACCAAATGTTGCCACCTGTGTGCTAAGACAGGCCTGTTGGAAGATGAATCTGCGAGGCCACAGGATCCTCATTTACAGGGGCCCAGAACACCTTGCTAGCACCATCAGCATCCCCTATGTCTTTACAGACTGGCCAGCTGGGCAAACTTAATGATGGGGCTCCCGGTTTCAGAGAGTGAGTCCCGCTAGTTTTGTCTAAGAGGTCCTTGATCTTCTTCTCTATGGAGAGTACAGGTCCCAGGCCTCCCATCCACCACCCCCAGCAAAGCTGAACTCAGTGGCAGGAGTCAGGAAGCCCCCCTTACCCCTGCCTCCACCCCACACATCAGGGAGCAGCAGTAAAATGACTTCTGGAAACACACCCTGGGCACAGTCAAGCCCTGTCCAGATGCAGGGGTTGTTACTATTATTACTATTACCTGGTGGAGATGAGGGATTCCCCCAAGGCAGACTGGAGTATATAAGAGAAGAACATTGCTTTGTGTGAGGCATGGTGAGAGTTAAAGACTAGGATTTTAGTCCTGACTCTGCCCCCAAAAGATCCTGGGTAATTCACTTGGCCTACCGGAGTTCAGTGTGCTCATCTGTGAAATTAGAGCATTAGTCTGAGATCCTGGTGTATAGGAGGCATTTAATAAATGCTTGTAGAATGAACATTGAGTAAACAACTTCAAATCCCTGAGTTCCTTATGACTATATAAAGCACTTAATATGCACACCCAGCTGCCCTCACGGGGAGCAATTCCTGAGTTTCTTATGACTATAAAAGGCATTTAACATGCACGTCCAATCACCACCCTCACAGGGCCTGTGCCCAAGTGCCCCAGAAATCCAGGTTCCCATGGGCCTTCCCTTGCTGGAACATTCAAGGGACCCCTTCCTTCCCCTCTCTTCCTCCAAACTCCCTTTACTTTCCCCCCTTACCAACCATTGTGCCAGCAGGTCAGTGAATCCTTTTTAATCCTGAACTCCCAGTTGTACTAATTGCTTTCTTTCTTGTCCTCATTTGCCTTCTAACTCAGGAGATGAGGCTTCAATTAGATAAGTGGGCAGCTATTCCCAAACAGGTGACTAGGAAGGAAAACAGTCCTACTCTGGAGGAAACAAAAGATGTCTATAAGGAACAGGATCCACCAAGGCAGGAAGCTCCCTTACAGGAGTAAAGAGTGTTCCCCTCCGACCCCCAAGCCCCCAACACCCACCAATTCATGTCCACCTGGAAGCTCAGAAGGTGACCTCATTTAGAAGTGGTCTTTGCAGACATTATTAGTTAAGGATAAGATAGGTTCATTCTGGATTACAGTGGACCCTAAATCAACACCTGGTGTACCCTTATAAGAAGCAGAGAGGAGACAGAGAGCCATGGGGGAGAGACAATCATGTGAAGACAGAGGCAGAGATTGGGGTGATGCTGCCACATGCCAAGGAGCGCCAGGAGCCATGGGGAGCTGGAAGAGACAAGACAGTATCCTCCCCTGCAGGCTTTAGAGGAAGCATGGCCATGCAGGAACAGGTATCATGCTCCATGCAGGAGCAGTGTTTAAGGCATGTGGCTGTGAGCTCTACAGAGGTTCTCCCACCTTCCCTCTCCCTCTGGAGACTTTCTGGATGCCCTGGGTCTCAGGGAGCCCACACAGGTGGGCAGCCAATCTGCTGTACATGCTTCTGAGCAAATCTCAGCATGCTCTGCAAGAGGAAAATATTCACTCATTCACTCCTTCATCTATGCAACAAGTATTTATTGGCATCCTACTACTTCCCACGCATGTGCTAGATGGAACACCCAGAAACTCCCCCTTCTCCTGCCCCCTCCTTTCTGCCCAGTTCCTAAGATCTGACTGATGATGTAGGAGTAATCAGTGGACCTTAGGTGGTTAGTATTATTAAAGACAATAGCACAGCATTCAAGGAGCATATGCACGTCACGTGATACACTGAGCACTGACTTGCCTAATCTGCTTCCCTGTGAGAAAACGGGAATGTTGGTGGTGCTGTAGCCCCATCACATAAAGTGAACCCCTCAAAATACATACGTATTTTGGTCCTACTTTTACATTTCACTTCTCTCTGTTTCCCAGGCAGTGGAGTATAGCTGAATAATAAGGCTCACCAAATCAGCAATTTTGAACCCAGAAATGAGAAGAAAGGACAAGAGGATGATTTTTGGAGCTGGTTAAATTGGGGAAACTTTTAATGTGGCTACCTGCAGCCACAGTGTGGTGCACACCATCTGTGGCCATTGGGCACGGGGTTTGGCATGGTAGGAAGTGGGCCGTGTCAGGGACGGGTCCCAGATCTGGGACTGGTCTGCTTCTAAGCAGCCATGAGACCCTGAACACGTTACTTCCCTCTCCAAGTACAATTTTCTCATTCATGTGTAGAGTTAGTGTAGGTCCCTTTCTTTACAGCCTTGACAATCTGGAATGTCTCGTCTGAATCACTTGCTGGAGGAGCATTCCAGCTTGCCTTAATAATGTGGAGGACTTCAGGGATGAGCAGAGGACAGCGCCTGCTGCTGTCTTATTATGGTGTGCATGCGTGTTTGCGGGGGCGGGGCTCAATGACAGTCCCACTTTGTGCAGTGCAGCAGGCAGGCAGGCACCTCGAGCTAGAGAGGTAAGGGCTCCATTCCAGCCTTTGAGGAATTTACCATCTAGGGAAGGAAACAGACCAGTAAATAAGCAATGACAACATAACTCAATACTGTATGCTAGAGAAATACAGAAGAGAGGCCCTTGGCCCAGGTAGGTGAAAGAGTGTAGGAAGGAAAATTGGGGAAGCCTCCCTGGAAGAGGTGATACCTGGGCTCCGTTTTAAAAGCTGAGTAGGAGTTAACCTTATAAGTTAAGGGCTGGAGCATTCTGGCAGAGAAAACAACACAACATGTTAGAAGGTTACAGGTGGCACACTGGGTGCAGAGGAACAATGGATGTCCACAGATCCATTTTCTTTCCTATTCCCTGTAACTTCCACCTATTTCAACTCTCTCATCCACATCTTTATACCCACTTGCCACCCTGTCTTCACCTTTCTTCTGTTTTTCTTCCATTCTCTGTAGCTATGGAGAGGAATGGGTTCCATGAGCCACGGAGGGAGCAGAAGAGAAAAGCAGGATGAGAAGACCTACACTGGAGGTGTGTACTGCATGGCGGCAGCAGCCCCTCCCCTCCCAGCCTCAACTGAGGGCACCACTTCCGCTGCGGCCCTTCCAGGAGAGTGCTCAGCCCCACATCCCTGTGCCTCATTACCACCTCCCCTACCCTCTTATAAAGACTCTGTTCCTTTCAGGTGCCCACCAACCATTTATGCCCACTCTATCTCTCTTTGTCACTGCCATTCATACATTCCTGGTCACTTCCCCTCCCTCACTGTCTTTGGCACTAGCTCACTGTCTTCCACTCCAGCCCAAGTTGTGCCATGAACTCAGGTGAAATCAGCTTCCAACAGCTTGGCCTCTTGATGCCTGGCCTCCTACTCCCCAAGCACACCCTTCACATTAGTCACCTGCTCCTATGATTGCATTCTGAGCACTGACATCGCCAGGGGTGTTCCTCTCTGAGGTTAGAAATTTAGTTACTCCACTGTGTGACCACAATTGCCTCTGCAGCCCAGTTCAAGTGCTCAGTGATTCCAAGTATACCAGTTCTCTGATTTCATCAACACCATCAGTCCACCGATTCTATCAGCCTATCTTCCCTTCCCTTTCAATCCGGCTTAGGTTTCTGGCCCAATATGCATACACTTTTACCGATACCCTTAATTCCCTTGCTTCATTGTTCTTAAATCATCCTTGGCTTCTCTCTTCCCCTCATCCTCCATAGCCCATCAATCACTGAGTTCTGGCAAATTTAAGATATCTTTTCAGGTCTTTCAAGCCTTCCTACCTCCACTGCCCCTCCCTAGATCAGGCTGCCAGCATTGCTGTCCTGAACAACTGCAAACTCTCCTAGGTACTCTGCCTCCAGTCTTGAATCTTCTATAATCAGTTCCCCCACATAGCGGCCTCTGTGATTTTTTTTTTTTTTTTTTTGAGACAGTCTCACTATGTTGCCTAGGCTGGAGTGCAGTGGCCTGATCTCACTGCACCATCTGCTTCCTGGGTCCAGGTAATTCCCGTGCCTCAGCCACCCCAGTAGCTGGGATTACAGGTGTGAGCCTGTTTTGTAGTAAAGATGAGCTTTTGCCATGTTGGCCAGGCTAGTCTCAAACTCCTGGCCTCAAGTGATCTGCCTGTCTTGGCCTCCCAAAATGCTGGGATTACAGGCATGAGCCACCATGCCTGGCCAGTTTTTGTTGTTGTTGTTGTTTGTTTGTTTGTTTGTTTGTTTTACTGCAAATTGAATCACCGGAGTTGTCCCTGTGCTTAAAACCCAATCCTTCAAGATGGCTTCTTTTTTCCCTCAGGATGGAATCCAGTCTCCTACATAAGACTTCAAGGTTCATAGTCTGGCCCCTGCCTAAGCCTTTGGCCTTACCTTGTACCATCTTCACTTCAAATCCCATTCGTTAGCCACTGAGTTTCTTCAAAACTCCATGGTCTAACCTGAGCCAGGTGTGGAGGAAAAACCCTGGGCAGAAGTGAGTTCTAGTCCAGCTCTCCTACTTCCCTGCTGTGTAACATTGGGTTCTTTCAAGTATAACACTATATGCCAATTCATACCTGGTCTAATGTCTTCATCTGCAATGGTGTCTTTCTTCTCTCCAGAAGAGAGAATATAAAATTTGGAGCACAGGTTGGGAAGGGTTCTATGGACATTTCTCTGCCCACTGATAATTACGGTAAGGATAATGATAGTGAATGTTTGCTGAGAGCTTACCATGCATCAGGTACTGAGACAAGCACTTTATGTGCATGACTCATATCCTTTGCACAAAACCCAATCAGGTAAGTATATAGTCATCCTGTTTTATGAAGGGATAAACAACTGCATCTCAAAAGGGTGATAGTAACTTGATAGAGGTCACATAGCTCATGACCGATAGAACAAAGATCTGATCCTGCATTAGCCTGGTTTTTGAGTGTTCTGAACCACTTTGTTTAACTAAATAACTAGAGGGACAGGGGATGCATAGCCCACTTCTTAAAAGTGCTTTGTAGAAAGATAGGTTCAAACTGTTACTGCTTTTGGAGGGTCTTGGGTAGAATCATGCTTATCTATACCTTTTAAAGTAAGGACTAGTCCAATTCCCCAAAGTCTAAACACAGAAATCACCAAAGCACTAATGGCATCCCTCAATAACAGCTCTTTTCTGTCTTCAGGTCCCCAGGCTGACCTGAACAAACACACCTGTGTATGTTTCCTCAACAACCCCCCCAATACCTTTTTCTCCATGAGTGTGTCTGATTGAAGTAGGTTCCAACCATTCAATATTCCCCAACTTCCATGCCCTGTGACAACTGTGAAAAATTTCCATCCAACCTATAATGTCATCATGGCTGAGGGTGGCCAGATAGTGCAGGTTAGGGATGACAGAGAGAAGGCATGAAGTATGTTGCTGACCTATGAGATACCTCTAGTGGGGGATGCCTCAGACACTGTCACTCTGGTTAAGCTGCAAGTAAAGTAGAGGGAGAGTGTCGCTATGGGGAAGTAAGCTGTCTCTCACCTACCCATCACTTATCCACTCACCCACTCTCACTCAACAATTTAAGTAACTACCAAGTGCCTAGCACCATTTTAGGTTATAATAGATTTTAGAGAAGCATGAGACAAATTCTCTGCTTCAAGGAGCTCATGGTCTGCTGGAGAAGACAAGAAATGCACAATTGAGAGATCAGCATTAAGCATTAAGTTGGCTCCTCACAGAAGACAGGCCACAAGGGAGATTTTGTGTCATTAGTCACAATGTGACTCTAGAGTGATCCCAGACCTTCAACTACACATACTACTAAAGAAAAATAGTGTGTGGAAACATGGATCCACTGTGGTGCGGGGGCAGGAGGTGGGAGGCGGTGCTGACATCCTCTGCCTGGGACCCTGGAAGTTAGTTTCTGCTTGTCAACACACGTCTCTTATTGACCCTGCCATAAATGAGTGAAAGAGTTGAAAGGGCTGAGTCTAAAAAAGGATGAACCAAGGAAGATGACCCAGGAACAGAATACCTACAGTGCCTTCTGAAATATTCTACCATAGCTAAATGGTGAGCATTTGTAGCTGGCCAGAAATAGATGCACATCAATTACAAGAGAGTCCTCCCCAAGAAGGGATTCATAGACCAAGAAAAAGGCCAACAAGAGGGATTATCTTTATGGACTGGGGAATCTCAGGACCAGAAGCTACTGTTTTCCATCCTCCTTTCTTAGGCAGGACCATACTTCACCTAAAAACATGATAGCATTTGCTCCTGCCATGAATGACTCCAGAAGCTGCAGAACACATATTTCTGCCAGCTTTGGGGGTCTGCTCATGGGAAGTTCTTTGGCCCTTTCAATCTGGGAAAAGAAAAAAAGTCACCTTGTCCTTGTACACTGGTACATTCTCCTTGTTTTTTGTTTTTAATAAAAACTGGCCTATGCCAGAGTGCAACATACCATGTGACACTGCCAATCAGGGAGGCTCCAACCATGAGGTAGCAGACACAGAGCCCAGGAAACCAGGAAGTAAAATTAGGCCATGAAAAGCCATCACCAGGATAACTTATGCCTCTTCCTAGCTCATGTGGGGTAAGATGGAAATGAATTCAGCTGCACCTAAATCAAAGGGATGACAAGCAATTCAAACCCCTATCTCGCTCAAAATGAGCAAGAGCTGCTGACAGGTGAAAGCCAAAGAATTTTGGTGCAGATAAATGGAGAGTGTAAGAAAGAAGTATATCCTTGAATTTTGTGAACATTTTAGAAACATGATTTCAGAAATGTAAAATCAGGTGCTGAATTACTGCAAAAGGACAACAGCTCAAAGTGTTGTTTCTTACTTAAGCATCTTAATAATAACAATAACAATCATTACAGTTAACATTTAAAGAGTACTCACTTTTCCCAGGGACTCTTTCAAATGTCTTGTCTCTATTACCTTAATTAATTACTGTGACCCAATTATGTTGGTATTAACATCCACTTACAGGTGAGAACCCCCAGGTGATAGAGGTTAATTAACTTGCTCATGGTCACATAGCTAGTAAGTGTTAGAGTCAGGATTCAAATCCTGGAAGTCTAATTCCAGAGCCCACAGGTTTAACTATCATATGGTGTTGTTTTTAAAGGGTTTAAATAGGTGACTAAATATTGATATATGTCATTCATAAAACTCATGGTGAGGTTCAACAACAGAGGAGTCTTCTCACTTATTATGAGGTGAACACGATTATTACAGTCCCTTATTTGTGCCTGAAATAACTGATGAGCAGGTTAAGTGCCCTGCCCAGGGACATCCAGGCCTCACCTGCTTCTGTCTATCAGAAAAGCATTGATCAAGTTTTTTTTGTTTTTTGTTTGTTTGTTTGTTTTTTGAGACGGAGTCTCGTTCTGGCGCCCAGGTTGGAGTGCAGTGGCACGATACTGGCTCACTGCAACCTCTACCTCCCAGGTTCAAGCAATTTTCCTGCCTCCGCCTCCTGAGTAGCTGAGACCACAGGTGCATGCTGCCAGACCCTAATTTTTTTGTGTGTTTTAGTAGAGATGGGGTTTCACTGTGTTGCACAGGCTGGTCGCGAACTCCTGAGTTCAGGCAATCTGCCCACCTCAGCCTCCCAAAGGGATGGGATTACAGGCGTGAGCCACCGCGTCTGGCTAATCAGCTCATTTTTTAAAGGCAGCTCTCATGAGTCACTCCTGTGTCTGTCCAGGATCCCAGGCCATCCCGCCCTCACATTTCTGTAAAATGTGGAAGCTTAGTCTTGGAGATATAACAAGTTTTCCTTCTATGGTAATAAGAAAGCAACCCCAAAGACCTAATTGTTGGCAGAAGTCTGGCTTTCATCCTTTGGACAGTTCAGTTCACCTCAAAGAGATGTGGGACAGAAGGTAATGTCATCACAGTTCCAGAAGAGCTTGACAAAACATCCATCTACACCTCCTCCCAGCTCCTCCCCCAGGTTGGAAGGCTTAGTTGACCCTGCCTCCCTCCTGCTCCTGCCGCCCTCCCTCCTGCTCCCACTGCTTGCTGAGGTTTATGCCCAGTGCATTTCATCCAAAGGGACCCAGATCCAGGTACAGAACACTTCCTCGCTGGTTCTCAAATTTAAGAATCCCAAGGAGTTATTTTATTCATCCTTCTCCATCTGCTGTCTCCCTCTTCACTTTACTGGTATCATACACAAAGATTACTGCCCTTTCATTCACTAAAGAATTATCTTCTTATCCCTATTCTCCTCCTTTTCTTGTTCTTTATGCCACTTACATATCAGAGAGGGCTATTGCTTTAGCCTTAAACAGTCTGGTTTTGAATCTTTGTCTCACACATGAAACGTGTGACCTTGTGCAAACCACTTACCTTTCTAAGCCTATGCTTCTTCCTCTGCAGAATGGAATAATAAGGGTTACTCTGAGGCAGGAGGATCGTTTGAAGCCAGGAGTTCAAGACCAGACTGGACAACAAAGCAAGGCCCTATATCTACAAAAAATTCTTTAAAAAATTAGTTGGGCATGCTGGCATGCACCTGTACTCCCAGCTGCTCGGGTGGCTGAAGCAGGAGGATCACTTGAGCCCAGGAGTTCAAGGCTGCTGTGAGCTATGATTGCACTACTGCACTCCAGCCTGGGTGACAGAGCAAGACCTCTCTCTAAAAATGAAAATAATAAATAAATAAATAAACAAACAAAAAATGTAAAAACAAGGGTTCCTATTTCACAGAGTTGTTGCAGGATTGGGAGTTTAAATGAGGAACCTATGTCAAGTGCTGAGCACAGTGCCCTGCACACAGTAAGTGCACAATAAATGCTGGCTGTTATGATGATGAGGCCAGCAAAGGAGGGTCTGGTGAACAGGACCACTTCTCATTCTAGGGAAGCCTGGTACTAAGCCACTTTCCCAGATCAAGAGTTCCTGGGAGTTGCTAGTGATGGCGCTGCCTGGGGTAGCAGGTAGGAGAGGAGGCAATGATGTAGCATGTAACAAAAATAATTTCATTTCTAATGTCTTTCTCCTGCTGGGCCACTTAGAACCCAAACAATAACAACAAGGAGGGGGTGGAAATGAGAAGGGCAGGCACGTTCTGAAGAGACCAATAACAAATGAACAGGCACCAGGACTCCCTTTGGCTCCCAGACATCTGCAGGGGATTATCGTTGGGGCCACGGCTGCAGTTCTGTGCTGAGCGACAGCTTCCTGGAAGGCAGGACTGCCCAGGCTAACTGCAGGTCTGTTGATGGAGCTCCTGGGAGCCAGGTCTGCCTGACTTCCCTTACCGCCCTCTGTCTGGAAGCAAGCTGACATTACCCAGAGGGCTGCAGGGGAAACCAGAGGTTTTCCCTCCTTCCCCTCCCTGACCCTTCAGACAGCAAAGAATTCCCTCATCTCCTACTGGAAAAAGTAAAAATCCTTACAGGTGACATCAGATTATGACAAAATTGCCCAAACTACACTAAGCTGATACCTATACTCAATGCATATTTAACATCAGCCTCTTTCAGGGCCTCCTAAGAGTCT
Source organism: Pan paniscus (assembly GCF_029289425.2). NCBI lineage: Eukaryota > Metazoa > Chordata > Mammalia > Primates > Hominidae > Pan > Pan paniscus. The sequence continues at coordinate 114,215,540 of NC_073258.2, forward strand.
ACTTCTCCTCTGCTCTCACCTCTGTACACTGTCCCATACTCTCCCAAATGCCCCTAGCAGTTTCCAGGCTTCTGAGTTCAAAGCACTGCAGCAGCACAGTTTCTTCTATCCAGGGGAAGAGGGAGGCCTCAGACCCCAGTGTGTCATCTCTGACTCCTCCCTATACACTGGAGCCACCAGGGTCCTTGGCCCCTCCGCAGTGAAACACTCTCATGTATCCTAGGGAGAGAAGAGGCTGTGCCTTCCAAGGGCATCCCAGCTGCCAAGGGTGTTGATTTAACCCATTTACCAGATTAAGGTGAAAGGAAAAAGAAGAGAAAAATCTGCAATTCTGAGGGCAAATTTCTCTCCTTTCTCTGGACCCAAATCAAAGAAAACCAAGTGGCTGAGTCTTATAGTTTTATTACTCCTCCATCCCCATGTGCTGACACTATAATCAAGCTATTTTCCAGGCCTGTACATTTAGAAAATATGATTCTATTGTTAAAAAATAAGAAAGTTTTGCATCCGTTTAAGTACAGAGGAAAGAAATCTCCAATTACATTGGTCATGGGAACAGGTGAGAGGCAAAAGTATATTAATATTAGATTCCAACACCATTAGAGTAATTTAAAAGGCCAGAGATAACATTAGTCTACTGCTCAAATTGGTAAATAAGCAATTTGTGCATCCTTAGTGGCTCCATGGTATATTCTGGAGAGCAGAAGGGCTTATACCTAATCCCAAGGTCCTTCCAAGGCCACAAAATGCCTTACTGGAGGTGAGAGGAGGGAAAATGGTGCTGGGGTTCAGCTAAGTAAGAGGCTACCTACAAAGGAGGGTGCCTGCTGAGAAGTTGAATCAACCTGTGTCCTTTCTGCTGCCCATGGTTTCCAAGTGTTTCCTATATGCAGGATGCTCCCTGCTAAGCAGAGTACCTGGTAGGATGGAGAAGCTTCGGTTGCTGAGTCCAGTCCTGGTGTTCAGAAACTGGAAAATTTACTGGAAAAAGTTCTATTTAGGAGAACTTTAATAAAAGAAGAAAGATCATTGTATTTCTGGACTAAGGAAACAGCTTCCCTGTTTGGAGTCAGGAGCATCTGGCATGACCTCTGAGGAGCCCAAGAAGATAACCTAAGAATCTAAAGTCCTATAAACTATATCCCAGGAAAATGCAAATGACTGGGCTGCTGTTCTAAGCTATTTTCAAGACCTCAACTCTTAGGTAACGGTAACCTGCTGATATAGAACTTGATTCTGGGAGATATTACAAATATGACTTAGGGTTCTGGCATTATAAAACCTCAACTTGATTCTTCTCTCTTCCTAGGTGTTGAAGCACCTTCACTGTTGGAGATTCATAGGTATTAAGCCACAAAGTGGGGAGAAGTGGTGGGTGCCAACACAGGATTGGCTCAAGGAAGTCTCATCATATCTGTCTCTCCTGGGCGATGTGCTTATATGTGTGCATGCACGTGTATGCAAACACACACAAACACACACACATACACACAGTGCTATCTTCACAGCCACACTTTTTTGTTAACACTAAAATGTAACTTTTACTTGCAGGGGAGATGGAAACCATTCTCTCCAGGCAGAGTCCCCATGTCTTTCCCCTTATACTTGTTTATTCAGAGAATGGTGACCCCAGACCAGTCCGGCTTCAGCAAGACAATCTCAGGAGTATGTGAGGCCATATTTCTAATGACCCTAAGTTCCCATTTGTTTCTCATAGTATCAAAGAAAGAACAGAAGCGTTTGTCTCAATTTCAGATTCTCCTATATCATTCTCAAGATAATTGCATTTTCTAGACAGAAATAATCCACCCTTGTAGGTGAAGGTACAAGACTAACTAGCCCACAAGCATCATTACTAGCCTTTTTACCCCTACAAGCCTCCTTGCTTATGGAACAAAAGAACCAAATCAATACAGTCAATATGTCAGTTCCAGCAGGGCATGAGTGGCTACCAGCCTTGGGGAGCATGACGTGCTACTAGGCTGAACTAATCACTCCTTGGCATTTCAGGAGCACTTAGGTTAACAGATCACAGCACATGCATAATGAAAGACAATAACTCACCCAGAGGGGAGGGCAGGAGGGAAACACTGAGTTGATCCCCATAGAGGGACAGTTAGTATTTACATAAGTCAACCTGAAGCCATATTGGTGATTCCTTAAAAGGGCCAAAAATTTTAGAAAGAAGAAAAGCCCAGGAAGATCCTGGGGGAGAGGAGATTGGATTGCATCCTTAATTTCAGCAAAGATTTAATCAGGAGGATGGTCTTTCTACCAACAGTCTCACACTTGAAGAATTTAACAGGTATAACAGCAGGAGACAAAGGGTGAGATTAAATACCTTAATTTTATAAATTTCAAATGTATGAAATTTAGGAATATTTAAGATATCAGCAAATGGTTGCCAAGGTACATGATTCTTTTAACTCTTAGAAATGCATTTTTATATCTTCAAGGGATTTTCTCAGATAGAATACCTGCTACCAATTTTATGTAAAATAAACTTGCTTTCCATTTTCAAAATGTATACAGACTCTCTAAGGAGTCTCAACTTTTTGGGAGGTAATTTGCTAATTCAGTGTACACATGAATCACTCAGAAACATTGTTAAAATATAAATTTCCTGGGCCTCCGCTTGAGATTCTCATTCAGCAGTTTTTCAAGGAAGAAGCAAAAATACGCATTTTTAACCAGCTTCTCAGGGAATTCATTAAAAAGAAAAAAACCCTTAGAGAAATGCTGCCCGGACTTCTACAACAAATCAGAACCTCTCCATTTTCTGGGCACCTCAGGCCGTGCAGGGAAGGTAGAAGGAACTCAATGATCTTTAAGAGCTGGGACTACCCTGGCCCTCATTTGGCTTTAGGTCTAACCCTCCCAAACCACTTCCTTGTCAGATGTCTGCATTCAGAGATGGCATCAAAACCCCCTGCAACAAATAATCCAGGAATTTTGAACACTAAGGAGGGAAGTCCAAGGCAGGGACTGAAACCCAGCTTGCTGATTTTCTTGAAACTGGTCAGGCTGACCACAGTCTCTCTATCTGGCCACCCTCATCAAACAGCTGCATGAGGGAAAGACGATAAGCATGATTTCTTTTTCAAGTGGTCCTAATGCTGCAGGATGAATCAGAGATAAGCATGCATATTTGCATTTGAAGCAGGGTGGGAGTGGGGAGAATCGTTGAACATCTAGCTCCCTAAGGAGGAGCAAGGATTGGCCTAAAAGGTTTGTAGCCTGGTCAAAATACAGAAAGGCTTGGATCTGCAGAAGGATCTGGAGTGGGATCCACAAAGTGCCTTGCACCTCACTCCCTCACCCCCTCACCCAACCTCAAGAGCCACCGAAAAAAAAGTAGTGGGGTGCCAGGTGGGGCAACAGTGACTTGCTCAGACAGCTTCCTTGTGGCTGAGAGCAAGCGCCTGTCCCCACGGAGCTGCACTGCTGTGACTTGTGTCCATGGTGAAGCCTGTTATGTAGACGCACACGCACCCTCTTACCTCTGCTCTTCAAAAGGAAGCACTCAAGGGCTGCCCGCCTCAGACAGGGATAGGAAAGCGCTCTGTCTGGTGCTTAGAGGTGTCTCTTGTCTCCGCATACCACCCCAGAGGGGCTCTCGGTCCATCATAGAGCCGGGCCGAGAGCCGGGCGGTCACCCTCCGCTACTGCCGCCACCGTCGCCTGCACTCCCGGGTAGAAACGGTTCTGGCACCCAAGACTCCCTCCCCGACTAGGTGTCAACCCAAGAGAAGGCGAAGAAGAACGAAAGTTCAGGACCAAGGACAGCGGCAACCGTGGGAGCGGGAGAATCCAGCCAGAATCTGCCTCTCCCCCATCCTTAGCTTCTGCCTTAGAAACTGAAAAGGGTCAGGTCGCACCAACACAGAGTTGCCAAAAACAGCCCTTCTTCCTCCGGAAGAAGTCGGAAACTCTGGCCGCGAGCCCCGGGTCTCGCGCTTGGGTGCTGGGGGAAGTGCCCTCCCGAGATTGTGGGGAGCGGCCGCCCTCCCGCCCTCCGATGCCGCGGCTCCGCCGTGCTGCCCTGGGCGCCCCGCGGGGAGGCTGCCCCAGCTGCGCCCGCTCGTGCTCGGGGAGAGGATTCCCTTCTAAGTGGCGAGGAGTCTACTGAGAAGGAGGGAGAGGGGATAGCAGCCGCGGGCTCCAGACGCCCTCCGCCCCCGCCCGACGGGGAGCCCATGCAGAGCCGGATCCCAGGCAGGCGCTCCCGAGCAGGCGGCCAGGAGTGGCCGCACAAACTTCTGGTCCTGGCCTCGCTCCCCTTGGAGGTCCCTCCTCTTCTCCCCGTGACACTGAGTCGCCCGCCGCTCCATCCGGCCGGTGCTTACCTTCAAGCCATAGGGCGCCCCGGGGCAGAGACGGCGCCGGCTGCTTGAGGCTTCCAGCTCCCGCCGCATCCACGCGCGGCCGCCCCTCCGGCAGCCGTCCGGGGCCGCCACTCTCCTCGGCCGGTCCCTGGCTCCCGGCCCCGCCGCGCCGTTCAGAGCCCCGGCGGGCAGCCGCTCGGCCGGCTCTGGCCCGCGGGGAGCAGTGGACGGGCCGCGGCGGGGCGGGGCGGGGCGGGGCCGGGCGCGGGGCGGGCGGGCAGGAGGGAGCACGGGGACGGGGCGGAGGCGGCGCGGTGCGCGCGGGAGGCTGCCGGTTCGGCACTGAAGCTGGACAGCTCCGCGGCGCCCGAGCGCGGGGAGCGCGGGAGGGAGGTGCCCCGGTCCCCGCCCCTGAGACAGGCCCCGCCCCCGCCCCCCACCAAAGGAGCTTTACCTCCTCGGCGATCCCCGGCCTGGAACGGGTAGGAGGGGTTGGGGGATTCCGCCATCCCTTGTTTTGAGGCGGGAACGCAACCCTCGACCGCCCACTGCGCTCCCACCCACTCCCAGAGTAACAAGCTGTGATTGCAGGCTGGGTCCTCACCGTCTGCTCGCCAGTCTTCTCCTTTGAGGACTCAGAAGCCAAGGGTTGCGGGAGGCACCACCCATCCAGCAAGTCAGGCAAGGAGAGGAGGTGTTGGAAGAGGTCCGCATCCGTTTTCTGACTTCAGGTCTTGGAATCTATGTAGTCAGTTCTATTGCTGGACTCATCCAAAGGAAAAAGCCTGTTTGGAGTTGACCAGACATGGAAATGCAAAACGAGGCCTCAGGGGTTCCAGCTCACCCTTGACTCCAAACTGAGGTGTGTGAGGCAGGGAGTGGGGAGAGGGAGAAAGAGATAGAGTGGTGAAGGGTGTTCCGCTGCTACCCTGCCCACTGTCATTTGGGCTGCAGAGGAACCTCGTTCTTCTCCCCTTTTCTTCCTCTCTCCTTTTCTTTCTTTTCTTTCTTTCTTTCTTTCTTTCTTTCTTTCTTTCTTTCCTTTCTTTCTTTCTCTTTCTTCCTTCCTTCCTTTCTTTTTCTTTCTCTTTCTTTTCTTTCTTCTGCAGCAATTAGTTACCAACTGTCCTCAGTTTGCCAGATTCTGTGTCAGATTCAGAAGTCACACACAGAAAGAAAACCAGGCCCCTGATCCCGCACCCTGGCAATCCAGAGAGGGGACCCCCAGGGAAATAACTGAGGCTTAAACAGGTGCTGTGAAGCACAAAAAAGCGAGACTTTACAGGAACCGGGCATTGAAGGAGCAACACCAGTTCCCAAGGGGAGAAGGTGGCACAACACTCCAGGGAGAGGGAAGAGCAGGGTCAGAGGACTGACTCTGCAGAGCAGGGAGTCGGCCCTGCATGGCTGGAATCCAGCCTCTCTGGGCCACAAGGATTAACTTCATCTCAGCATTTCCTCCAATGACACACACAATTATAGAAAGTGAGGGCTGGAAAGGACCTTAACATTCATCCAATTCCGCCTCACCTCAGAAGGGAGAACTGAGTCCCAGAGAGATGGGGTGTCCTTGCAAATCCCACAGAGTCCAGCACTGAACCGTCCCCCTCTCCAGAGGCACAAAACAGCACCTCTCTCAAATGCAGCCATCTCTGGAGGCACGGGAGCAGAGGAAGCTGTGGGCTCCCCACCTCACCCCACCATGACTCTTCCCAGCTCCTGCCCCTGGATCTTGCTGATCTGGACTGGCCTCCATTTGCCTGCAGGCTCTGTAGGGAGATATTACACCAATAGGAGTCCTAGAATGTTGCCATACTTGCCTTTAAGGGATCAGCCATTACAGATATGGTTGACATCCCAGTGTTTCCCTTGTATAACCTTGGACCATTCTTTCCTAGGTTTAATCCACATAAGGAGATATTTGGTACCTCCCAACTCAGCACCTCTACATAGGTTCAGGGATGGGTCAGACTAGCCAGAGCACCTGGATTGGTGTCCCGCCTTGGTCACCTACCTGTTGTGTGGGCTTGCCTAAATTGCCTGATCTCGCGAAGTCTCAGTTTCTCCATTTTTAAGTGGGGACTTAAAATAACGATCTCTGAGCTTTACTGAGAAAAATAGATGAGGACATGTTAGACAATGGTAATATGGGCCATCCCTGGCTGCTCTGGGGTGGGGAGGGGAGCCCTGTTCATCAGGAGGCAGAAGCAGGAAGAAGATGAGCTCCATAAGGTGCACCCACACAAGGACACTGTAGCTCTGCGCTGCCTTTTTTACCCCAATCTTACATGGCTGAGTGGATTTCATGCTGGCTGTGAGTGAGACGGATGGATCTTTTAGTTTCCAATTAGCAAACGCCTCACTCTTTAAACAAGCGGCACAGCAAACAGATGCACTGTGTGATTGATGACAGGGAACATCTGCGGCCAAGCAGCGGCTGCACCAGAGGCTCCCAGCTTTCTGGGCTAGCAGGGCCCTCTGGAGGTCGTTTGGTGCCTCCCCCTGCCTCTAGGCAGGAGTGTGCCCAGTCCAAGTGGGCGGGGTGGGGGCAGGGTGTCCCTTTGCCTTATAGCTTTCCTGAAAAAGGATCTACAACAGCCTCTTTGAATTCTTTACCTCCTTGGAGTCAGGAAGTTCCACCTGATGTACCTCCTAAATCTTTCATTTATTTCTACCCTTTTCATTGTTGAAAGTTGTAAGGAAATAAGTAGTAGTGGGTATTAGGGGTTGTCTTAGTCCATCTGGGATGCTATTAGTATAACAAAATACCGTAAACTGTGTGGTTTACAAACAGAATTTATTTCTCACAGTTCTGGAGGCTGGGAAGTCCAATATTAAGGTGCTGGCAGAGTTGGCGTCTGGTGAGAGCCAGCTTTCTGTTTCATAGATGGCATTTTCTCACTGTGTTCACACATGGTGGAAGGGGTGGATGAGTGCTCTTGGGCCTCTTTTACAAGGGGACTCATCCATCCTATTTATGAGGGCTGTGTCTTCTTCTGTCCTCATGACCTCCTCACTGCCCAAAGGCCTCACTTTCCCTTTGTTTTTTGTTTTGTTTTGTTTTGTGTTTTGTTTTGTTTTGTTTTGTTTTGTTTTACAGAGTTTTGCTCTTGTTGCCTAGGCTGGAGTGCAATGGTGCTATCTTGGCTCACCGCAACCTCCGCCTCCCGGGTTCAAGTGATTCTTCTGCCTCAGCCTCCCGAGTAGCTGGGATTACAAGTATGCGCCACCATACCCAGCTAATTTTGTATTTTCAGTAGAGATGGGGTTTCTCCATTTTGCTCAGGCTGGTCTCGAACTCCTGACCTCAGGTGATCCGCCTGCCTTGGCCTCTCAAAGTGCTGGGATTACAGGCTCACTTTCTAATTTTATAATCCTGGGGCTTAGGATTTCAACATATGAATTGGGGGGAGCAAAGACATTCAGGCAGGGCTAGGAAATGAGTTAGGGACAGATGGGGGTTTTGTTGGCCCATTGTAATGAGAAACAAAGGAGAAAGCCAACAGAGAATAAGGGAGAGCTAGAACTTCCTCCCGAGCTCCAAGAACTGCTCGCTGCAGCTTAGAAAGAGGGGGGACCCTTGCTGATCTCCTTCAAACTCTGATGTACCCCCAGAGAGAACAGACTGTCACAGTCCCCTTCTAAAAATCATCTCACAGAAATCAAGGGAAATGCTCTCATCTGAAAGGTGGGGAAGGCAGAGCGGGGTCATGTCAGTAGCAACACTGGAGTCACACAGAAGTTTGTTCCCATCTAAACTCCACAACCTTGGGAAATTCTGAATGGCTCCGGGGCTCAGTTTTCTGGATTGTGAAATGGGGATGGACAGCCACATTGCAGTGCTATCATGAAGAATAAGTGGGAACGACAGCCCACACATATTGATATTCCATGGGTCTTCCCCCCTTACAGAAAACTTCAACTGGAGAAGTGACGCAGGAAATACAGACATCTTCTATATGGTGTTACAGTTCTCCATTTCTTAACCCACTTTGTAGATAAAAACTGAGCCCCCATTTCCAAGCTCTTGGAATTTCTCTTTTCTCATCCTCTTCTTTTGTCTTAGTTCTTGTGCCATTTGCAAATGACTTGGGGAGCAGTAGAACAGCAATCTATCTGGGTCAAAGAAAGTATGGGGCAAAAAAAAAATCATCTTTTTTGTACTTTATTACATCCCTCAAATGCAGAAAACCTTAGAGAGGTGTGGAATTCTTGGATATTGTTGTTATTGAGGGATCTACAGCCCCATGTAGGATAATCTAGGGAAGGGACTGAAGGTAGTCGAGATGGTAGACCCCAGAGAAGGGTGGGCAAGGGGAGAATCTTCTGAGAAGGACAGAAGTTCAGGGCACTGTCCAACCAAGGCAGGAGAGCAGAGAGTTACCTGAGGGTTTTGACATCTGCGTGTGTAATCACCCTTAGAAAATGATTTCCTCACTGGTAGACTCTAATGGGCCTTTCCACCTGGGTGTGAAATGGACATTTGTTCTTTGCTGCCTCCTATTTTGAAAGAGTAAAGAGAATACAGGGATGACTCACTTTAAGAAATTCTGTTACACAGTTCTTCAGAGTTACAGAACAGATAACTCAGAGTGCAATTATTCATATTAGAAATTTAATTGCTTGATGGGAAGAGGTCATAAAAATATACACCTCATTTCCACACCTATGTTCATAGCAGCACTATGCACAATAGCCAAAAGGTGGAAACAAGCCATGTGTCCATCAACATGGATAAACAAGATGTGGTATTTACATGCAAAGGAATATTATTAGGTCTTAACAAAGGAGAGAAATTCTCACACCTGCTACCTCATGGAATCTTGAAGACATTGTGCCAAGTGAAATAAGCCAGTTACAAAAGGACATATACTGTACAATGCCACTTATATGAGGTATCTAGAGTCAATCTACAGAGACAGAGAGTGAATTGGTGGTGGCCAGAGGCTGGAGGCAGGGACAAATGGGGACATATTTGATGGGTATGGGGTTTCGTTATGAGAACATGAAGAATGTTCTAAAGTGGAGTGGTGGTGATGCTTACACAATAATATGAATGTACTTAATGCTACTGAACTATGCACTTAAAATGCGTGGTTGTTCACGCCTGTAATCCCGGTACTTTGGGAGATCGAGGCTGGCTCTAAAGTGGAGCGGTAGTGATGCTTACACAACGTGAATGTACTTAATCCTACTGAACTATGCACTTAAAATGCGCAGTGGCTCATACTTGTAATCCCAGCACTTTGGAAGGCCGAGGTGGGTGGATCACCTGAGGTCAGGAGTTCAAGACCAGCCTGGCCAACATAGTGAAACCCCATCTCCACTAAAAATAAATTAGCCGGGCATGGTGGTGGGCTCCTGTAATCCCAGCTAGTTGGGAGGCTGAGGCAGGAGGATCACTTGAACCGGGAAGTGGAGGTTGCAGTGAGCCGAGACTGTGCCATTGCACTTCAGCCTGGGCAACAAGAGTGAAATTCTGTCACAAAAAAAAAAAAAAAAAAAAATTCTTGTGTTTCAGTGGTTACTGCAGTTGCCAATCTATGTGAAAACAAAGTAAAACATCTCGTAAACTACCAAGTAAATAGGTGGGAAAGTGATCAAAGTTAGAAAGCAATCTACATATAACTTCTGAAGTTGTATTTAGGTAAGTACAATCTACTGCCTTGAAGTTCTTCAGTCCTTTCCATAGATGACAAAGCACTTTCTCATCTGTGATCTTATTTACCTTCCAATAGTCTTGTGATGGCAAGAATGTTGTTAATTTGGGGAGAGCACTTGGAAGATTATGAGGATGAGAGCAGGCAATGAAACTAGGATGTTAGATTTCAGAAAGTCTGCAAATGCAAGGACCATTCAACCATTCAGTTTCTGAATGGAGCTGTGCAGTTCAAAGAAAGCTCTCAATGGAGAAGAAAAACTCAGTCTCGGCTCCTTCTTTATTGAGGGTGAGTGAATAAGGAGCAAAGGCATTTTTAGTCTACAACCAGCAGCACTTGGGGTTCTTCTGCTCACACCTGACCCTCTGCCTGTGTTTCTCATCTCTGAGGACCACACCATCCAACTGTTCATATCCCCTCTTCCTCCAATACAATCAGGGTAGCAGTCGGGAACACGAATGTGAGAAACAAACAATTCTGACAGTTTAAGCAGAAAAGGAATTCATGGAAAATATTGTAGTAGCTCACAGAATCATAGAGATTAGAGAACCAGACTTGTAAAACAGGCAGGGAGAATAAAGCTAGCTACTGTTAGGCTTTCAACCAAAATCAAGCTGGAGCAGCAGTCCAGTGAGAACTTAGCTATCATAGCTAAATACAGGGCACCAGATGGCATCTCCACCTTGGCTGGTACCAGACACTGGCAACCCCCTGGCACCCTGTTATGCTGTTCCTGGAAAACTGAAAGTTGTGGCTACTGGTACTACCTCTAGGATTGATTCTCCAGAGTCCTTGCTTCTCTGAGTCACTAGCTCCTCAGTCAAAATCTGAGGCAGCTGCCACTCATTGGTTGAGCAGGGCTATGAGCTGCACCTTTCAGTGGGGTGAGGGCTCTGCCTGCCACCAAGACCCACACAGGGATTCTACAGTATAGGAAGAGGACAGAGGTGGTGCAGCGAAACAACAAATCACCATATCCCGGATCCAAAGGAAAAAATAAAGCCGAGCTCTGCTTATTCTACATTCTGAATGCTACACAGATCCACCCACTCACTCCACCCCCACTGCCACCACTCCAGTCCAGCCATCATCTTGTCCCATGCAGATGATTATGAAGCCTTCTGCTGCTGTCCTTACTCCAGCCCATGTTCCACACTGCAAAACAATGCTGCCTCTTAAACATAAATCTGATGATGTCATCCTACTTACTCCCCTTCAAAGTCTTTCCTGTTGCCTTTGAGATAAATTCTAATCATGCTAACACCACATCCATCCTTGCCTCTTTCCAGCCTCATTGCTGGTACTTGCCCCTCCCAGTGAGTGAATCAATAAATGAATCAATGAGGTTTGGAAAGGGTGGCAGAGATGACCTACTCCAGAGTTTCCCATATGTCAATCTTTGGATTGGATTTAATAGAAATCCCTGGGAAACTAAAAGAAAAATATAGATATGGGGGCCCAATGCCAGAACCGTTACATTATAATTTAAGGGGTCGGGGTTAGCCTTCTGTGTTTCTAAAAAGCCAACCAGTGATACTGAACACCAAGCAGCAGGGGAAGCACTGAAATAATCCCTACCCCTCATTTCGCATATGTGGGAGTTGAAGCCCAGAGAGGTTAAATACTCAATGCACATGAATCGAGTTTGGTGTTGTAATGAAGCAAAACTTTGAGCAAAGTTAATCTGACACATTTAGTGTTATACATAATCATTATTGTGCTACATGGTAATTAGGCATAAATAGTGGGTAAGCTATTCAGAGGGAGAACTATTATTACAGTTATAGAAACCAAGTATTTGTGGGGGTCATACCAGGGGGGAAGGAAAGGAGCCATTGAGAAATGTTGGGGTGTTGCTCTGAGACCCCATAGAGCCCTCCAGGTCTGTCACCTGCACCTGGTCAGAGCTGATGATGGGTGGGTCTGCCCACAAAGCTGGAGAGTCAGGTGGGAGCTGATTTGCTAGGAGATGGTTCAAGGCAAGCTCTCAGTCAAGATGGGGGAAAGACAAGACAGCCCCTTTGTCCAGCCCCTTCATCCAGTGAGGGAGGGACTGGGATGGGTGGGAAATCCTGTGAGGATGGAAGAAAAATCATTGCAGACCTTGAGTCCTTCTCCTGCAGGAAAAAAGTGAGGGATGAAATTTAAAGGAACCCCTTTCTCTGCCTTCTTCGAGCAGAAGCATCTTCCTCACACTTTGGGATCACCTGTTGTCTTCTGGGTACTTGTTCCAGGTCCACCTCCAGACACATACTACCATTGTCTGAAATGCCTGAGAGCCCTCTTCCCTGCATCCATACATCCATTTCCTGCTGGTTTTTCAAGGCCCAACTCACATAGTTGAGTTCCATGAGGCCTTTCCTCATTTCCCGCACCCCAGTATTAATAAAGACCTGTACCTCTTTGTGACATTGATTACACTGTCATTTGTGTTCCTGTCTTGCTTCTCAACTAAAGTGTGAAATCCTACAGCTCACCTGTGTCCCTCCATGCCCCCAGCACAGAACCTGACACAGGGCAGACTCGCAACAAGTGTCTGTTAAAAGAAACCTCCCCAGTTACTTAGTCCCAATTAATAATTTGGCTCAGTGAGCAAATGTAAGGGTGGAAATTTAAGGGTGATTTTTCTGTTACACATACCTGAGTGTGACCTGGTTAACAGAGATTGCTTTCCAGGCACTGGGGGTGTGAAAGTTTTGATGGAGGGAGGGATGGGGAGAGGACATCCTTTTGCTCAGCATCTGGATAGATGGGGGCTGTACAGGTGGGCCTGACTGCAGGGGTTTTTGAAAGTAGATAGATGATGCCAGATATCTTGTGGATATAAGAAAGAAGAAAAGGAGAGAGGATGTGGGAGGTAGCAGAAGAATGGCAGAAGATGGAGAGAGGGAAGAGACAAAAGCCATAACTGGCCATCTTTGTACTTCGACATGCTTGTGCTTTGGGCACTGCCCCTTCTCATTTTCAGAGATAGGTTAGAAAGGGGCCAGCCCACTGGTCACTCCAGCCCTGTCTGCACTCCTGGGCTGTTTGGATTAGAGAGAAGGGGCCCAGAAGTCCCAGAGCAGAAATTTCTTTGTCCATGTTCCCAGCCTTCCCTCAGAGCCAGGGACTGACTCTTCCATTTGATTCACCTTCCCTCAGATCTACTCGTAAAAGTTTTTGTGGTAATTATATGTGATCCTGTCTATGGGAACACCTTGAGAAAGATTGCCTTGGCCCTAGGAAGTACTCTGTAATTGGGGTTTGCTATTTTTAGTGATGTGCCTGACCTCTCAGGCAGGCGAGTTAGTAGGAGCTGTGAGGTAAGCCCATCTGCTTCCATGAGTATGCCCTTCGCCCTTGTGGCTGTCACAGAGTGCATGTGAAGCTCTCCACCTAGGGAGACGGCATCCCTCCTCATCCTTCCCCACCCTTCCCAGCTCCCAGCAGTATCCAGCAAACCTTCCCAGAGGGGCCGTCTGATCTCTTTGCCACTCAGGTTGGAAAACTGAGAAGCACCTGGATTTCCCTGAGCCCTTCAGATAATCCTATAATCACCTATAGGCAATTTCATTTGCTTATGTCATGACAGTCTTAAGTACAGTTTAGGGCAAATTGGTGCCCAGCCAGACAGGTGGGGAAAGCCACCCTGCCTCAGGGGCATCAGCAGTAATACATTCCCACCATGCCAGCCGAGGAGGGCAGGGGGATTTCTGAGCATGACTGCTCCCTGTTGGGCTCTGCAGGGGCAGCTCCAGCTTTCATTCCTGCCTAGCTCAGGCCTCATCCTCTCCCACTTGGACTATTTAATTACCTCCTCACTGCTCTCTCTGTCTCTAGACTTACCCATTGATCCAGCTTGGGCCTAGCCTCCAGAGGGCCATCCACATACAGACATGATCACATTGGACATCTCTTAAAACCCTTCAAGGCTTGCCCATTGGCCACACAGTGAAGTGTGTGCCTCTGTCTGCTCCCAGCCTGCCATGGCCTGCCTTCTCCACCCACATCTCCAGTCGCATCTCTCAACAATGTTTTACCTCCCACTTCACAGCAATGCCTGACCTTACCATGGGCACTTGCATTCATGTTTTCTTCTACCATTCCTTCTGGCTGGGATGTTATTCCCTCCTTACTTAGTCTGACTCTCACTTAACTTTCTGGAGGGGCCCAAGCCTCCTTCTCCCCGAAAGTCTCAGATGGGGCCCCCAGAGCCCTTGGGCACACTATCTAATCACACTTCACATTATATTGAAATTACTGGAAAAGACTTTGTTATCCATCTTTAGTTTCTCAGTGCCTCACATGGTGCTAGAAGCAGAGAAGATCACTTAATAAATGTTGAGCTGCTGTTGTTCATCAACAGCAACCAAGCTGAGAATCAAATCAAGAACTCAATCCCTTTCACAATAGCTGCAAAATAAATAAATAAATAAATACAATACTTAGGAATATACCTAACCAAGGACATGAAAGACCTCTACAAGGAAAACATGGCTACAAAACACAGCTGAAAGAAATCACAGACAACACAAACAAATGGAAATACATCCCGTGCTCGCAGATTTGTAGAATCAATATTGTGAAAATGATCATACCGTGGCCGGGCGCAGTGGCTCATGCTTGTAATCCCAGCACTTTTGGAGGCCGAGGAGGGCAGATCATGAGGTCAGGAGATCGAGACCATCCTGGGTGACACAGTGAAACCCGTCTCTACTAAAAATACAAAAAATTAGCTGAGCGTGGTGGCGGGTACCTGTAGTCCCAGCTACTTGGGAGGCTGAGGAGGTAGAATGGGGTGAACCCGGGAGGAGGAGCTTGCAGTGAGCCAAGATCATGCCATTGCACTCCAGCCTGGGTGACAGAGCAAGATTCCATCTCAAAAAAAAAAAAAGAAAAGAAAAGAAATGACCTTACTGCCAAAAGCAATCTACAGATTCAATGCAATTCCCATCAAAATACCACCATCATTTTTCACAGAATTAGAAAAAAATTCTAAAATTCATATGGGACCAAAAAATAGCCCACATAGCCAAAGCAAGACTAAGCAAAAACAGAAACAAAAACAAAACAAAACTGGAGGAATCACATTACCTGACTTCACACTATACTACTAGGCCATAGTCACCAAAACAGCATGGTACTGATATAAAAATAGGCACATAGACCAATGGAACAGAAGAGAGAATCCAGAAATAAAGCCAAATATTTACAGCCAACTGATCTTTGACAAAGCAAACAAAAACATAAAGTGGGAAAGGACACTCTATACAACAAATGGTGCTGGGATAATTGGCAAGCCACGTACAGAAGAATGAAACTAGGTCCTCATCTCTCACCTTATGCAAAAATCAGCTCAAGATGGATTAAAGACTTAAATCTAAGGCCTGAAACCATAAAGATGCTAGAAGATAACGTTGGAAAAACCTTTCTAGACATTGGCTTAGGCAAAGAGTTCATGACCAAGAACCTAGATGCAAATGCAACAAAAACAAAGATAAATAGATGGGACTTAATTCAACTAAAATCTTCTGCACAACAAAAGAAATCAGCAGCAGAGTTAACAGAAAACGCACATAGTAGGAGAAAATCTTCACGATCTGTACATCTGACAAAGAACTAATATCCAGAATCTATAAAGAACTCAAACAAACTAGCAAGAAAAAAAAAATCCCATCAAAAAGTGGGCCAAGGACATGAATAGACAATTCTCAAATGAAGACATACAAATGACCAACACGCATATGGAAAAATGCTCAACATCACTAATGATCAAAATCATTAATGCAAAATGATGCAAATCAAAACCACAATGTGATACCACCACACTCCTGCAAGAATGGCCATAATCAAAAAATCAAAAAATAACAGATGTTGGCATGGATGTGGTGAAAAGGAAACACTTTTACACTGTTGGTGGGAATGTAAACTAGTACAACCACTATGGAAAATCCAGAGTGGAGATTCCTTAAAGAAAATCCCACTACTAGGAATCTACCCAGATTACAAGAAGTCATTATACAAAAAGGATACTTGCACATGCATGTTTATAGCGGCACAATTTGCAATTGTAAAAATATGGAACCAACCCAAATGCTCATCTATCAATGACTGGATAAAGCAAATATTTTATATATATATACATAATATATATATATGGTGTGTATATATAATATATATATACATAATATATATATGGTGTGTATATATAATATATATATACATTATATATATATATTATATATATATACACATTCATGATGGAATACTACTCAGCCATGAAAAGAAACAAAATAATGGCATTCGCAGCAACCTGGATGGAATTGGACACTATTATTCTAAGCGAAGTAACTCAGAAATGGAAAACCAAACATCACATGTTCTCATTCATATATGGGAGCTAAGCTATGAGGACTCAAAGGCGTAAGAATTGTACATTGGACTTAGGGGACTTGGGGGAGGTATACATTAAGCATTTCTTAAAGGGGGTAACATGGGATAGAAGACTACACATTGTGTACAGTGTACACTGTTTGAGTGATGGGCACACCAAAATTTCAGAAATCACCACTAAAGAACTTATTCATGTAACCAAACACCACCTATTCCCAAAAAACCTACTGAAATTAAAAAAAAAAGAAAAGAATAAATGTTGAGCTAAATCTATCTGCTGAGGACTCTGAATCCTCCCTGAGAGACCTCATGGCTGTGCCCAACTAACCAGGTGGATGACCTATGTCCCTCCAAGTTGGACCTTCTTGTTCCCATGATGGCACCACTGACCTGTTACCTGTTGCCCAGGCTTCCACACATCAACTTCTGCCTTCCAGGTTGTCTCGCCTTCCATGCCTTACACCTTCCATCCCCTGGGGTATGCACCCTCAACATCGTGCGACCCATACTGCTGGCTGCCTTCTCTCCCTGGCTGTCTGCCAGCCATGGAGTATAGATTTGCAAAACTCAAACCAGGAAATGTAGGTACCAGCTGAACAGTGCTCAAATTCTAAATTCAAGACCACTGCCAGGGAGGAAAGCCCTGTGCTGGACATCTCAGATTTGTCCTTCCAGGTCTCCTTTCTGCCCTTCACCCTGCTCACACCCTAGGAGCTGATCCATGTAGACTGAATCAAGGCCCCCTCACACTCTGCCTTCCTGAGCACTGGGTTGGAATACAGGAAGGAAATCAGAGGGAGAGAGAACGAGGTCAGGGTCAGTCTCTAGATCACTCCGGGGGGATGGGGGAGCCTGCAACTCTAGGCCACAGGTCACAGCTTCTGTACGCCTCTCGCTCTCACTCTCCTTCTTCCTCCCTCCTGGTAACTGCTCCTTTCTTGGCCCCTTCAGGTCCTTCAAGTTGTAATGGAGCCCCACTGTCACCAGTCCTAGAATCGCCCAGGCTGGAGTGCAATGGTGCAATGGCTGACTGCAACCTCCGCCTCCCAGGTTCAAGTGATTCTCCTGCCTCAGCCTCCCAAGTAGTTGGGATTACAGGTGCCCACCACCATGCCCAGCTAATTTTTGTAGTTTTAGTAGAGATGAGGTTTCACCAGGTTGGCCAGGCTGGTCTCGAACTCCTGACCTCAGGTGATCCACCCACCTCGGCCTCCCAAAGTGCTGGGATTAAGGCATGAGCCACCATGCCCAGCTGTGGTCTTTTTTTTTTTCTCTAAACTCTTCTCAATTGATCCTATGATTTGCATATGCCTTGCATATGATTTTCGTATGTCTTGCATATGATTTTCATGTGTCCTGCTAGGACTCTGACTGGTAGAGCGCCAGATTAAAAATCCAGCTATTAGGGTAGAGGCTGCTGAGAGTAAGGTGAGGTAAATGAACCCAGTCATCATTATGGATGAAGATCAAGACCCTACAGAAGTTGGGATGCTCTCAAAAGGAGCATGCAGAGAACTGCTCAGTTCCCAGGCCTTGCCCTATGAGAGCTTCCAATGTGGACAGAGATAGGACACAGACCTGCTGCACAGTTGCACAGTCCCATGCTGCCTCCAATAAGAAACTTCTTCTCTCATCGTTGACAGCCCAGGGCAGACAATCCATGAGGTGGTCTGACTGAAAAGTTCTTTCTCAATGGAGACAATTATGATTAGCTGGACCATTTAGATTTTATCTGTTAGAAATGTAAACTATGAGATTCTTTAAAGAGAATTATTCAGTTGGCATTGGGAGCAGAAACTGATGCAGAGAGAGGTCAAAAGAAGGCAAGAACCATGAGCAATCATGAGTAAGTGATGTTTATGAGTAAACCAAAATTATAAATAAGCCAAAGATATGAGTAGGGTGAGGGCATTGGTCCATATCCTGTAAAGTAAATAACACAAAGAAGCAGACATGCAGAGCAGAAAACACTTCTGTGAAGATGAAAATTGATCCTAATCCCTAGAGTGACTGGAACTTTGCCCAGTCTTCCAGTTCTGGTCTCCAAAAAATCCACCAGGATATTAGTTTCTTTTCTTCTTGCAAGGCCTGATTACTAAACTCTCCCTGGCACTCTTGACACCTGGCCATGTAGTTGAGGTTTCTAATTACCTTATTTCCATGTTCTTCCTTTCAATACTTCTTCCCTTACTCCAAGCACACACACACATACACACTTACTGAAGATGATCAAGAAAGCCTCCAGTCCTTTGCATCAGAAAGGACTAACACCACCCTAAACTGAAACCCAGTTCTGAACAGTGGTTTCCTTCCTTCTCCTTAAGACTCAGATCCACCCCTTTTGCCCAGATCTGGTGCTCTGAGCTGAGTTTCCTGACTTGCTCACGTTACCCAGTAAGAGCTCTTTCTAGATCTCTCTCACCTCCATCAACTCAAAGTCAAGACTCGGAAGGGCTACATGGGATGGCAGGACACTGGAACTCAAGAGGGACATGCAGTGCTCTACTTAACCTGGCAGAAGGAGACTTAAATCAAAGGTAGCAAAAGACATGGAAGTCTACTGACAACTGCTTTCCTGAATACCTCCCCTTCACTCTGCTTGTCCTCTCTTTGGCTTCTCCAGCTCCATGGCTCTTCTCATTGCCCCCAGGGTGGTCAGTGCCCTCAGGACTCTCGGCATAGGCCACTCTGAACCTTCCCACCTTCCTTCTTTTGTATAGAGAGTTTCCCTTTTCCTCTTAAATCAATAAAGAAGTTGGTATTTTGAAACTTTAGAAAACTAAAGGAAAACCAAACACAGCCTAAATGGAAAATAGTGAAAAGGCCAAGCAAGACACATTCTGTTTGTCTAGCACACATTCTTTATCCCAGGGTTCCTGAAGCCTCAGCTCAGGCCACCTTGCCTGGCTCACATTGGCTGGTATAGATTTGGATTTGTATCCAGGTGGGGTCCAGCCCAAGGATTCTTCTTGGTTTTTGCTGGAAATGGCTTCTTTGCCCCTCTCTTCCATGGGCCTCCCTCCACACCCAGCTGGACTGTTCTCCAGCACATCAGTCACTCTAGCTACTCTCGGTCCTCACCCCTGGACACTCCACCTCTCCATGTATTCCCTGGGATCTAGGCTACTGTGTCACAGCCTTTCCCCACCAGGGAGGTTTCTAAGACTGAGAAACCCATCCTTGGCCCTGACATAAGCCTGAACATACTGACTGCCATTGTAAAAGAAGGAAGCCAGCCCTTCCCCACGACTTACTCTCCTGCAGGCTCTGTGGTTCGCACATCAGCAGATATTACTCCATTGAATCCTCACAACAATACTTCATATTTCACAGATGGTGCGATAAGCTCTGGGAACTGCTGGAAGAGGAAGAACCAGGATCTAGGGCTGGTTCCTGCAAACTCTGAGCCCGATGCTTTGCCACTCATGTTTTTACAGAGCATCTAAGTTAGGAATGGCAAAGTGGTTTCATCTGACATGTCAGTTCTGATTGACTTAGTGGCTGCCTGCAATGCTGTGGTGAGAAGGAGTATGAGGCCACATCTGTGCTCAGCGGGAGAGATCATGATAAACTAGAAATGTCTAGCAGGGGTAATAGCTGGAGGGACTGACAGGCTGTATATGTGCCATATACTTGCCACTGTTGGGCCAAGCCATTTTTGTGGCAGCCACATGGCTTTAGAGGCAGGCACCATTGTCCCCCAAACCTCTTTGCTTTCTATCAATCTCCCACCACATGGAGGAGCATACCTTGGCTCACCCAGGGTTCTAGTCTCAGCTTCGCTACTTAATAGCTGCATGACCTTAGGTAAGTTACTTAACCTCTTTGAGCCTCAGTTGTTTTGTCAGTAATACACAGCTAAGTAAAATACTTACCTCAAAGGGTTTCAGTAAGAATCCATTGACGTAAAGCTTGTAGATCACCTGACATTATGCCATGCACAGTGTAGACATCTGACAAATACCAGTTGTTGTTGTTAGCCACCATTCTATCAAAGCCTATAGCCCACCCTGTTGCATGCACCAGCTTCCTGTTTCTATGACCTGCCAAGGCAAAAAAAAAAAAAACACCCAATCTTCCCAACTGACCCACACTCTCCTTCCCATGCCATGGGATATATGACAGCCCATATGGGGTCTGTGTTTGCCCTGAAATCCCATGACTCTCCGCTCAACTGTTAAACATTTCAAATCCTCCTCCTCCCTATGGGCTCCTCTCTTGTTAATGTCATTATATGTCTGGATTGTTTCATTAAGCTCTTTTTCATAGAATGGCTGGTAGAACATGGAAGCTAATTATCATCTTAATTGGAGAAGACCAACTGGTAAATAATATGTGTTAATTATCAGGGAAAACCCTATAAAGGTTAATGAGAAATCAAAACTCATAAGCAAAGGTTCTTGGATTTCTGGACAGGTAATTCCCAAGCCTTGACAGCAACAGAGGTCAGGTGGCCATGGCCAGGCACCTACTGGGCCTTCCTTTGTGTGGGCCAGAAGATTAGAGCCACTGCTCTTTCTGATGCAGGAGAAGGTAATTCATAAACCTAGTATTTTCTTTAGACATTTATTTATTTTATAAAGCATTTGTCCCTTTTTTGTTGCAGTTTTCCCTCCAACTTTGTTGAGGTATACTTTAAGCATTTCTTAAAGGCCTTATACTTTTCTGGTGAGTTAGGGCTGTTGTTCTCTCCACATGGTAAGAGTACTGGGCACTAACTAAACCCATCGCCAGTGTGCTCTCCTGGCCTTGGATTTCCTCTTTCAAGAATGACCCAGGACCTCTCTCTTGAACGAACTCAGTCTGCCTTGCCCCTGGGCTTAGCTCTCCTCACCCACTCCCTTGGACTTCCTCCCTCACAACGCAAGAGCCCACAGTCTCCTTTAGAATCAACTCTGTGGTAAACAAATGTTCATGTTCCCCCAGACTCCTCAACCAAGTGGCCTCCTCTCTTCCCAGTTTAACTAAAACTTGGCACTTCCCTACAGATATTGACTCTCCTCCAGGTCTCTCAGTTAGTAAACACTCTTTCTTCCATAACCCAGAAATGTCTCATCAGGAGTTCATGGTCTAGGGACACACAGACAAGTACCCAAACTTTTACAACCCATGTCATTAGAGCTGCACAGAGGGTAGAAAAGAAAAGGTACAGACAGGTACAGACAGAGGGCCCAAAATCCAAATTTGGACATCAGAGAAGTATCCCAATAGAAAGTGACATCAAACTTGATAAACAAAAATGGACAGAACTTAGACAAGCAAAGAAGGGGAGAAAGTTTCAATTACTTGGAAAAAGCATCATATTTTAAAAGCACAAATCCCATCAAATTACTCCCTTGCTTAAAATCTTCAATTGTTCCCCATTTTTTAAATCCACACAGCTGCAGGAGGGAACATTATTATCCACCATTTTATCCCCACTAGGCTCATAATAAGAATTTGATAAATATTTGGCAATACAAAAAATTAACATACAAAATACAAAAAAGACTTAACAGGACATTCATAGGTGAAACATTAAAAGCACAAAACAATGTAATTTGCTAAATTCCCTAGAAAACTATTATTTCTTCTTATAACAAAACCAGCATTTGGGTAATGCCTAGTGCAGTGTCACTTGCCTAGTTGGTACTTAACAAATGTTTGTTGAATACATGTAGCGTTTGGTAATTAAGGCACTTAAATTGTAATATTCTGTAATCCTGTGCCCTGTTATTCAATGTCTCCATGAAACAAACAAACAAACAAAAAAACTGACGTTCTTAAAGGGTAAGTAAATTTCACAAGATCACTCAAGTAGTAAGTAGTAAAGTTACAACTAGATCTTATGACTTCCAGTGGCAACATCTATGCTCTTTTCAAGGAGCACATAGAATCTAGATGCATGAAAATTGTAGCATCAGGGAAGCCTTCACACAGGTGAAACTTGATCTGTGTCATGACGGATCAGTAGCATTGGGATAGACAGAAAGTGCAGCAAAGCAGGATTTCCTAGTGAGAGGACCTGCATGAACACAGGGATGGGAACAGGGACAACACGTGTCTTTCAAGGGACAGAAAGAATGTTGGTCCACTTTAGGCAGAGGGTCCACATCACTGCAGAAGCTCCTTATTCAAAGATCAATTGAATTCAAAGCACTGAATTCAAATAGCAACTCTTTCTCCGTAATAATTCAATAGCATCAGATTGACTCTGATTACAGGTAACCATGGCAAAAAGGAAACATGTTAAGTTTCAGAAAGGAGGAAGTTTACCAGCTTCTCTTTTTCTACTCCAAGGCTCTGCAAGATGGTGATGCACATTTATCATGCTGGGTGTGTGTGCTGAGGTCCTAAAGTGAGCCACATACTAGTAGGACCAGAAGAAGATGTCTATTTCCCCAAAGTTGTGTGAACCCACTGGAATTTATTGATACCCAGAAGGCCTTGAACAGACCTTAGCGTAGTGTTATAAGCTTATCTGCTTGCAGATCCTAATAGGTTAAGAAGCTTCTGAAATAAAACTAGAGAACCAAGAAGGTGGTAGAACAAGAATTAAAGATTTCCATGAGAAGCTGGCGCTGCCTGGGGCTCAGCAACTGGTGCATGTGGCTGGAAATGGTAGCCCGTTGGGGAGGGGAGTGGACACCTTCTGAATAAGCATGCAGAGTTCGTTGGAGCTCATAAATGTCTAAATTGATATTCCATGTCAATTGCATTTACACTAGCTTCTTCTCAATTTTGAATAATTTCTTCATGCTTGATAGGGAAACCAAGACTTTCCTGGCACTAAATTTTTTAAGCTTACATTTCAGAGATTTTATATTTTATAACTTTGACTTCCTTATTATCCAGGCCATACTTGCACACAGATGAAGTATGGTATAAACTACAGTAGAGCAAAAAGGAAAGAATGAAATTCGTCTGCAACCCCAGCACCAAGAGATAAGTATAGTTAACTGGGTATGTATTTTTCCAGAATCTTTGCATAATTTTTAAAATAAAAATAAGATCAAACTGTGCATACAATTTTATTTTATTTTACTAATGTATGTATATATTTTAGAGACAATGTCTCCCTCTGTCGCCCAGGCTGGAGTATACTGCCCTGATCATAGCTCACTGCAGCCTCGAACTCCTGGGCTCAAGCAATCTTCCTGCTTCAGTCTCCTGAGTAGCTGGGACTATAAGCACATTAGCTAGCTGCCATGCTTAGCTAGTGTTCTTGGCTTTTGTGGAGACGGGGTCTCGCTATGTTGCCCAGGCCAGCCTCAAACTCCTGGTCTCAAGCCTTCCAAAGTGCCGGGATTACAGCCATGAGCCACTGTGTCCAGTGTGTACATTTTATATTATATATGCTGATTTTTTTTGCAAGGCTCTCCAATATGCTGGTTTTTAATTTGACAATATAACATTCAGCATCTCTTCACATCAATAAATAGTCATCCACAGCATTGTTTTTATAGTCATACAGTGTTCTATTGTATTGGTGCCACTGGTGACCCATTGTTTGACATCTAAGTTGTCTCCAATCATCAGATATTATAACCATAAATGATGCTTTGGTGAGTCTTTGCATGCATCCTGAATTATTCCCTCAGGGCTCCTTGCCCCTTTCCAGCTTCTTCCTGCTTAAAGCCCCTTCACTGTTGCTCCTCTTTCTGGCCAAACTGAACGTCTTCAGGTTTTTTGAACTTGTCACGCTCTTTGCCTCTGTGCTTTTGTACATCCTCATTCCGCTGCCTAGCACACTCTCCACTGCCTGAGCACCCTTATCCATTCATCTTTTAGCTCTCAACAGAGACATCACTTCCTCAGATGAGTCTCCTCTGACACCCACCTCCACCACAGACCAAGTCCTCTGCACCTCTCATGTCACCACCGTCACCCACTCTTCATTCTCTTATGGCAGGAATCAGCCTGTGTTGTAGCATCCTGTTGCCCTGTCTTTTTCCTTCACTGAGCTGTAATGTCCACAAGGCTAGAAACCATGTCTGCAGTGGTCAGTGTACCTAGAACAGTGCCCAACACATAATAGGTACTCCGTGAACATCTGTTTAACGATCAATAAGTACCTTCCTCACTGTAAAACTGCTGCATCAAAGGCATGCCCTTGTTAAGTCTTGTGACACACACTGCTCCCTGGAAAAGCCTTGCCTTTACAGTTTACCTCTACTCCCACAGTGTGTGAGGGTGCACATTTCCCCACATCTTGGATAGTCTTGCAAAAAAATCTGAGAAGACTTTCTTTCCATGGGGCTTTATTTAAAGAGCATCGATTGGAATGATGTGCAGTGGGTTATTCAGGAGTCTCAACGCAGTGGGGTATAAACATGAAAATTAATTTTTTCTAGTCACTGCTTTCTGCTGTGTTCTGTCAAATCCCTTTCTCCCATCCCTTGATATTTTGGGCAGAAAGTGAATAAATATTCCTGTCACTTTCAGTTACTAAAAACTCAGTCCAGTCCATTTAAAACTCCAAATTCATATCTGGTTCAAAGCTCTTCCTTTTGTCAATGTCCCAAACCCCAGGAAGACTGTGGCTTTAGGGACTTGGAGGTGGGGGAGCAGCATGGTCTCCTCCTTCACTTCTCCTCCTCCTCTTCCTCCCTTCTCTGGATCTAGCGGTTCTAGACTTGGGGGCAGGAAGGAAGGATGGGGAGGCAGGAGGCATCTTAGCGTGGCCGAGAGTGATGGTGGTGAGGAGGCATCTCTGATCTCAGCCTGGCTCACCCTGGCTCTGTGGGAGGTTAGTGGACCCGGCTGAGTGGCAGTCTCCACATGGAGGGTGGGGTCTTTTTTTGGAGCAATGTTCAGCTCAACCCGGGTCTCCTCTCCTAGAAGGACCCACTTGAAAAGGAGGTGGTAATGCCCCCCTTCAACCTGCACTGTGCCCCCCTCTCTCTGAGTGGTGCCTTCCCGACTTATTCTGGCAACCAGCTGGGCAGCCCACAGTTCCTGCCCTTCCATTTCATGCCCCTTGTGTGGAACCATAGGCAATACTGTGGACTTCCACTGTGTCCTCCAAGGGCTGCTGAGACCCAGGATGGGGTAACCCCAGTGCTTCTTTCCCAGGCCCTCTGCAGCCCCTTCTCCCTCCACTGGCATGGGCCATCTCCACAGGTCTTAGAGAGTCTCTAGAGCAGAGTGCCAGTGCAGTGGTCTCTGTGATCATGTGTCTCCCCATGGGGAGATAAGGGAATTGCCCCCACCACCAACACTGTAAGGTTGCAGCTCTGGTGCCATCTCCCCATACCATTCCCCAGTCCTCACTTGATATCTGCAAGAGTGAGGAGCAGAAGGCAGGACGGAGAGTGGCTTGAAGGGGGCAGGTCAGTTCTGCAACCTGTGGTTTACAAACCACATTGCCAGGACATGTTAGCCCTGCTCCCAGGCAGCTCTGTTTAGAATGCAGGCTTCCTCAGTGCCTCTTCTCCTCTGCTTTGGTTTGGGCCTTAGCCACAATTCTGGGGCACCAGAAAAATCCCCCTCATTATTTTGCTGCAGATGTAACAGTCATGATCCTCAACAGTATGGTTATGATAATTGCAGAAATAGACTGCACATGGCTATTTCTTGTAGCAGCACTGGATAAAAGCTAAGGGTAAGACTAGGCAATTTGGATTAAAAGGAAAATAGTCACATAAAGCAAGAGAGACAGAGCCTAGAGCCCTGCAGTGCGGGAGTGAGGGAGGGTGAAGAGGGGACAATGAGTTGAGTAGGTGTTCATGTGCCTCTGGGGACCAGAGGGTCAACAGACCTCTCTGTCCGCTTTTGTCCACTGTCTGGGGCAATTGGATATCTCTTGTGAAGCAGGGAGGGAGAAAGGCACCCCAGTGAAACCCTCTCACCCTGCCTCAGTCCTCCAAATGTCACATCTATTTGAGCTGATGCTCTGACCAAAGCTCCTCCCTCCTCACTGTCACTGGCCAGAACAATCCATATATTCATTTCCCAGAGCCTGAGCTATTACAGATGATTGAATAGGTGCAGAAGTGCCCATGGATTGGGAGAGGGATGGCCAGGGATTGTTTCCAGCACCCAGCATCCATGAGAAAAAGCAGCTTGGATAGGATCTCAATAAATCAATCACAGTGTGAGGCCCTCCCAGCTCTCTGGCATGGTCTGTTGAAATAAGATCCTCACTATTGCAATTATAGTCAGAGTGTGGGGAGCCTTGGGATTCATTAGTTTTGACTTCAGCAGCATTGATTTCTTGTTTAGTAATTAGCTCACCAGAGCCCCTGATGGCATAATCTCTTCATTTACATAATTAAGACATAAATCTTGAGCCTGGATAGTAGCCAAGGCACTGGGGACTGGACATCAAGGGCAGCAGGTGGTTGACAGCTTGTATTCCCAGTACCACATTCTCACCAGCTGATCTCATTGACCTCCGTGACTTCAATGGGCTCAGAACTTCTTAGATACATATTTTTGAAAGCTCACGCTAAGGAAATCAATCCATTTAAACTAGGTTTAGAGAAAGGCTGTGATGGTTTTAAAACACGCTCATAATCCCTTAGACACATCTTCCTTCATCAGGTGTAATCTAATTCCCCTTCCTTTCAATGTGGGCCAGATGTAATACTATGCTTCTAATGAGCAGAATATGGCAGAAGTGATGGCGTATGATTTCAGAGTTCAAAAGGCATCACTGCTATCATATCTCTCTCTCTCTCTCTCATCACTTGTTCTAGGGAAGCTGACTACCATGTTGCGATGATACTCAGCCTGTGGAGAGCCCACACTGGGAAAACAGAGGCCTCCTATTGAGGGCCAGCACCAACTTGCCAGCCACAAGAGTGAACCCCCTTCAAAGCAGATCCTCCAGCTCCAGCCAAGCATTCAGATGACTGCAGACCTGGCTGACTTCTTGATTACCACCTCAAGAGAGTCCCCACATCAGAAACACCCAGCTAAGCCACTCTCAAATTCCCAACCCACAGAAACTGTGAGGATAATACATGTTTATTGTTGTTTTAAGCCACCAAGTTTTAAGGTAATTTGTTACACACAATCAATAACTAATCCAGAGGGTATTTCTCATTCCAATGCTGCTTCCTCAAGGAAGAAATGGTCCCATATCAAGACCAAGACAACTAAAACTGTCATATTCTTGACCAAGCAACTTCTGTTATAAGAATCTATCTTATACAAATATATTTAAAATGTAAACACACACACAAATGTGCAAAATGCTTATATAAATGTGTTCATTACAGCATCCTCTGTAATAGTAAAAACAGAAAGCAATTAACGTTTTCATTAATAGAGCTCAATTAAATAAACTATGGAGAAAATGGAATAATTCTATGTAAGCGTTAAAAATTGAATTAATAATAAAAAATAAAATTCTATGTAAGCATTAAAAAAATTGAAATAATAATGAAAAAATAAAATTCCTGCTCTCCAAGTCCAGATGGTTTAACCAGTGGGTTTACCAGCGATTTATGAAAGAAATACTCAAATATTTATACAAACAGTCAGGAGGAATTTTAAAAGTGAAAGAACACTTCCAAGCAATAACTTTGACTCCAAAACCTGATAGAAATATTGGAAAAAAAGAGAAAGTATAAGCAAATTTGATCTACAAACATAGGTGCAAAAATTTTCCCAAAAAATTTTAGAAACTAATGTAACCATAAATAAATTGAGTTTAATGCAGAAATGCAAGGCTGATTCAGCCTTAGAAAAAAATCAAAGTGATTTGCCTTACTAATAGGATAAGGAAAAAATTATATGATTATCACAATACATGTAGAAAAATCATTTCATAAAATGCAACATTCATTTATAATTTTAAGGAATAATCTCTTAGCTGAATAGAAATAGAGAGGGTGCTTTCTTAATATACTGAAGAATATCTATAAAAATAAATACAAGGCCGGGCACGGTGGCTCATGCCTGTAATACCAGCACTTTGGGAGGCCGAGGCGGGAGGATCACGAGGTCAGGAGATCCAGACCATCCTGGCTAACACAGTGAAACCCTGTCGCTACTAAAAATACAAAAAATTAGCCGGGCGTAGTGGCGGGCGCCTGTAGTCCCAGCTACTCAGGAGGCTGAGGCAGGAGAATGGCGTGAACCTGGGAGGCGGAGCTTGCAGTGAGCCGAGATTGCGCCACTGCACTCCAGCCTGGGTGACAAAGCGAGACTCCGTCTCAAAAAATAAATAAATAAATAAATAAATAAATAAATAAATAAATAAATACAAGACAGAGACATCTGATCTAACAACAGCAGTCCAACATTGTGCTAGAGATCATCTCCAGTGCACTAAGGCAATAAAAATAAATAAAAAGTACAAAGATTGTAAATGAAAAAGTAAAACTATCGCTATTGACTGACAACATTATTGTGCACCTAGGAAATCAAAAAGAATTTTTAATTCAACTATTAGCATTAATAAGAGACTTCATTAAGCTAGATATTAAAGGGTTTTGCAAAAATGTAAAACAATGTCAGCACTCTCTGTGTGATGAATCTTTAAATCGTCATTGGGAGAATTAACATCTTTACAATATTGAGTCTTCTAATCTATAAGCAGGATATATAGCTCCAGTTATTAAATCTTTTTAATGTCCTTCAATGAAGTTACAGAGCTTTCCTTGTAGAAGACTTATCCTTCTTAGATATTTTCTTGATATTTTTTGATGCTACATGGAATATTTTTAAAAAGTACTCTAGTCAAGATTCAATATAATTGATAACTTTTCCTGCTTATTAAAGAACATTCTTTTTTTTTTTTTTTCCTAGACGGAGTCTTGCTCTGTTGCCCAGGCTGGAGTGCAGTGGCACAATCTTGGCTCACTGCAACCTCTGCCTCCCAGATTCAAGTGATTCTTCTGCCTCAACCTCCCAAGTAGCTGGGACTACAGGCATGTGCCACCACGCCCGGCTCATTTTTGTGTTTTTAGTAGAGACAGGGTTTCACCATATTGGCCAGGCTGGTCTCAAACTCCTGACCTCGTGATCCGCCTGCCTTGGCCTCCCAAAGTGCGGGGATTACAGGCATAAGCCATCGCACCCGGCATTAAAGAACATTCTTAAGTGAAACTGGCATTTTTTAAACTGTGGCACATTGTGGTGAATAATATGATGACTACTAGTACAGTCTGGTACCACTAACTTGATTCATGCTAAGGCATCAGCAGTTTTGCCACCACTGTTTTTGCACCATCAGTGCAACTGTCAACTTGGTGAAAAGAGTAAACAATGTCTTATAAAAATTTTTATCTCATGAATGTCTTAAGGATCCCTAGAGGTAGCACACATACTTTGAAAACCACTGCTGAGGAAAAATGAATGCGAATGGGTACCAGGAAACATCCATAAGAATGTTTGCAGAGCATTGCTTAAAGTAGTCATGAATTGGAAATAACCTGAAAGTTCTTCAGCTATAGAACTGATAAATGAACTATTCTTACCAATAAGAATTAACAAACAAGCTGTACTCACCAATGGAATAATATATAGCAATAAAAATTAAATTGCTGACCAGATATGGTGACTCATGCCAGTAATCCCAGTGCTTTGTATGGCCAAGGTGGAAGGGTCGCCTGAGCACAGGAGTTCAAGACCATGCTAGGCAACATAGCAAGATCTTGTCTCTACAAAAAAAAAATTTTTTTTTTAATTAGTTGGGCATAGTGGAGTGTACCTGTAGTCACAGCTATTCAGGAGGCTGAGATGGGAGGCTGGCTTGAGCCCAGGAATTCGAGGTCTCATTAAGCTATGATTGCATCAATGCACTCCAGCCTGGGTAACAGACTGAGACCCCAACTTAAAAGAAAAAATGGTAATTGCTAACCGTTATATGAAACAATATGCAGTAATACCACAAGCAAGATGTCCCTGCTGGTGGCACCTAGAGGGCACATCTGAGGCCTCAGGTGCTCCTAGGGATTATGAAGACAGAGAACAGGCTTTATTCTCCTTAGATCCAGGCAAGAGTAAAGTTTCCAGCAACAGAGGACCAGATTTTTATTTCCTTGAGCCTGGAGAAAAGACGAAGATTTTTTATACTTTTCAGAGAGGTAAGGTGAGCTTAGCCAGCAGAAGATGGTGAATCTGCTTGGAGAGGGACTGTAGTTGCCTGTGTTATTTGGTTCTAAAAAGGAGAATTTGTCCAATCCTACTGTTTCTGATGGTCCAGGAGGAAAAGTGCACTGGTGGAATTTCTCCAAGGACTTTCTATTAGTAGACTTAGGTGCAAGAAAATATCCCCTCGACTTTTAACAGAAGATAATGAATTATCCGTTCAATCATCTCTGGTTCAAATAGGCAGAAATCATTGCGTGTTCCACTATTTGTCAATTTAACACCATCAGTAGAAACCTCACCAACCTGCCCTCTGTGAGGATGAAGGAATCGCAAACCATGAGAAGGTAAAATAATATTACAAATCTTTTAAGGGCACTCTGGAAGGGCTGATGGATGAGACATATGAGAATATTAATTTTAAAAAGTGGTGAGGGCAGTCAAGGAGATACAATGTGAGCACAAAGAGATGTTCAGAAGCTAACAACAAGACAAGAAAACCCTAAATATTTAATAGATAAAGTAAACTGAGGAGCAGGGTAGTCACTACTGAGCATCACATTAAAGATCTAGGAAATCAAGGGAAATGCTTTAAGGAACAGAGCCAAGACACAAAAATAAATTAATAAAAGAAAAAGATCATCAGCTTGGAAAAAAATCTGGCGACCTAACAAGCAAAGAATAGAAGATTCAGAAGAAGAGAGGAACGAATGAAGAAGATAATTTCTCCTGAGCTTCAGATAGACTTGAATTTGCAGATTGAAAGGATGTAGAAAATTCAACTCAAGACTTATGAAAATAGATTCACACCTATAAATAACCTAGTGAAATTCCTAAAATATAATATTGAAACTTCTTATAGGGTGAAAAAACATTAACAGTTTCCAAATTGGGTAGGTAGGGAGTAGGAAACATGCATGAAAGACAATCAGACTAGCATAAGATTTCTCATTTGCAACACTGCAATTAGAAGGCAGCAGAAATTAGCTGGCCATGGTGGCACACACCTGTAGTCCTAGTTACTCAGGAGGCTGCTTGAGCCTGGGAAGTTGAGGTTGCAGTGAGCCATGATTGCACCACTGCATTCTAGCCTGGGAGACAGAGTGAGACCTTGTCTCAAAAAACAACAACAAAAAAAGGAAAAAACGAAAAAAAAAAAAAAAAAGGAAGGCAGCAGAGTGACAACTGTTCTAGAAACCAAGGTTCATCTTGAGAGAGATAGATATGTGGAGGTATGCAAATAATGGAAAAATGATTTTAATGTCATAGTAGAAGTTATCAGTGTAATTATGACTGTTAGGAATGGGAACATAATCAACAACAAAATCAGAAAGCATAATAAAACATCACAATTAACAGGAATAAGAGAATAAGCAGAAATTCAACTAAGCCAAATATATGAATATTTCCTGTGTTTGCCTTCCCAATATTCATTTCTCCCTTCTTCTGCTAACATTACCCAGATGTGCTTTTCACTCAATAAACACTAATGCAGCACTTGCTATTGGTGCCAGGTGCTTTTCTAAGTTTTTCACAAATTTTACCTTTTTTAATCCTCCTAGTAGTTCATTTTACTGAAGAGGGACAAAAAGAAGGTAGAAATAGGCACTTGACCCAAGATGAACAAACTGTGAGCACTTTATTGAATGTTCTGCTAGAATTATTGTTAAAAAGATACTTTCTTGGCTGGGCATGGTGGCTCACGCCTGTAATACCAGCACTTTGGGAGGCCGAGGTGGGTGGATCACTAGGGCGAGAGATCGAGACCAGCCTGGCTAACACAGTGAAACCCCGTCTCTATTAAAAATACAAAAAATTAGCTGGGCATGGTGGTGGGCTCCTGTGGTCCCAGCTACTTGGGAGGCTGAGGCAGGAGAATGGCATGAAACTGGGAGGTGGAGCTTGCAGTGAGCCGAGATCGCGCCACTGGACTCCAGCCTGGGCGACAGAGCAAGACTCCATCTCAAAAAAAAAAAAAAAAAAAAAAAAATGTTGGCAGGAAAAGAAAGCATTACCAAATGTTCTCTTAGAACAAAGAAAAGTCAACTCTTAAAAACTGTTCCTCCATTTCCAGAAGTTCCATGATTCTACCATTCCACAGAAGAAATCAAATACCTTCACATGAGCAACCAGCACAGTAACAATGGCATTTAACACGCACGGATGCACCCTACATGTTGACTCAGAAATTACACTTTGGAGACTCTTTTATAAAAATACGAATACCGGCCAGGCACGGTGGCTCACACCTGTAATCCCAGCACTTTGAGAGGCCGAGGCGGGTGGATCACCTGAGGTTAAGAGTTCAAGACCAGCCTGCCCAACATGGTGAAACTCCGTCTCTACTAAAAATACAAAAATTCGCCAAGTGTGGTGGCAAGTGCCTGTAATCCCAGGTACTTGGGAGGCTGAAGCAGGAGAATCACTTGAACCCAGGAGATGGAGGTTGCAGTGAGCCAATACTGTGCCATTGCACTCCACCCTGGGCAACAAGAGTGAAACTCTGCCTCAACATATATATATATATCTCAGTACCTAAGTATATATTTGCTTATTTCACTATTGCCTGTAATGACCAAAGGACACAGAAAAAAACTGGAAACCAAGTGACTATCCATTAGTAGAAGATTGGTTGACTAAATGGTGGTTCATTTGTGAAATACTATCTTGCTGTTGTTTGAATGAGTTAAACCTACTGTATATTGTTTGATCCACACTCTTAGCCACCACCCAATACTGTGTCCCAACAAAATCTATATTAGAAAGAGTATTTCACTTTTACAATGAAGGACGAATACAGATATAGTTTTAAAAGATGAAACAAACAGGTCATCTCTCTGCTGAGACTCTTGCTGTAATCTAGTGGCCTTACTCTCCAGGCACATTCCTGCACCCCAGCCATTTGGAAGAGGGAGGCTGGGCACCCACGACTAGCCCGAACTGCCTTCCCCAAAGTCAGACAGCAGAAGCAAGGGAGGACCCTGGAGTCAGGCCGGGAAGGCAAGCAGAGGGGAAAAAATGTTATCAGTTCCTCCTGACAGGTGAGCAGTGGTGGGAAAAAAAAATGGAGCTGGGATTTGGGTCTGATGAAGAAACTAGGATTTGCTCATTGAAAACTCAGGTCATATGGGGCCAGCAGAACAAGGAAGAGCAGTGGGTTAAGTGAGTAGGAAGACTTCGGAGCCAGAATAACCTGGGTTTGGAAATTCTGGTTGTTCCACAACCAGTGAGGCTAGGCAGCTGCCTCACCCTATTTTGTCTTTTGTCAAATGGGAATAATGACATTTACCTCCTAGGTGTGATGAGAAGAGTAAATGCAGTGATGAATGTAAAATAGACACTGCAGATGCTCAACAATAACTGCCATCATTATTTGCATCTGGGTATGTATCCATTCATAGCAGATGCTCAGCAATGGCCACCAGCATCAGCATCATCACAGTGCTTTCCTAGGCTTCCCTGGAGACAAAGAGAGAGGGAGAAGCTTTCCTCTGCCCTCCTTGCTCCCTGCTCCATAACCCCGGAACCTCCTTGTGTTTCCTCTTTTATTATCTCTGCACACAGCTGAGGAATGCAGCCTTTCAACAGCCTAAATGGCAGGAAGCCAAGGAAGGAACCATCACAAGAGTGTCCTGGTAATAACTGGCCTTGATTCATTAATGCAAATGATTTGAGTGTGCACTGTGCCGATGAAGACACCAGGATTTGGGAACCAAGTTTAGTTATCTCTTCCAGGGCTAAGTTTTGATTGGTGTATGTGAGAGAAAGAGAGACGGGGAAACAGAGACAGACAGAAACACACACAGAGAAATAGAGACAAAGGCAGAGCCAGAGACAGAAGGAGGGAGAGAATACTGGCTTGCTTTACCCAAGAGTAGAGCAAAGAGGGAGATAGTATCATGAAGTTCAAATGTCATTCACGAAAACCAGAAAGTGATTACCCTCATGTTCATGCAGATCGATCCTGTAGGTATTTAGATAGAAAATGCTCTGCTCTTGATAAGCTGTTTGGCTCAGTCATCCAGCTCTATTGTGTCATCTGAATCTGGTTGGATAGCTAGGCAGTAGGGGTGGTACCAGTGGACTGGTAAATGTACAGGACCTGAAGATCAGAGGGTTCTTTGTTCATTCCCTCCCAGACAGGGTGAGCCACAGCTACCTCCCAGACAGAAGGAAAGCCTCTTTTTAAAAGATCCTTGAAGCCCCTCTGATACTGCTTGTCACTCAGCCTCTTTCCAAAGAAAAGAAGTCTCCCAACTTTCTTGCTTATGTGCTCACTGCTCTCAGGATCAAGAAACTCTTCCCCTGAATTTCCACGGTGATTTTACTGTGTGTTAAACACTCCCTCCTTGATAGAAGCAGAAAACAGCGACGTCCCTCTTCTCTGAATAAACTGTCCCTCACAGAACTGCAGGACATCTTTCTGTCTTCCATGAAAAACGTCCCAATCCCAGACTTCACAACTCTGCCCTAATCATAAACACACCTCTCTGTCCTGTCCCTGTCTCTTTCACCACACTTCAGGCCCACTAACACGGCAGAGATGACCGAAGAGGTGAAAATAGACAGCTTGCATGCAGGATTAGAGTTGGGGGTGATGTCTTCTGTTAACTGATGCTGAGTGCTGACTCTCCTGGTATCCACGTGGGCCTTGGTCTTTGAGACTAACCCGATTCTTTTATCTCACCTGGCGTCCTGAACGCCCTATTGTCTGCCTGTCATCTCTCTTTTCTTTATAGCCCTCACCTATTTCCTCACCTATCTATCACCTTTATTCCCTCACCTGTCTATCACCTTCAAGTCTCTGTTAGCAGCCACAGTGGCCCTGGTGTGTAGTCACTGAAAATATCCCTCTCCTAGTAGGCTGGCCAGCCTCTTTCAGCTTCACCACTTCCCTCTCATCACTTCACACTAGGAAGCTGAAGTTAGTTTGATTTTATCTCCCTTGGCAAAATCGTAGCTCCGTGACTCCACAATTCAAGGCAGCTGCCCTGGGTTGGCCTTCTCATTCTGTCTATTGCATAACAAGCTCCTTTGTTCCTGCCTGAGTGTCGACGTTGCTTAAATGTGACAATGCTCCCTTTGTTCTTCTCCTCCCAGAGCATCCACGTCAGCGGTTCCACACCACTCCACCGTGAAAACCAAATCAGCAGAGGCCGCCTGGAAACTGATGAGTGATGCCTCAGAAACTCACCCCAGATGCTAAGGAAATGCCCATTATTGGCCCCTTCTTTGTTGTCTCAGAATTGCTTTAGGGCCTTGTCACTTTGTCAGTCACACAAGTAATGAGCTGTTAGGTCTCACCTACCTCAGCCAATTTCATGGTCATTTCTGGACTCACTTAAGTTTCCCTAGCATTATAGATTCCCAAGCAAGACAGTGACCTGAAGAGGTCTTCGGATCCATCTCCAGCTTCCAGCCTAACCAACTGCCTGTCCATGGTCTAAGGCTACTGTTCCCTTCAACCTTCTTAAAGATCCCTGATGAAGGAGGTATTCTATTCCCATTTCACAGATGAAAAGAATGAGGCTGGGTGAGGACACGAGGCTAGGAAGAGGTGGCACTGGCCAGAAACCCAGATGGGGGGCTCATTTCACTACCTTAGAATGGCCCTACAGAATTAGGAAAAACAGTTCAAGACCATTTTCTCCTCTGCTTCTCGGCTACCCCTGACCAGGAGTAATAGGGCTTGAAAGAGGGCCCATGGTCCAAGAAGTAACTGAGTCCCATGATTTAATTCTGTGAAGCAGGGTTCCTTGGGGAATGAGGGCAGAAGGTAAGCATAACTATTGTGTTGACAACAAAACCCCAAGATGTTGCAGATAGCAGTCCCTGGAAGCCAGCGCTTTCCTCTCAATGTCCCCTAGTATGGGGGAAAGAGAATAGAAGCACTGGTGAAATACAAACTCACAAGTCTCCAGCCCAAGCCGCAGCTCCCCATTGAGGTCTTCTAGACAGGGAATCAGCCCAGCAGAGGAGCCTGGAAATGTAGGTGATGATTCCAAGTCTCTCTTGCTAAAGTTGCTGGCTTCCTGCAGATTTGGATCCTACAGCTTAGCTGCCTCGCTCTGTGAGATGAGACTCCCTGAGTTTGGTTGGGAGCAGGTCCCCCTCCCTAAGCTAAAGAATTGGTGGGGGTGCTGATATACTTTGGATGTTTGTCTCTCCCTACCCTGCACCCCCACAATCTCATGTTGAAATATAATCCCCAATGTTGGAGGTGGGGCCTGGTCTGAAGTGTTTGGATCATGGGAACAGACCCCTCATGAATGGCTTGGGCCATCCCCTTGGTGATAAGTGAGCTCTCACTCTGAGTTCACATGAGAACTGGTCTTTTTAACATGTGTGGCACCTCCCCATTATACACACTCACTCTCTCTCACTCCCATTTTTGCCAGATGAGGTGACTGCTTTTGCTTCACCTTCTGCCATGAGTAAAAGTTTCCTGAGACCTCCCCAGAAGCAGATGCCAGCACCATGTTTCTTGCACAGCTTACAGCACCAGGAGCCAATTAAACCTCTTTTCTTATAAATTACCCAGTCTCATATTTCCTTATAGCAACACAAGAACAGCCTAATACAGGGGGTTACCTCCCCCATTTTGACCTCCAGCTCCCTAACATGACTGTTAATGTCTTGATGCAACATGCAGGTTTGGGGGCTGGTTAGGCTGGCAGGTTTTTTTCTTTCCTTTTTTGTTTTCCATTAGCAACAAGAGCTGCTCCCATAGCCAGGCTCGCGCTCTCTCTCTCTCTCTCTCTCTCTCAGCACTTGGAGAAATGCATGGAAACAGGGTCTGCAGCCCTTCAGCCACCCCTAACCCTCCCACCCACCAAAGCACTGCCTATTCTCCTGCTTGGCAAGAGCATAAAACCAGGCTGACTGGGGCTTGCAAGCTTTCATAAGAGAAGGTGGACTGGGGAGGGAGGTGGAGACCTGGGTGGGGTGGGGGGTGGACAGGAGAGAGAAAGAAGGGGAGAAAGGAGAGTTGAGGAAAGAGTGGGGGAGGGAAGAAGGAAAACGGAAAAGAAAGAAGGGGGATGCTGACTGATAAAGCAAGGAAGGAGTAAGATGGGAGAAAAGGACAGATAATAACAAGTGCTCTCTGTGGGAGTGCCATTTGTTTCAGAGCCGGGTTGTGCATGTTTCTGGCTCCATGCTCATGCAGGATTGGCTGAAGCTGACAATGGTTTTCCTGGGGGTGACCCAGGCTGAGCAGCAGAAAATAGAAACTGTTCTAATAGTAATGATAACATTAATAAATAAAAGAAACTAATGTCGAGGGTAATTGGGTTGCAAGAAAAGCTTGCTGCAGTGAGAGAGAAGCCATTTCACTGCCCATTTGACTTCACTTGGTGTCTAGTGAGGGCATTTTAAATGCCTTAGAAATGTAGTATTTTTAAGCTAGGAGAAACCTCGGGCATCTTAGGGGTTGTTCAACCCCCTCATTTTACAGAGAAGTCTCAGAGAAACTAAATTATGTTCTCAACACCACTCAGCAAGTTAACAGCAGACTCTGACCCGGGGAAATCCTGACTTCCAATTGGAGAAGCAGCTTTATAGAGCTGAGAGTCTGAGGTCTTTGGAGTTAGCTCTGAGTTCTAATCCAGTTCGGCCCCTCTGGCCCAGCAGGAGAGACTTGCTCCTTTAGAGTTTCCTGTAAGGGAAGGGTTTTGAGAAATATTGCAATAGAAGAATGAATGTTTCTCTTTTTTCAACATGAGCCTTGGTCAAAAAGTGCACTCCCTTGAGTATAGCACGCACCATAATCTCTCCTCATGGTGTTG
The DNA here is from genome assembly GCF_029289425.2 of Pan paniscus. Lineage (NCBI taxonomy): Eukaryota > Metazoa > Chordata > Mammalia > Primates > Hominidae > Pan > Pan paniscus. The sequence goes on from NC_073258.2 coordinate 114,253,709, forward strand.
AAGGCATCACAAGGACAACTCTCTAGATTAGCCCAAGATCCCAAAAAGCCACAGGTCAGAGGGCATTCTGGATCTTTCAATGAGAAGAACATATTATAAAGTATTCCACCCCACAGCTGGGACTGGACCCTTTTGCCCAAGTTACATGATGCTTTACCAAGGTTTTCCTTTTCGTTTCCTCATCCCAGGTCTATTTTCATCCCTCCCCATCCGTCCACCTCACAGTGTAGGGCTGCACTGTCCAATATGGTAGACACTCACTAACGTGGCTATTTAAATTTAAATTCATTAAAATTAAATAAAATTTAAAATTCAGTTCCCTGTAGTTGAAGAGTGACGTGTAGCCAGTGACTACCATATTGGACAACACAGTACAGAACATTTCTATTACTGCAGAAAATAATAATGAATATTAATGGTATAGGCCCACTTCTGTGGTTTGGTTGTTATGTTTGTCTTAACAGTTTCCACTAAAAATTGCTGCAAGCCCAGGCATTGGCTGGTTTGCAGATCCCTGAACTTGAGGACAGCATTGCTTCACATTCCTTCCTGACTGCTCGCTGACTGTTTGTTGAGGGCACTGCAGGTGCATGCCCCTGTGAGCGGGTCCTGTTCCTCCCTCTGGAGTAGCAGATGAGTAGGAAGGGGTAGCTCCTTGCTGCCTGTAGTGTACTGACTTGCTGGTCTCTTTCTTTCTTCATCTTCATCCCTGACTTTCTCTGTTACTTCCCCATGTCCCCGGTGACTGCAGGTTAAATGGCTTAACCAATTCTTCAAGCTCCAAGGACCTGCTGGGTTGAGTTCATCATGGGGTTGGGGGGATGGGATTGATCACCAAATTCCTAATTGACTCATCCCTCCTCCCCACTTTCCTAGTTTCCCTCTCCTCACCAAGTCTTCAATTTCCAGTCCAATATATGTGCTAACAATGAGAGATCAGCCACAGCTACCTGCAAATTGGAATCCCAAGAGAAAAGCCCAGACTCATGTTTCCAGGCAATTACTGGTTTCTCCTAGAAAGAAAGGAAAGGAGAGATAGGGAAGAGGAAAGAGCTTCCTCAAGTGCCGTTTATTTTGCCAACTGAGCAAATGGAAACAAGACTAGTGGAAGATCATACCCACCAATTTCCTCAACCATACAGAATGCTCATCTGTCTTGGCTTCTTTAGTTCTTGTTCCCAGCTAAAACTCCTTCTATTCGCTCAGATGTCTTATTTGTTCACTCATTCATTCACCTACTCATTTTCCTAATCAAAGATTCTGATTTCTGCCTATCAGAAACACCTGGGGAGTCTTTTTCAAAGCACACAAGCCCAAACAATAGCCCAGACAAACTGAATCTGAGTTCACGAATGATGGGATGGGGGCAGGGAGGGAGGGGCACAGAGAGTGGAAGGGGAATAGGGCCTGGGCTTGTTTGTTTTGCCAAACATTCCTGAGTTATTCTGTTGCTGGCTCTTGGGTAGGAAGCCCTTCACTCATTCATTCCTTTCTTCATCACTCATTCAGCAAACATCCCTTGAATGCAAAGGATACATTAGCTGATGGGTAGACAATGGAGCCGATGCTCAAATGCACAGGTTCTCAGGCTTGGCTACACAACAGAAATACCTTGAGAACTTTGAGTATCCTGATGCCCATGTCATGCTCCAGAACGATTCATCAGAATCTCTTGAGGGAGGGACCCAGGCATCAGCATTCTTTAAAGTATTTCATGTGACTCCAATGTTGCAGCGTCGGGATGGAAGAAGTCTATGAAATCATCATGGGGAGGTTGTCACTTAGCCTTTTTGAGGAGATCAACAAAGCTTCCCTATGGATGGACACAGTCACAGTGAGCATCCTAGCCAGCTACACATCTTTAGTATCCTTCACTGAGCAGGAATTAGGGTCAGCAAGATGGAGAGGACTGACCCAAAGCAGAGTTGAAAAGGGCATAGGTGTGAGTGCCATCCAGAGAAGGAAGAAGTCTACTTCAACCCCTCAAGTTGTTCAGAGCACAAACTTGAAGTAGCCTCACCTTATTAACAACATGAAACCTGTTTTGAAACAAGATGCTTCTAGGGTCACAGAGATGCCACCATTTCCAGGGGAGTGGCCATTGGATGGGGGCAGGGGTGTCCATCTCTCACCTCACTCCACTATTTTTACTTTTTTGTCAATATCTTTGTCCATGCTTTTATCAACATTTTTTGAGCACCTGCCCTCAGTCAGGCACCTTGCCAGACGTTGGAGACCTAGAAATGAAAAAGATTTGATTCCAGGCCGGGCACAGTGGCTCATGCCTATAATCCCAGCACTTTGGGAGGCTGAGGCACATAGATCACTTGAGGTCAGGAGTTCAAGACCAGCCTGGCCAACATGGTGAAACCCTGTCTCTACTAAAAATACAAAAATTATCTGGGTGTGGTGGCAGGCACCTGTAATCCCAGCTGCTTGGGAGGCTGAGGCAGGAGAATCACTTGAACTCGGGAGGCAGAGGTTGCCGTGTCATCGCACTCCAGACTGGGCGACAGAGAAAGACTCCGTCTCGGAAAAAAATAATAATAAAATAATAAACACACACACACACACACACACACACACACACACACGAGACTTGGTTCCAACCCTCAGTGAGTTCATGATCTTGGGTAGGATATAAGACCTGGGCATCTGATCTCAGTTTCTTTTACCACACATTGAGGGCATAATGAAGGAATATCTCTGAGGTTCTAAAAGGCCCTAATGTCACACACTTCTGTGACACTCTGATGGGGGTTAAAATGGGGAGATGTCTTTTGCCTCTCAAGCTGACTTTTCTAGGTGGCTAGTGAATCAAGAATTTTCTTTTTTGATGTTTTGAGGCTGGTCCAGCTCTCCACTTCTAGAAATCGAAGTAAATGTAAATCACATGTCTATAACCAAAAATGTGGCTCTGATGAGAGACATGCATTCTGCTGAGCCTGGAGTAGATGTGTGGCAAGACCCAGCCCATTCCCTTTCATTCTTCAGGGATCCCCGTCTCCTGTCTGTCCCAACCCAGGAACAGCACCATGTGAGAACTTCTACTTGTTGAGGCATTGCCCTGTGCATTTCTACTTACAGAGTAGTTCGTTTGTCTATGTTGTCATGTTGCAAGCCCAAAGTCTGATCAGTTTGCTTCTGCCCAGCAGCTCTTAGAGATGACCCCTCCTCAGGAAGTCCTCATAGGCCATTAAGGGTTTCTCAATGCAGAAACCCTTTGTAAGAGCCTTCCAAATTTGAAGGAAAAGTTAGCGGAGTTCACATTCTGTTCTGCATGGCACCAATTCCCTTCTCTTTTATCATACGATTTCCAAAAACCGCAAAAGGAAGGCTATGCTATAGTTAGGGCGGGGGTATGGGGGGGCGCAAGAATGTTAGAATTCAGCAAGGACTGGGTTCAAATCCTAGCTTCTTTACTTATATAATTAGGCTGAGCCAATATGAAGTTGATGATATTTTTCCATTTTCCACTCACAAAAGCAGTAATTCCATATGTGTCAACTCAAAAGAACTAGATTAATTTACACTCTCTTTGTCTCAGTTTGTTTATCTGTAAATATGGGTAAAGTTATGTATCTACCTGGATTAAGAAGCTCAAATGAGATGAGTAGTAATGTGCCCAGACAGTACCTGAACATACCCCCTTTCATATAAAAATCGAATAGTCCAGATCTACTAAATGCCAGGCCAATGGTTCAAAAATGGCAGCCAGCATTATTATAATAGGTTCTTTGACAGCATTTTTTGACAGAATCCTGGTCATCCCTCCTTGTCCTAAGCTCAGGCTGCTCCAAAGCCCATGTCACATCCACAGCGGAGAAGGCTCTGATGTGGCAAAGGACCTGGGTGGCCCAGACACAGGGTCCTTCTGAGCTTTACTCTTCCCCATGTGTGGAGCTGGAGCAAGCCACGCCCTGTAAGACCCTCGGCTCTCCCCCTGCTACAAAGGCGATGGTCACTCTTACCCCAGAGCTGATTTTGAGAATTAAAGGATTACGTATATAAAGTGCCTGGTACAGAACAGAGTAGGTTGTTTATCAATGGCCTAAGGTCACAAGGGACGTGGGGTAGAGACTCTGATAGAAGCAGAGGAGGGGCTCAGGGAGGACAGGGAGGTGGGGGAAGCTGAAAGCCAAGAGAAGCTTCCTTACACACACACAAGGACACCACCTTGGGGAGAGGTTTCTGACTTTCGAGACCCTGAGGGAAGGGTCTCCTCCCACTAGAAACTGTACTGGAAAGTGAGAGAGAAAAAGTGAGCAACACGATTACTGTACCCACCGGCAACCAGATGCCGGATGCAGCGAAGCCTAGGAGCCTTAATTGGGGATTAGAGACGGAACTTTATCGACGCACTGCTTTGGTGGCCTCATTAAAAGCTGGAAAATTCTCCAAGCAGGTGCAGTGACATTTTGTGAAGTGACCTGGAGGCTGGCTAAGCCCTAGGGAGCATCCTGCCCTGGTCGGACACTGTGGTAGCCTGCCCTTTCTCCTGCCCAGTGTGACAGGAGTTTGCCCTTCCCATCTTCACCTCCTGCAGCACCTGCCATGAGTGACAGAGTGAAGACAGACTCACAAAAAGACTTGTGCCCATTTGGGGCCAGGTGATGATGCCAGGCAATCCTGGTGTCCCCATATCTCTTGTCTGCCCAGGGGCCACTAGGGCTGAATTTCCATCATAAGTTTAGTAAAACCTCTTTAAAACTCAAAACCTAAAGGTTTATCTCGAAAATGCAAGGGATAATGACCCCTCAAGCTCTATTTCTCATGATGCAGGTGGTAAAATCCATCACCTTCTTTGATTGTCATGCTGATCCTTAAATGAGGCAAGACAGGAGATATAGTTCAGATTTTGCAGAGGTAGAAATTGAAGCTTGAAGATGGGGAAGTTCCAGGGTTGAGACCTGAGACCAGGTCTTCTGATGCTCCTATTCTGAAGCCTTTCAAGGAAGGACAACTGGTCCTCATCTGTTGGCTGGAGCTGGAAGGAGTGACCTTAGGCAGGTCCTGTTGACCAGGTGTCCAGTGGCCTTTACCTCTGGACAGGGCAGCATCTCCTCCAGTCCTCCTGGTCCTAGGAGATTAACTGACCAGCAAATAATCATGGATTGAAACATAATTTGCTGAAGGTATCATGGAAGTTACAAAGAAGGATGATTCCTGCTCTGACTTACGGAGCTCATGGCCTAAATGGGGAGCCAAGACTGACAGACATTTATGATGAGTAGCGATAGTATCACATTCAGTTTATCTGAGAGTTTGTCCAATGTCAAAGCACGTTATTACTTGGGATTATAATCTCCTCTGTATCTGTCTGTATGTAAAGTATTTGGCTTGATATGCCCTGGAAAGCAAAAATGTGAAGCTTTTATTATTATTATTACTTAGATTATTTTTCACTGGACTGCACACTACTTGAGGGTGAAGCTATGTTTTCTTCATCGTTGTGGCCTCTGCACATCATTTTGTGTGTTTTGAAGGAAATACAGAATTAATGTTTGCAAATGTTGAATGAATGAAGGTCATTTAAACTTCACAAGAAGTCTGTGGAGTGATTTTTTTTTCCTGTAAAGACAAGGAATCTGAGACACAAGTAGGGAAAGTGATACGCAGTTAGTGACAGAGCTCCTGGGGCAAGAAGACATCCTATGCCAAGTGTAAAAGGAAGACATGGGAATTCTGCACTGGGAAGGTCAGGGAAGACTTCATGGAGGAGGTGTCACTTTTATAGGCTCTTTCATGAGTGAGTTTCAGAAAGGCATAAAAGAAAGAGGTATCAATGAGGGGGAACTGCATGAACAAACTCCTGAAGAGGCAGGAATGCACCGCACAGAGAAGGTTCAGTGACAAAGGGTCCAACCAGGTAGACAGGGACCAGGTCTGGGAGGGCCTTGAACATCAAGCTGAAGGTTGAGGCTAGGACTGGGGCACCACCTGGACCACTGTCCACCTGAGGACACCAACTTTGGGCCTACATCCATCCAATGTGGGGGCTCTGTGTCAGTGCTAGTGAGTGTCAGATCCAGGAAGCATGGGAGCACTTTCACCCAGGACAGGACAGGGCCGTGTGCTGGGCAAGGTGAGTCATTCATCATCACCAGGAAAAGGTGAGCAATCTGCCCAGGCTCTAATGAGAAAGATTGGAGCCCACAAGCACATGTTTATTACTGAAGGTGCCACATTAATTATGGACTCTGAAAGGGGAGGGAGAAGTCATGGGATCACACTGGGAAGCAGAGGACTGCCATCCATCTGGAAGAAGTGGCCAGAGTGATGTGCATGCTCCTCTGAGCCTGGCTGGCACAGATATTGCTCAGTGCCCTGAGAAATATCCACACAGCTCGCATTCATTCATTTGCTCAGCAAATATTCCTTAAACACCAACTGGGCACAAGGCACCTGTGTAAAGGCCTGGGCTCGGTGCCCTGGAGGACCTCAGAATCCAGTGACTGTTGGAGACAGATGCACAATCAGATATTTGGGATAAAGTCTGCTGGGATGGAGTCGAAGTGTGGGCACATCACCTGGCCTGGAGGTGACCAGGATGGGTAGGAGTTAGCTACAGCACCCTTGTAAGGCACTTAAGGGGCTGATTCTTCAGCCTGTCAGCAATGAGAGCCACTGAAAGAATGGAGAGGGATGTCACATGGTCAGATATGCTCTATTGCACTGCACATCACCCCTGGCCACCCGTGCCTCCTGATGGGGCCTTCTCTCTTCTCTCCTTCCACCTTGCCTGTCCTGGACTCCATCTCTTCAGGGACAAGGGGTGCCAGAGTGCTATGCTATGGGGCTTCTGGAATTGGTTTGTCCACACCTGGGCATATGTTTGAGGGCAGGACGACCACAGGTGGGATTCATACCACATGAACTAAGTGCTCATTTTGTTGCCTCCATCCAGCCCCAAAGGGCTACTGAGGCTCCCCTTGGCCTAAGGTATAAGGCAGCTATAACAGACCAAGAGCCATCATGGGGCCTTAGGATCAGAATGAGGGGGCTGGAGCCTCCTAGAGACCACCTGGTGAGAAATAGTGCAACAGCACTGAGCAGGACTCTGAAAGACCCCAGGTCCCCAGCACAGGAGCTCTGTCATCCTGATTCATCTCTCAGGCCTTAGCAAGCTCTCTTCTCTCTACCTGGTCCTCTTCTCCACTCTGCCCTCCCTCCTGCTCTCTCTTCTCATTTCCACTGCCCATTCACCTGGGCAAGGTAATCATTCCTCTTCCCAAATCCTTGGAAACCAGAGCCCTGATCCTAGTGAGAGGTGGGAGCAGGATTAGGGAAGGAAGGAGCCCAGACCAGAATTCAGAAAGCATGTGTCCAAGGTTCAGTTCAGTATTGAGTGCACAGCCTGGTGGAACTGTGAATGCATAGATGAGCTCTGGATCTCAGCACAGTCACTTTCTAGCTCTGACTTTGGAAGGGTCACTTTACCATCTAGGCTCTTCTGATTCTTCCACATCTGTGAAATACTGAGTAAAAGGTGTCCTGCATAGAATTGCTGAGATGATCTGTTGTGGTAGCTATGAGTCTAGCATAACACCCGACACTCAGGAAATACCAGGAGATTCTTAAGAAAATACAACTCTGAGATGTGTAAGTTCTTGTGGAAGGATCATATCCAAAGTGGGAAATTAAATCTCTTTGAGGGGGAAAGATCCTTTTCACAGCTGTGGACTTTCAGGATGGTCATTTTTGAGACACTTGTTTCCACTGAAATTGAGATTTAAAAAGGCTTAGCGATTTGGCCAAGGTCACACCACTGGTTCTCAACCTTGGTCTTCTCTCATTCCATTATTCAAAGACATTCAGCAAACATTCATTACATCCTCACCAGATGCCAGGCACACCCAGGATTCTCTCCATTATACCCTACCTGGCTACAGGGTGGAGGCTCCCCAAATGCCCGTCATGAGAGACCATCTTATTCACTCTCCTCGTCCCATAGGTGAGGAATAGAGCACTGGCAGGACACATCTACCAATCACTGGGCTTGGAAGTGTAGAAGCAATTCTCAGGGACCTGCCTCCTGATTCCTGGCCTGGGATCCTTCCTTCCCTAATATCTCTCCCTCCTCTTTCTAAGATTAGGGCTCTGTTTCCCAAGGATTTGAGAACAGCAATGCCTAGATGGATGGGTAGTGGCAACAAGAAGAGAGGGAGGGAGGGCAGAGTAGACAAGAGGCTCAGACAGAAGGAAGAGAGCTTGTTAAGGCCATATTATCCCCAAGACAGGAGAAGTGTTCAGCAGCGCCCTCCAGGAATATTCCAGGAGGTCCAGGTAAGGCTTAAGAAACTCCAGGTATGGAATGGTGGCAAAGCTCCTCCAGAGGGGTCTCCCAAGGTCAGCTCCAGGGTCCTCTGTCTGCTCTTGGTATTTGGATGTAGAGTTCCTACTTGCACTCCTGTCCATCCTTGGCTCCTCAGGGACTGTGTGGATAGGTATAAGGCAGAGAAATGGATATAGGGGAGGGAGGGAGGGAAGGAGAGACAACTATGCCTCTCGTCCAAATCCAATTCAAACTACTACCTCAGGGCAAACTCGTGTGTGTGCATGTGTGTGCGCATGCATGTGTGAGCGCATATGCGTGCACGTGTGTGTGTATGAGTCACGGTTCTTCAGAGAAACAGAACCAGTAGGATATGAATATATAAAGATTTATTGTAAGGAATTGACTCACATGATCATGGAGTTTGGTAGATTCAAAATCTGCAGGGTGGGCCAGCAGGCTGGAGACCCAAGAGAGCTGATGTTCCAGTTCAAGTCCAAAAGCTATCTGCCATAGACCAGAAAGACCTGATGTTGTAGATGAAATCTGAGGATAGCCTGCTGGAGAATTCTGTTTTGCTTAGAGAAAGCTGGTCTTTCTGTTCTGTCTAGGACTTCAACTGGTTGGACAAGGCCCACCTGCATTATGAGGGGCAATCTCTTGACTTGAAGTCTACCAATTGATATGCAAGTCTTATCAAAAACATTGTCACAGAAACACCTAGAATAATGTTTAACAAAATATCTGGCACCCCATGGCCTAGTCAAGTTGACACATTAACCATCACTGTGTGTGGGGGTGGGGCGTTGGGGTATGGTGTTTGGTGGAGGAGTTGAAGGCCTAGTGTCTCTCATACCCAAGCCAGGAAAGGTTCCTGTCATGGAATTTAGTCATGAGAAACCAAATCTCATTGAAATGTCCTCTCAGCAAGTCTGAGGAGGTTATGCTTAGACCTGAGTGTGAGCATGTACCCATACCAGTGTAGACTGACTGTGTCATCTAGTGGGGGTCCTGTATGTTGGAGTTTTGTGCCTTTCTCTGTCCAGGTCTCAGTGTCAGGGGGTGGATGCGGCCAGACAATGGTCACAAGGAGCCCGGGGCTCTCTGCATCCTGGCCAAGGAATTGACTCCCTGTTCCTCACATCTGCACTGACTGCCACTTCCCCAGAGCTAATGACATGTCACTGTCCAGAAAAGCTCTCAATGTCCCGTTCAGGGCTCTCTTTGTGAGATCACACAAGCACTAAGTGGAAAGTGCCATGTCAAAATACTCGGTGTCAGGCTGATACATTAATTAGGCGGCCAGCTGCACCACCTAGCCCAAGATGCAAGTGACATATGTTTATCAAGCAAAAGAAAATGTCACCCATGACACAGAGCAAATCCTGGTATTCTCAAAACAGGAGCTAGCTCCCAATTATCTAATGAGAAATGCCACTGTTTGCCTCACTCATCTGGTCTTGCACCTGACACTCTTTTACCTAAACTGCACCTCTCCTGTTGGAATTCAATCCCATTTCCTTTTTTTAGTGTCTATTATAGAAATAAGGAATAGCCAGCTGCCCTCTCCATTCTCCAAGGCCTCTCTTTTCTCCCTAACTAGTGCTGCCACCTCTACCACACTCACATTCCTATCTCTGCACTCTCTTATCTTCCCCGTGATCTATTTCCCATTCCTGTGCAGCGCCATGCTGGTTTCATTTCTACAGCTTTGAACTCATTTTCACATATGGCCAAATGAAGTTCCCTTCTTAGTTCTTCTTTCTGAAAATTGTTTTAGCTATTCGTGCCCTTTATTCTGCCATGTGACTTTTGGAATTATTTTGTTGACTTTCTGAAATATGCTTCTGGGTTTCTGATTAGAACTGCATCAAATGTAAAGATTAATTGGAAAGAAATGGTAGCTTCGCACTGCAGTCTTCACATTCATAAATATATTACATCTCTCCACTTGTTTGTTTTCATATAATTTTCTCCAGCAAGGTCTTGTACTTTTGTGGTTAGGTTTATTGGTTTGGGTTCCCCAAGAAGCAGCCTCTGAGTCAATGGTTCAAGCACAGTTTATTGAGAGGTACAAGAAATGTGGGGAGAGGTGATACAGGGGAGGAAGGCAGGCAATAAAGGTTGCATTAATAAATCAGCTTCCCAATGGGTGACTGGAGCTTAATCCTGCAGGAACATTCTGGGAAACAATGCAGTATACATGCTGCAGAATTATTTCAGCCAGGGGCAAGGGAGCTGGGATATTTATACCCCAACCTCCATCACTCCTTGGTTAAGGGTTGCCCTTGGGAAGATGTTTCCCAGGTGCTTCTGTCTGGGGCATGCAGGCAAATAAGTTCCCACCTCCCTGCCCTGAAGATGAAGGAGCTGGTGTCACAAAGAAAAGGTGAAGACAACCAAAGTGGTATCGGCACAGGATCCACAGCATCTGCCTTAGGCAGCTTGCAGGAGAGATTATCTTTCTCTAGGAGGAAAACTAAGGCAATGGGTGAAAACAACAGGCAGCTCTACAGAGGTAATAGCTTCCTATATAGTCAAGCTGCTGTAGGAGGTTGTAAAGGCAGCCCTGCTAGCAGTTTTTGAGCAGAAGCTGGTGGATAGGTCAAGGATGTGTAGAAGGGATTCCATCCTTAACAAGTTTGGACAAGAGCAGCGATTCACAGCCTTTTTCTACAGAGGTCTCCTTGACAATGCTACTAACCTTAGACCCATACAAGCATAATTTCCAGCTCTTTCACCCAAGAAGGGTATCAGAATGCAAGTTACAAACTATAACTTTAGATCCACTGTAATTTATGAGGGTTTTTTGATGCAATGAATCATTTGCAACTTTTATTACTTGGTTGTTTGCCCCCAGCTGTGTGCAGCACTCACTCTGACTCCTGACAACACACCAGCTGTCCCAACCACCCACTGATTGGGAACGTCAGGGCCAGACGTTTTCTGAGGGTCTGACCCATGTCACTATTACTGAAGGTGCCACATTAATTATGGACTCTGAAAGGGGAGGGAGAAGTCATGGGCTCATGCTGGGAAGCAGAGGACTGCCATCCATCTGGAAGAAGTGGCCAGAGTGAGGTGCATGCTACTTCAACCACCCCCCACCCTGATTGGGAACTTCAGGGCCAGATACTTTCTGAGGGTCTGACCCATGTCACTGACTTGAGTAGGCGGACAGGCCAGGGTGCTCTGTATGGGACCTGGCTCCCTGGTCCTCTGAGCTCCTCTTCCTCTCTTAGAAAATTGCTGGACATGCTGAGCAACTTCATATCCATCCATCTGGAGTAAACATCACAATTAATTATTTGAGCCTGAACAATCCAGGTTTTGGGCACAGCAGGCTCCTAGAGGGGCTCACAGCTGGATAGCACCAGATGGATCCTCTGCATAGAAAAACTTTTAGAATAAGATTTCAGAGGGGTGATTTCTCTTTGGGAAGCTGAGACTGAGTGAATGGGCCAGGAGAGAAATCAAACAATTTCTTGTAAGGGGCAGAAAAAACAAGGCACTCTTGATCCCAATGGACATTCCATCAGCTGTCTTCATTCTGTCAATAAACTCCTGGAGCTGCCACCAGTACTCAACGTGACTCTTTCTTGATCCCTTCAGTAAATGTGAGTGCTTTGGGGTCCATGGAGTAATCAGTCAGAGAAGGGCCTAATGGGTAGAGCCACCCCCACCCACTTATGGGCAGAGAGGTAGAGGCAGACCTTAGCTAGTTCTCCTAGACACTCTTCCGTTCCTTGGTCAACTTGAATCTATTGTTGATAAAAAGATTCCCATATCACAACTGATGCCTTTGCAAATATAATATGCCTGGGGGTCGGAGCAGGTAGGTAAGTAGTGTCAGAACAGATGTTCCCCTGTCCCTCAAGGTTTCTTCAGCTAAACTTCTTCACTCTGAGATTCATTTTGTGGCAGAGGTGCCATATTTAACTCAATTCAATAAATATTGAGCCTCTGCTCCATGCACAGAGCTAGCCATTATCCAAGGCACTGGGATGAACCACCCTGAAAGAAGTGACAGTTTAAATGGAGAAATAGACAAAAAAAACACAAATGCTAGTTCAGTGCATTATGTGAGTACAGTGATCCTTTTCCTCCCTTCTTCCTTCCTTCCTTTTTTCCTTCCCTCACTCTTTCCTCCTTTCCTTCCTGTCTTTCCTCTCTTCTTCTTTCATTCCCTGCTTTCTCCTTTCTTCCTTCTTTACTAATATTTCTGTAGTCTATTAGGTACCATCACATTTCTACTTGCTGAGAATGCAGTGATAGATAAAACAAATTCTTTGCTCATCTGAAGCTTGGATTCTAGTGAGGAAGCGAGGAAATTAACAAACTAACATCAATAAAATAACTTACTGTGAAAGAAAGTAAATCAGTTAGAGGGTAAGGGGGTACTATTTTATATATTGTGGTCAGAGACAGCTTCTCTGAGCAGATGATTTTTGAGCAGAGACCTAAGTAAAGTGAGGGAAGAAACTACAGGAAAATGCAGGGAGGGTTCTAAGCCTAGGGAAGAGTACAGGCAAACGAACTGGCACAGCAGTTTTCAAAATAATGGGATGAGTAAGAGACACAAGGGAAGCTCGAGGTCAGGCTGTTTAATTTAAAAAGTGCAGAGGGAAGCAGCGAAGGGTTAAGAAGAGCTGCCCTCTGAGGCATGCCCAAGATGACTGTGCCTGGCTAGGGTTGGAAAGGGAGCTGATGGAAGGAGGAGCCCAAATGCAGGAAGCAGCAGTGCCCAGGCCCAGAGGCTGACCATGCAGGGCTCCTTCAAGGCACTGCAAGCACTCTCTTCCTAGGAGCTTGTGCTTGATCCCCCCAGGACTCCTAGGGTGGTCTGTGAAGCACAAGATTCATGAGGGGAGAGAGAGAGCATGACTGGGAATCAGGAGGCTGACTTTCTGAGACATTCCTTTCCCTTCTTACTCTAGGTTTCCCCATCCAGAAATGCAAGATGAGCACTCTTGCCCTCTCTGAGCACTGAACAGGCTGAAGGTCATAGAGTCCTTGCCATGTACAGTGGGAACTCTGGTTCTGAGCAGGCAGAGCCACACCTGCCTTCTCAGCTCCCCACTGTAGGTGGTCATCAAGACCTGAGGGCCCACTTGCAAGTTGGGCCATTCTCATCCTCACCTGGTCTCTGATCTCCCTTAAGGCTCAGACCCTGCTAACTCCTGGCAGGACTTCCTAGGAACCATTCCTTTGTCTCTAAGCAGGGACACTCTTTACTGGGACCCAGGGCCTGACAACACAGTTGTAATGATAATGATATCAGCTAGAACTGTCAACTTCCAGTCTGACTAGAGCAATGTAAAGCTGGCATTTCTTCCTCCTCCTCTTGGAAATCACCTGAGAGCCAAGAGGCAAATGAGAGCCAGGAACACAAAACTCATCCTCACAAAGTAGGAGAGACCTGAAACCTGGAACCACAAGATAAATGGAGGGTCACCAAAATAGTGAAGGTGACATTGGAAGAAGAGCAGAGAGGATGCCCTAGCAGTGGAGCTTGGAGAGAACTTTCAAAATATGTTTCTAGAAGGTGAGAAGCCCTCCTTGAGATATGAAACCTATACTCCTTAATTTCAAAACCAAGAATGGAGTAAGTCCATGAGGGTGGTGACAGGAAATATGCTAAATCTAATTCCATGAACAGAGAACACAGGTCAGGATAAAGTGTCACACAGTCAAGCCATATTTGCAAGAAACAGTACCCTAGTGACAGTGGGGCAGAGAGAGTCTTTGTCTTGTGAATAGCCACACAATTGCTCATGTTTACTGGCTTGAGACAAAACCCTAAGCTGCTCATCAATAAAACCAGGAGTCTTGACAAGAAATTCTGGTACCCTAGAAGGAAGCCCAGGCTGCCCCCAACACAAACCAACTACAAATAGCTGCTTCAGAATGAAACTCCCCTCCTTCAAAAGTGAGTATTTGAAAAACAGCCAGCACAGAATCTAAACAAAGACAAGGGAAAAAGAAGAAAGGAAAGGAGGAAAAAAAAATAGAAGATGAAGAGTTAATAGAAAAATATTTTCACTGAGCAGAATAAGTTGTGACTAAATATTTCACCATGATATTAAAAAAAGAAAGTAATGAGGCAATTACTTCAGTGAAGCAAAAGCGCTGAACAAAGATGAGAGAAATTACTACCTATTATCTAAAGAAGTAGGGGATTATATAGAGAATTAGCCAATATTGTCTAAAGAGATAGGGGTCACTTGAACCCGGGAGGCAGAGGTTGCAGTGAGCCGAGATCACACCACTGCATTCCAGTCTGGGCGATAGAGCAAGACTCCCTCTCAAATTAAAAAAAAAAAAAGTAAACTCTCAGTAAGTATTTTCTGAATTGAATTGAAAATGGTTCCTCTCCCTCTCCCTCTCCCTCTCCCTCTCCCTCTCGCTTTCTGTCTCCCTCTTTCTATGGTCTCCCTCTCTTGCGGAGCCTGGACTGTACCGCCATGATCTCGGCTCGCTGCAACCTCCCTGCCTCGGGCCCCGGTGATTCTCCTGCCTCGGCCTGTCAGGTGCCTGGCATTCCAGGCATGCGCCGCCACTCCTGACTGGTTTTTGTATTTTTGGTGGAGACGGGGTTTCGCCATGTTGACCGGGCTGGTCTCCAGCTCCTGGCCTCGGGTGATCTGCCCGTCTTGGCCTCCCGAGGTGCTGGGATTGCAGACCGAGTCTCGCTCACTCAATGCTCAATGTTGCCCAGGCTGGACTGCAGTGGCGTGATCTCGGCTCGCTACAACCTCCACCTCCCAGCCGCCTGCCTTGGCCTCCCAAAGTGCTCAGATTACAGCCTCTGCCCGCCCGCCACCCCGTCTAGGAAGTGAGCAGCATCTCTGCCTGGCCGCCCATCGTCTGGGATGTGAGGAGCCCCTCCGCCCGACTGCCCCGTCTGGGAGGTGAGGAGTGCCTCTGCCCGGCCGCCACCCTGTCTAGGAAGTGAGGAGCATCTCTGCCTGGCCGCCCATCGTCTGGGATGTGAGGAGCCCCTCTGCCCGGCCACCCAGTCTGGGAAGTGAGGAGTGCCTCTTCCTGGCCGTCATCCCATCTAGGAAGTGAGGAGCATCTCTGCCTGGCCGCCCATCGTCTGGGATGTGGGGAGTGCCTCTGCCCGGCCGCCCCGTCTGGGATGTGAGGAGCGCCTCTACCCGGCCGCGACCCCATCTGGGAGGTGAAGAGCGTCTCTGCCTGGCCGCCCTGTCTGGGAGGTGAGGAGCGTCTCTACCCAGCTGCCACCCTGTCTGGGAGATGAGTAGCACCTCTGCACGGCCGCCCCGTCTGGGAGGTGAGGACCGCCTCTGCCCAGCCGCCCCATCTGGGAGGTGAGGAGCGTCTCTACCCAGCTGCCACCCTGTCTGGGAGATGAGTAGCACCTCTGCACGGCCGCCCCGTCTGGGAGGTGAGGACCGCCTCTGCCCAGCCGCCCCATCTGGGAGGTGAGGGGCATCTCTGCCCGGCAGCCACCCCGTCTGGGAAGTGATGGGCGCCTCTGCCTGGCTGCCACCCCATCTGGGAGATGAGGGGCATCTCTTCTGGCCGCCCCTCCTGGGAAGTGAGGGGCACCTCTGCCCGGCCGCCCTTCATCTGGGAAGTGAGGAGCGCCTCTGCCTGGCTGCCCCTCTTCTGGGAGGTGGGCAGCACCTCTGCCCGGCCACCCCGTCTGGGAAGTGGGTGCCTCTGCCTGGCCGCCCCATCTGGGAGGTGAGGGGTGTCTCTGCCCAGCCACCACCCCATCTGGGAAGTGATGGGCGCCTCTGCCTGGCTGCCACCCCATCTGGGAGGTGAGGGGCGTCTCTGCCCAGCTGCCCTGCCTGGGAAGTGAGGGGCGCCTCTGCCCGGCCGCTCTTTGTCTGGGAGGTGGGGAGCACCTCTGCCCAGCCCCTCTTTGTCTGGGAGGTGGGGAGCGCCTCTGCCTGGCCGCCCCACCTGGGAAGTGAGGAGTGCCTCTGCCCAGCCGCCCTTCATCTGGGAGGTGGGGAGCGCCTCTGCCTGGCCGCCCTGTGGGGGAAGTGAGGAGCGCCTCTGCCCGGCCGCCCCGTCTGGGATGTGAGGAGCACCTCTGCCTGGCCGCCCCATCTGGGAAGTGGGGGGGCGCCTCTGCATGGGCCACTCTTCGTCTGGGAGGTGGGGAGCGCCTCTGCCCAGCCGCCCCATCTGGGAGGTGGGGAGCGCCTCTGCCCGGCCGCCCATCATCTGGGATGTGAGGAGCGCCTCTGCCCGGCCGCCACCCCATCTGGGAGGTGAGGAGCGCCTCTACCCAGCTGCCACCCCGTCTGGGAAGTGAGGTGCACCTCTGCCCGGCTGCCCCATCTGGGAAGTGAGGAGCGCCTCTGCCCGGCCGCTCCATCTGGGAAGTGAGGAGCGCCTCTGCCAGGCCACCCTGTCTGGGAAGTGAGGAGCGCCTCTGCCAGGCCACCCCATCTGGGAAGTGTACCCAACAGCTCCGAAGAGACAGTGACCATCGAGAACGGGCCATGATGATGATGGCAGTTTTGTCGAAAAGAAAAGGGGGAAATGTGGGGAAAAGAAAGAGAGATCAGATTGTTACTGTGTCTGTGTAGAAAGAAGTAGACATAGGAGACTCCATTTTGTTCTGTACTAAGAAAAATTCTTCTGCCTTGGGATGCTGTTAATCTATAACCTTACCTCCAACCCCGTGCTCTCTGAAACATGTGCTGTGTCAACTCAGGGTTAAATGGATTAAGGGCGGTGCAAGATGTGCTTTGTTAAACAGATGCTTGAAGACAGCATGCTCGTTAAGAGTCATCACCACTGCCTAATCTCAAGTGCCCAGGGACACAAACAGGGCCGAAGGCCGCAGGGACCTCTGCCTAGGAAAACCAGAGACCTTTGTTCTCGTGTTTATCTGCTGACCTTCTCTCCACTATTATCCTATGACCCTGCCACATCCCCCTCTCTGAGAAACACCCAAGAATGATCAATAAATACTAAAAAAAAAAAAAAAAAAAAGAAGAGATAGGGGTTTAAGAGTATTATATAAAATTATAAAGGAAAGTGCCAGAAAAATATAAATCTGCCAAATTACACACACAAGGGAAAGGGGAAAATAGTCCACATAAAGTTTTCTAAAGTGTTAAAGAGCATAGCATAAAACAATGACAGAACTAAAACTAAATATATGTCATCTTAACACAAATTAATAAACTAAAATCGCTTATTAAAAGAAAAAGACCTCAGATTGCATCACAAAGTAAAACCAACTCTGCTGCGTATAAAAGCACACCTAAAAGAAAGTGATTTAGAAAGGTTATGAATAAAGGAATAGACAATGGTATAGCAAATACATGCACAGAAAAATGAAACAGGTCATAATCTAAGTATCAGAAAGGCTGGATTTGGATGTAAAGCATTAACTGAGACAAAGAATGACACTTTGTAATGCTAAAAGATACAATATTGCATGATCTCACTTCTCAGTGGAAACTAAAAGGTTGAGAGTACAATAGTGGTTACCAGAGGATGGCGAGGAGGGGAAGGAGGAGGAGAAGGTGAGAGATTGGAGAGGAAGGAGGAGAAGGTGAGAGATTGGAGAGGAAGGAGGAGAAGGTGAGAGATTGGAGAAGGAGGAGGAGATGGTGAGAGATTGGAGAGGAAGGAGGAGATGGTGAGAGATTGGCCGATAGGTACAAGGCTACATGGAATAGGAGGAATAAGTTCCATTAGTCTACTGCATAGTAGGATGATTAGAGTATAATACTAGAGTAGAATAATATATTGTATAGTAATATAATATATTAGAGTATAATATATTGTATATAATATATAATATTAGAGTATAATAACATATTTTATCAAAATAGCTGGAAGAGAGGTTTTTGAATGTTCTCTTCACAAAGAAATGATAACTGTTTAAGGTGATGGATATGTTAAATTCCCTGATTTCATCATTATACAATTTATATATATATATGAAAACATCATGTTGTATGCCACAAATATGAACAATTGTTATGCATCCATTACAGTTTTAAAAAAGATACACTGCAGAATGAAACTTTAAAAGTCATGACTACTTATGCACAAAATAGCCTAATATCAATATTTATAAAGCAAAATTAACAGAAGATACAAGGAGAAATAGGCAAAAACATATCAGGAGTAAAAGGCTTTCATTCAACTCTCTATAATCAAAGATCAAATGGATAAAAGTTAAGTTTACAGAAGACCAAAACAACATAACTTAAGTACATGTAATTTATATATTTCTAACTCTGAACCCTCAAAACAGAGAAAAACATCTTTGAGATGCAGCCAAAATAAAAAAGTATAAAATTCATTCTCTGATTCTATTTTACTAAAACTAGAAATGAATAATTAAGGCAAAAATTAAAAATCTTCACTACTGTTTGCAGAAAAATATTTAGTGTCTTTTTAAAACAACTCTCTTAGGTCTAAAATGCAAATAAATATGGCAGAATAGCTAGAGCATGCTAATTAAGACAATATATATAAATCAGCTAAAGTAATGTCAAGAGGGAAATTTGTTTTACTAAGTACTACTAATAATAAAGAGTATATAAAATAAATGAGATAAGCATCCAATTCTAGATGTTATAAAAATAGAAGAACCCTTAGAAAAGCAGAAGTATTTAATAACTTAGAGCAAAAATTAACAACAGATTTTAAAAGGAAAATATTAGAATAAATCCAAGAGCTGACTTTGAGAAAAATAAATAATCTAATTAATAAAAGAGAGAGAAAACAAAATCCACAAAATAAGATGTATGGAGCAGGGAGAAACCACAGGTATAGTGGAAATTAAAACATTACTTTATTCAACTCTATATAAATACATTTGAAAATCTGAAAGGGATGAATCATTGTATAAGTCATACAATTTACTAAACTGGCTCTACAATAGAGAAAATCTAAACAGATCAGTTACAAAAGAATAAACAGAAAAAGTTGGCTAATTTCCTTTCATAAAACTACCAGGCCAGAAATTATTACAAAGTTTACTTTCTAAGCTTATTTTTAAGAGAAGAAAAAGAAAATTTTAAGCAATTTCTTAATCTTTATTTTCTAGAGCACAGAAAGAAGGAATTCTACTACATCCTACTGAACGAAACAAGCCTAACACTGATTCCAAAACCCAGCTGTAGACCAGCAACCTTACCAATATCTGACTTGGTCAGTTCACGCTGCTATAACAAAAATGCCATGGATTGAGGGGCTTGAACACAAACATTTATTCCTCACAATTCTGAAAGCTGGGAAGTCCAAGATCAAAGTGCTGGCAGATTAGAAGACTGGTGAATGGCTGATTCCTGGCTTATAGACAGCCCCTTTCTCGTATCCACGCATGGTCCAGAGATCAGATCTCAGGTATTCTTTTAATAAGGGCATTAATCTCAACTTGAGGACCCACTCTCATGACCTAATCTAACCCTAATTCTCTCTCAAAGGCTCCATCATGCCAGAAGAAAACATTTTTCTTCTCATATCCAAGTATCAATGGCCTAAGTACCATGTAAACCTCAAAAGCCGTAAAAGAAAAACTGAAAATCTCACTAACATGAATGTTTTTAAAGCTCTGCATGGCAAAAACTTTCATGAGTAAGATAAAAAGACAAATTAAAAACTGAGAAAATATTTGCAAATCATAACACAATTTCTTTAATATATAAAGATTTCATAAATCAATAAGAAAAGTAAAACGTAACAGCACAATAGAAAAAAATGCACAAAGTGATATGGAACCATTTACTGAGAAAGAAGGTGAACGTGTTTTAAGCTTAGGGAAAATTGCTGAATTCCACTTACAATAGGAGAATTGCAAAATAAAACTATACTGAAATACTATTTGTCACCGATTAGATTTGCAAATATCAAAATGTTTGATGACACATTTTTAGATATTGCTAAATTACTCTCCATAAAGGTTATACCAAGTTCTCCAACAATGTACGATAATGTGTTTCCCTACATGATCACCATCGTTGGTGCGAATGTAAATTGGTATAGCCTCTATGGAACTTAACAGTAAAGAACAAAATTTAAAATGCATGTACTCTTTTGATCCAGAAATTCTACTTCCAGGAATTCATCCTTATATATACTCCAGCATGAGTGAAATGATGTCCTTTGTTTTTAATTGCACCATTGTTTATAATAACAAAAACTTGACAATAAGAAACCACTTAAAGAAACTATCTCATTAAAATTATAGCCAAAAAGTGCCATGCAGTGTATGAAGGGCATCACCACTTCTGTAATAAAAAGTGGGATTATATATGCCTTTTCTTAAGTATATGCAAACTATCTTGAGAAGAAGGCCTAAGAAGCTAGTACTATTTATCACTGTCAGGGAGAAAACCTAGCTTTCTAGAGGACAGTGATAGAAGGAGACGTTTCCCTGTACACATAATTTTGTACTTTCTAAACTTGGAACAATTTGAAAGCCTTACTTATTCCATAAGTAGAAAAAAACCTATTTTAATAAGTATTATAGTTTCCATTTATTGGGTGCTTTCTATGTTCCAGCACCCTTCTCCATCATCCCATGTAAACCTGGCCAAAAAAGCCAATGAAGTATCCTTCATTCCACAGATGAGGAAATTGAGGCACATAGAGTTGAGGTAACTCATCTAAGATCACAGAGCTAGAGGGCACCTGAGCCAGGATTGAATCCCTGTGGTGCTATGCAAGAGCCCCAGCAGTTCCCACTCACATGTACTGCTGTGGACCACATCTATTTGCAGGGTGTCAACAGGGTGGACAGCATACTAATACAGATCAGTCTTGTCCCCTTTTAGAGGTCACTCCTTTCAAAGGTGCGTCCCATAAGGCCCCAAGCATGCCAAATGCTTCCCTTGGTTGGCTCTGGACTTCCTGTGCCCCCTGGACGCAGGTGCATGGATGGGAGGGCAGAAGAGGATGGCGCTGTCCTTAGATACTCCTCCTCAGCCCTCAGAGTCACCTGGTGGCAAATCTCACATTCATAACCTTCTAAGTGCCTCTCACATGTCTCTCTTTCTCTCCCTTCCAATTGCCTCTAACTCAGTTCAGGCTGCCATCAAATCATAACTCAAATTTGGCAACAGCCTATTCACTCAGTGAGTGGTGGCCAGAATAATGTTTTCCCATTTGTATTATATTTTATACATGTAGGAAACCATTTAAATGCCATTATGCAGAAAGAAGATGTCTTTCTAATGCTCTCCCTTGGTATCAAAGAGAATAGGGCATGATAGAGGACAAGAACCCTCATGCCGTAGGCTTTCCTGGCTCATCTCCCACACAGTTCCTGCCTTCTGAATGTGTGGAATGAAGAGTGACATCCAATTCTGTGGTTGCTTCAAGGCATTTCTCTTCCCTGGAACTTCACCCACACTCTCTCCTGGGCTTGGAATGCCTGGTGCAAGTCCACCTGGACAGTTTCCTATGTTGCTTCAGGACTCAGCTCAAGTATCCTTCCCTAGGGAAGCCTTCCCTGACCCTCAGTCTGATTTAAATTCCTCTCCTTTTTTACTCTATAGTAGCCAAAGTGAAACTCAGTTCTAAAACAGACCACATATGCTATGGTATTGCTGATTCGTCTCTCTGTGGCTAATAATCTGTGAGCTCCTGGAGAACAAGGGTGATGTCTTCGTCATCTTGGTACACCCAGGGTCTGGTATAGTGCCTACTACTAGTTTGAACTACTTAGTACTTGTTGAACAACTGATTGAATAAAATATGTTAAAGACATGTGCCTCTCCCAGTACTGCTCTTTCACCTTCCAGACCTGCTCCATCAAGCCCTGTACTACTTTCCTAAGCAGCTAACGGCAGCTTCACTTCCAAGGGCCACATGGAACACTGCTACACTGGTGGTGCCCAGTGCGCACATTTACTGGTAATTATACCCTGATTAGTCCCCTCCCACAGTGACTCTGAGCTCAGCCACATGACTTTCTCTGGCCAATGAGACACTGGCAAGCATGCGACAAACAAAGTCTGGGTGGGTAAGTGCTTGAACACTGGGGCTTATCCTCTTGAACCTCTCCCTCCTGGAAGCCAGCTGTCAAGTTGTAATGAAGCCTTGGGGAAACTAGCACTTTGTGAGAGGCCACATGGAGAGGAGCCTGAAGGAAGAGAGATCATCCTGGACATTCCAGCCTCTATAGAGCTCCCAGCTGAATGCATTCTCAAGATTGACCTCACCTATATCTTGTAGAATGCAGAAAAACCACCTAGCTGAGCCCAACCAACCCACTGAATTGCCATTGTTCAATTTAGGCACTATTTGTTATGATCATTTTGAGGATGATTTGTTATGCAGCAATAGACAACAGAAACAGGCCAATATGGAAACTCCCATGTGCCTGATTCCTGGCACAGGAATACAGCTTCCCTGGCAAGCCTAGCTGGTCCCTGCAGCTGCCCAGTGTACCAAGGCCATTTGCTGGGACCAGGGCTGCCAGCGAAAGCCAGACCCAAGTTAGAAAATTAAGCCCCCAAATAAATGCACAACCATAAAATGGAAACACCCAAGAAAAGCCACAGCTGTATACAAATGTGAGTGGCCTTTGTCAGGGAGAAGAAAGGAAGGCCAGGCTGGGCTCTGACATTGCCTTCCTCTGGACCTCCTTACAAGCACACCTGGCAGCAAAACTGCACGAAGCTCCAGCCTCTTGGGGCTTTTGATCTTGGAACAAAACAAAATAACATTCCACAGCAACTCCCACCCACCCCCATGCAGAAATTCAGGTGGCGTTAGACCCAAGGGGAATCCTGTGCTCTGGCCCCCTTCTGCTGCAGGGTAGAACCCACACTCTTTTTCCCTTTGTCCAGCATCCCTATGTGCCTGGCATTGTGCACAGACCCATGATTGCTGCTTAGGAGCAGCAGGAGAAGAACCACCAACCAGGAGAGTAGACAGCACTCCTGGGAGCCACCAAGGGGAATCTTGAAAGTTGGGGAGCCCTAAAACAAGGATGTCTTTCTGTTTATTTATACACAGTATCCTTTTCTTCAAGACTAAGCTAGGTTTCTTTTTTTTTTTTTTTTTTATACTTTGTGGCTCTTGCTTCAATTACAATTAAATCACTTTTGTGAATATAAAATCCTTCTTTTCCAGCAGAAAGGCAGCTCCTTGAGAGCAGAGACTATGCCTACCTGATTCTACATTGCAACTGTGTTGCCCAGCACAGAGCATGGCACATACTGAGTACCCAGCAAGTAGCTGTGGAATGAATAAATGAAATGAATGAATGTCAAGCCCAGTGTCCTGCATACAGGATTTCTTGTTGATGATGCTGATGATGCTGTCTCACACCTCTGTGCCTTTACATGGCTGTTCCTTTGCCCAACATCCCTTTCTCTCCTTCTCTGTCCCCCATGCAGCCCTCTTTCTAGCTCTGGAATGGTGAGCTCATTTCAGACCTCTTTGATCTTCAGTTTGTTCCTCCAGACACGGGGATAACACCTGCCTTAGAAAGAGGGTGTAAGGGTGAACTCTGACCATGCCTATAAAGTGCCTGGCTTCAATAATGCTAGTGGGCTTTCTCTGACTTCTAGCAAAGATTCCCATGACCATTTCTTGGTACCGTGTTCTCAGCCCCTGGTGCTGTGTAGCCAGAAGTCATTTTTATCATAAAGTAGTTAGGCAGTGATGGGAAACCATCAGGTGAGCTAGATCCATGTTTCTCAGATTTTATTGTACATGAGCATTACTTGGGGATCATGTTAAAATACAGATTCTAATTCAGGAAGTCTGAGGAAGGAAGGGTGCTGAGATTTTGCATTTCTAGCAAGCACTCCAAGGACGGGATCCTGCAGCCCTAGGAAGCACTCTTTGAGGAGCAAGAGGATACAACACTAGCCTTAAGACAAGCCAGGAGAGAGGCAGGAGCAGCCATAGGGTGGCCACTGGAATCAGGCATGGGCAGTGGTGGCTGTGGCTCAGGCTGTTTGGGTGACAGTACTCCTGGCTAGTAGGTGGTAGAACCCGATGCTAGTAGCTCTAGGGCCCCTGCCTAGAGGCTGCACAGCTGAACTGCAGAGAACGCCTGGAGCAGACGTTTCATTTTCCAGTTGGTGGAAGTAGGAGGAAGCAGGGGAGTTTTCTTCTGGTGAGCTTGCTCTCAGAATTGGTGCCAGAAAGACATATGTTCCCAGTTGCAAGTTTCTGAGCCTCTGCCTCTCACCCCTCCTACTAGAGGGCAGTTGAGAAGAACACTAATCATAAAAGGAGGCCACATGACACGTGTTACTCTGAGGAGCAGGAAGGCCTCCCTGGGCAATGTCCCTGACTGGGAGCTGATACTGCAGGAAAGGAAGGGGGAAACTAGGGCCAGACTTTTCAAGGAGCTTAGTAAGACCTGTCGGGGCCTGCTGGTGGCACATGGCACATTCCTTGTGACCTCCTGGCAGCCCTGGAGGAGAACAAGCAGAGCCCACCCAGGTCAGAAGGGGCCTCTTCTCCTCTGGGCTCAGGAAAGTGGGGAGAGAAGCGCTTTACCTGCATTGTCTCTGTGGTTCCCAACCTTCCTGGGGGCTTCTGAGGACTCTTGTTTCATGTCTAAGCCATCTGCAGATCCCTGCACAAGAGCAGCCACAGTGCTTAGCGTCTGTTGATTGAAAACAATGCCATGACAAAGGCCAACGGGGCTGTTCACTGATTTCCAGCTTTATTCTAAGAACACTGATGGACGTATGAAAACTGCTGACCATCTATGACCAGTCGGCCTTAATTCAGTGTGCGGGTAACAGACTTAAGGTGCCAGTGGTAACACAGATCTTTTGCAATCATTCTATGTCTCCCCTCCCTTCTTGGTCTTTGTTATCTCATTTAATCCTGAATCCTTTATCTCATGGAGTCTTCACAGCAACCCTTGAAAGTAGGGTATTGCTACCCTCATTTTACAGACCAGCAAGCTGAAACTCTAATAGGTCAAGTGCACTGTCCAAAGCCACTTGTCGAGGAAGAAGCAGAATCAGGTTTGCAGCCCAGGTTTTTCTGACACTGCAGCCGACCTCTTTCCACTGTATTCCTGGGGACTTCGTTAGCCGTGGCTTAGCATGGAATCACTCTGGCGCCCTCTGGAGGTCACTCTTCCATCCTGCCCCTTGGTTCCCAATGAAGTCCAGTTAATCACAAATTAATACCCATTGCTTTCCTTTTCTTTTTTGTAAGGTCTGGCACCCTGAAGAGACTCTTAAGTAAAATATAGCTGATTATTATAAAAATGTGTCTAAGAATGGAGACACGTGCAAGGGCTCTCAGCCCACTCTCACAGCCTAGGGAGAAGAGGAGGTGATGGAGGAGGAGGTGATGGAGGAGGAGGTGACAGGCCCCCTCCACCCCCACCCCACGCCCACCCCCACGTGGCCCCACAGCTGTCTGTCTGTGTCAAATGTTCTAAGCAGAGGTTGGGGGCTTCACTCCCCACACAAAGAGAGTTCAGAGCTGTCAGCACCTTTCCCACGGTACACTAGGTGCTGAGGAACAGGTGATAATTACAGCCCTGTCACCCTCATCACCTCTGAGCTGGATGAGTTTTTTTCTAAAAACAAATGTTGTGCTGCCTGAAGATCAAAGTTGGAGCTTAGGTTGGGGAAATACACACATGCAGGCTGCTGCTCTTTTCCATGAAGCACAGGGAATTGGCTTGGAAAACACCTTGGAGATGGCTGTCTTGGCCTCCTGCCAGAGGAAAGAGATCGTAGGAGGGAGGAGGAGGCTGCCTGGCCTCCATAGGTGCACCTTCTGCCTCCCTAGAGAGGTGATCCTTCACCAGCCAGCATGGCGGGTCAGAGTTCCATCCCTCTGCCCTTTGGAGAAAAGGAACCTGCGTGGCCCTTCACATCTTAGAAGGAACCTTTCATGTAGCGCCCACCTGTACCTCTGAAGTCAACTCTCTTCTCCAACTTAAATGCTCTCCAACTCTTTGGATTTTTAATTTAAAAGGACTCAAAGCTCCTCAGTCTCCTCAAGGTCTCCCTGTCCTCAGGACTCACCATCATGTATCTGTGAACATCTGTGTTAAAAAGCAGCAATGAGACTAAAATATTCTGGAAATATGTACTCAGATTTTCACATTCAGATTTACACACACTTCTATAAACCAAAACAATTTCCTATACAAACAAATGTCATTCCACATAATATCTACTGTTAATTGAGTATTTTACTATACACCAAGCATTGTGATAAGCATTTACACACGTTACCCCATTTAGTCTTCATGCAGCCTTATGAGATGGGTATAGAGACTGTGTATATCACCATCACTTTACAGGTAAGGAAACTAAACCCTAAAGATGTTAGGAATTTACCAGAGTCTCAGAGCTAATGAAGTATTGAGAAAGCACTGAACTCCATACCTGTTTGTCTCCAAAACTCCACACTCTTAGCCACTCCTCTATCTCTTCTACCTCATACAAAATCATGTAATGTTGTTTTACATAAAACTGTACATACACTCCAATATAGCTCTACTTAGTTGCATTTATAATGACATAAGCATGCTCAGGAAGGGATCCCAGTAAGTCCCTGCAAGTTGTCATACAATCAAAATTTCTATTTTTAAAAAAAGACCCTATAGAAATAGGGTCCTCTCCCAGTGTAACTTACCTAATCAACTTTACTTACCTACTTATCATTCTAGAAACTATCATTTAGACAAAAGCAAAGCAATTAATGTATTGAAATACATTCTTGGTTTGCCTCAGCAATTTAATCTCTCAGAAAGCAGAGATTGTGGGTAGGAGAAGGTATGTATTTGGAATCTAATTCTGCTTTAACAAGCAGCAACTGCTTAGAGAAGGAACAAAGAGAGAAATCCTGAGAAATAGTAGCTAGGTCACCTCAAAGTTCATGCTATTCATGAAGAAAAGAGCTGGGCATGGTCTTACTTGTACCTTAGTTTTTACAAGTCAGATTGCAAAATCTTCAGAGAAAAGATCAGCTGATCCCATGACCTGATACTCTCATGGCAGACAGCTCTGAAGGGATGACTTTCAAAAACGAAATTCTGACAAGACAATTGCAAATGACTCTGATATAGAAGAAGTGTGATTGCACAGGATGAATACACACGAGTGACACAGACCTTTAAGTATAATGTCAGGAAGGCTGAAGCCCAGAATGAGCCGAAGCCAACACCACAAAAGGTCTTCTTGGGTAGGATAAGAGAAATGAGAACAAAGAAGGGCTAGATCCACCTCTCCAAGGACTAGCTGTATGACCTGGGGTGATTTTCTTAACCTCTCTGAACCTCACTCAGTTTCCTTGTCCATAAAATGGAAATAATAATTATTACACTGCAGGTTTCTTATGAGGATTACATGGAATGATGCATTAGAAAAACAAACAACAGGCTGGGCACGGTGGCTCATGCCTGTAATCCCAGCATTTTGGGAGGCTGAAGAGGGTGGATCACCTGAGATCAGGAGTTCGAGACCAGCCTGGCCAACATAGTGAAACCCCATCTCTACTAAAAATACAAAAATTAGCTAGGTGTGGTGGTGCATGCCTGTAATCCCAGCTACTTGGGAGGCTGAGGCGGGAGAATTGCTTGAACCTGGGAAGTGGAGGTTGCAGTGAGCCAAGATGGTGCCATTGCACTCCAGCCTCTGGGCAACAGAGTGAGACTCTGTCTCAAATCAAAAGAAAACAAACAAACAAAAATCCAGCACAGAAGAAGACATTCAAAAAATATAAGTCGTACACATATGAAAAAAAGGTCGTCATCACTGGTCATTAGAGAAATGCAAAACAAAACCACAATGAGATACCATCTCATATCAGTTAGACTGATGATCATTAAAAAGTCAGGAAACAACAGATGCTGGAGAGGATGTGGAGAAATAGGAACACTTTTACACTATTGGTGGGAGTGTAAATTAGTTCAACCATTATGGAAGACAGTGTGGCGATTCCTCAAGGATCTAGGACCAGAAATACCATTTGACCCAGCAATCCCATTACTGGGTATATACCCAAAGGATTATAAATCATTCTGCTTTAAAGACACATGCACGCGTATGTTTATTGCAGCACTATTCACAATAGCAAAGACTTGGAACCAACCCAAATGCCCATCAATAATAGATTGGATAAAGAACATATACACCATGGAATACTATGCAGCCATAAAAAAGAATGAGTTCATGTCCTTTGCAGGGACATGGATGAAGCTGGAAACAATCATTCTCAGTGAACTAACACAGGAACAGAAAACCAAACACTGCATGTTCTCACTCATAAGTGGGAGTTGAATAATGAGAATACGTGGACACAGGGAAGGGAACATCACACACTGGGGCCTGTCAGGGTGTCTGGGGCAAGGGAGGGAGAGCATTAGGACAAATACCAAATGCATGCAGGGCTTAAAACCTAGATGATGGGTTGATGGGTGCAACAAACCATCATGGTACATGTATGCCTATGTAACAAACCTGCATGTTCTGCACATGTATCCCAGAACTTAAAGTATAATAAATAAATAAATATATACATACATGTTGTCAGTTCCTTCCTGTCCATATATATATATATATATATAGAGAGAGAGAGAGAGAGAAAGAAAGAGAGAGAGAGAGACAGAGTTTCACCCTTGTTGCCCAGGCTGGAGTGCAATGGCGTGATCTCGGCTCACTGCAACCTCCGCCTCCCAGGTTCAAGCGATTCTTCTGCCTCAGCCTCCCAAGTAGCTGGGGTTACAGGCATGTGCCACCATGCCCAGCTAATTTTTGTATTTTTAGTAGAGACAGGGTTTCTTCATGTTGGTCAGGCTGGACTTGAACTCCCGACCTCAGGTGATCCACCCGCCTCAGCCTCCCAAAATGCTGGGATTACAGGCATGGGCCACTGCGCCCAGCTCTGTCCCCTTAATATTAATGATTTAAAGTTAACAAAAAGCAACCCTCTTCAGCTCCTATTTTGTTTCTACCTGTCTGTCAAGGACAGTGATTCTCAAATTAGTACATTTAAAATAAACATCGGTAAGGAGAATTTAAGAATCCAGGTAACGCACCGATTGTTAAAATGAGGTCAAGCCTCTTGACCTGGAAGAATTCTATTCAACAGTTTGTGGATATCACACAGGATATGGACCTGCTGTTGGAAACCCTTGAAGAATCATCATGGATGTAGAAAGGACAAGTACATGACAGGAACATAGCAAACACTCAATTAAAATTTGTTCAAATGTTGAAAAGGGACTAGAAAAAAGCAAATGCCTTGATTTTCCAAAAGAGATACATTTGCTGGGGGCCCATCCCAGGTACAATTCTCATTAGGCAGGTGGTTTGCATGCCCTCAAGAAGAGATTCTGTGATCCACAGGGGCCACCATGGGTCCATGAAGAGCCCCTTATACCTGACATTTCTCATTTTCTTTTCTGATAGAGTTGTCGGATGAATAGATGAAAAACAGTACCTATGGGCTCATGATCCCAGACAGAGAAATGTGACTCAGATGATCATACAGTCAGGGGCTTTATAACTGGCAGAATGACCACATCCAAGGAGAACAATCACTAGATCAATTTAACTGGATCAATACTTGGGGTGAGGACCCTGGAGTCCTAGGCAGGGCTCTCACCTCCCCATAGATGAATTGCTGATCAGTTATAAATTGAATAAGGAGGGGCCGTTCATGTGTTGAAGAGCAGAGTCCAGATCCTGTTATACCTGCATCAGGCAAACCTGAGATCACAAAAGCAATGTCTTTTCTATAAAATCTATTTTTCTCCAGGCTCCATAGTCACCCAGGCCAAAAGCATCTTCCTCTCATTCATTCCTGGGACCCATTCGCTCACCAAATTCACTGGTTTTACCTCCTAAATATTTATCAGGTATTTCCTCTACTTTCTATCCCACCATCCCTGCATAAATGTAAGCCCTTGTCATACTAGGTAATCATGGTCAGGGGTTTGGAATCTGGTCAGAGAAAGCTGTGTTCAAATCTCAGTTTATGCTCATAGCTTATGCTGTGCAATCCTGGGCAAGTTATTAAACCTGTCGAAATTTCAGTTTCCTTGTATGTAATGTGGGCATAATAGTGACAGCTGCCTCAGAGGTTGATACAAGATTTATGAGATAATCCTTGCAAAGTATTTAGCACTGTACCTGGCACGGGATAAGTAATCAGTAAATATTGATTAATATTACTAGACAGTTGCGATAACTTCTCATCTGGTCTGTCTCCCTCCAGCCCCACCTGCCCCTGTATTATCTGCCTACCATTAAAGGGAAAATAAAATCCACGATGATTCTTCCCAGAGCAAACGCCACCACAGGTACACAGATACGCACATGCACACACACACATGCATACACACACATGCACACTCAGCATTGCCCCAGGTTAAAGACACAACTCTTTTGCCTGGTATACAGGGACCTTCTTAGCTTTTCTAAACTTGAAAAGTAGCTGCTGGCTATTTCCATGGCACAGTATTTATTTCTGATCTCTGAGCTTTTGAGTAAGATTTTCCCTCTTCCTGATGTGCCCCTGCCCCTCTTGTCCTTCCAGTGACCTCCAACCCATGCATGAAAATCCAGGCAAGTGTCACCTCCTCTGGGAAGCCCATAGGTCCTCTCAGGGTGCACATGCTCTGCCCCTATTATGGACATCTCGGAGCCTCAGTGCCCTCACCTGCAAAACGGTACTTAAAACACCACTCCAGACAGTGTTGTATGAGGATTAAATGAGCTTAAAATTCATGACATTTCTGGAAGATTGGAATTCAATCAGAGTGCTGGGAAGAGCTCAGACCGTTTCATGTGATGGATGGTAGGTAGAGCTGGTATTGTTTACACAAAGGGAAGAGAGTGGGGACTTATAATGTGAGCCCCAGAAGGCAGGTGCTGGATTCTATTCATTTTTGGATTCCCAAGCAAGGAGTGCTTTGCTCACAAAAGGCAACAATTGCTTGCTAAATTAAAGCCTGAAATAGAAAGTAAATAGATATCTCAGGCCCCCTCTCCCTGCAATGAATGTGGGTGGTGTTTGGCCAGGAGTTATGCCACCATCACACATCTTTTCCTCCAAGTGAGAAAATCACTTTCTCAATGATTTTCCCTCATTCTGGCCAGGCAAAGATGATCACGCCACCTTTATCTCTGGCTCCCAAAAGAGGAAAACAATGGAACTTGGAGGTTAGATGCCTCTCTAAGGTGGTCCAGCCTGTCACCAGCAGCCCCTGGCTTTCACTAAGGCTTACCCCGACTCGCTCACACTCTTCTTTCTGTGGACCCAGAGAGCTGTGTGGACAAGCAAGAGAAGCAGGCTCATTGCTTGTGACAGCAGAGGGGGCACAGAAGCAGCCTGGGCCATCCCAGACAGACCAGACCAGCCTCTCTCCCTCATGCCTATGGGACATTTCATAGCTGTCACTGCCCCAGGGCTTCCATCATGACCAGAGCAAAGAACCCTTTTCACCTCAGGAGCTTTGAAAAGCAGCGTTGCTAATGCTGCAAACAGGGATTCAGCCCTGGAGATTTCTTGGAGTTGGTTTCATGGATCCAGCAAACCCTGCATCTGCTCACGATTAAACTCACAGTTGGG
The DNA here is from genome assembly GCF_029289425.2 of Pan paniscus. Taxonomy (NCBI): domain Eukaryota; kingdom Metazoa; phylum Chordata; class Mammalia; order Primates; family Hominidae; genus Pan; species Pan paniscus. Next base: position 114,285,516 of record NC_073258.2, read on the forward strand.
TCAATGCATGCATTGCCTATAGCCGTCACTCATTAAGCTAACCTGGGCATCTCCTTTTTCTCTCTTTGGAAGCATCTCCCCAGCTCCCTATAGTTTTCAGACTGCATGAACCAGAAAATACATCATAGCAAGGCTGAAAAGGGAGACACTTGGTTAAGATCACCCAGAGTCAGCCCCAAACCCAGGCCCTGACACTCAGCCTAATGTCCTCGCCCTGCCCCACACTACCTGCCTGGATTGGCACTTGTAGTGCCCACCCCCTGAGGATAGGCTGAAACTCAGGCTTGTTTTTGAAAGTCCTGAAACCTCTACTAGCCAGGTCAGGAGCTCAGCAGGTGCCAGGGCTGCAAGTTTTAATCATGATAACTACATCTCTCTTTCCCTCCCTTTTTGCCAGGTCCTGTACATTGACTATCTCTTTGGACTCCACAGAACTTTAGGAGGCTGGTGTTATCATCTCCATCTTACAGATAAGGAAAGAAAAATTCAAAAAAGTTATGTAGCATGCCCAAGATTCCGCCTGGAAAGTGGACATCTTTCATTTCAGGGCTGTGGATGTGGCTGGGTCAGGCACTGCTTATAGTAGGAGGGGAAGAAGTCAGATTTCATCCAAATGACAAGAAGAAAACATCATCCACAAGCCCAGCTAGTGAATATGCTGCAGGCAGGGAGAAAAGAGGATCCGGAGTCAGAGACATCTCCAGGAGAAACAATGTCTGCTGCTCAGAGGAGAACAGCTGGAAGCCCAAGGCCTACTTCTATAAGGCTACTATGCCCACAGCAAAAGCATGGGTCAACCCAAGAGATCTAGGACAGCTGCAGAGAGATACACACGTCACCATGAGGCCAGAATGCACATCTTGGGTCTTCACCCAGAGGAGAAGCAGAGAAGCAGGGACTGACAGGGCCTGACAGGGCCTGAATATCCCTCTGAACCTGGTGATGAGGAGGGGCAGCTGGTCTCACATCCCACCCAAGCAGGGCCAACCAGGACCAGTGTCAGCCAAGATGCCCATGAGGCTTTCAGTCATCTTAGGATACAAATGAGATCAGCTAGTCAGCTTTTGAAATATGTGGAGTTTTCCTTCTTTGCCTCTTAATTTTTCTCTCCAAACATGTCAACCCGTATGGGCTAAGCTAATATGAAAACATTTGTCCCTCTGAGAGAGCAGAGCTAGAGAGATCAGAGCTCCCCTAGAGGCTGGGAAAAGCCCAGCTAGGGAAGGTTCAGCCCACACACCCTGAGCACCTGTGGTGCATCAAGCCTCACTCCAGGTGCCGGGGAATAGCTATTAGCTAGATAGAAAAGCCCTCTGATGTCATGGAGCTGACCTTCCAGAGGAAGGGACACAAATGACACAGGGCTAAACAAAGACTATAGAGGGAATTCAAAGGAAGAATTGCATCCTAGGGTGGCCGTGGTGGCCTCTCTAAGGTGGTAGGGAGGGAACCTTTGGGCTGCACAAGGAGAAGGTGCCACTCTAGGAAAGCTCTAAGGAAGAGAACTCCAGGCAGAGGGAACAGCAGACACAACGGCCCTGAGACAGGACTGAGCTGGGCATGCTGGAGGAACTGTCAGAAGGTGGGCTTTGCCAGCACCTGGGGCATATGGGGGATGGGAGCAAGATATAATACGAGGGTAAAGAGGCAGGTAGGCTCCATGAGCACGGTGAGATCCCAAGAGAACCATCTGCTGGCTGCACCCTCAGTGCCTAGCTGAACTGAACTGGAGAGTTCAGCTGAGGTTGACAAACACATGTGGGTACAGCCAGATAGGGGCCAGGCACTGGACTGGCTTGGGGCTTGAATGAACAGCCCAGTGGGGAAGACAGCCACACACACAGAACCCAAAGCCCTGTCAACATCGTCAGACTGATTGATACGTGTCTGGGGCTTTTCTCCCTCAGAACCTCAGAGCCAGACATCAAAGAGCATTTCACTGCAGAGCCCCTATCCTGGCTTCTTGCTCTTTTGTTGGTTTTTCTTTACCTGGGCCAGAACACATGGAGAGTGAAGTTGGTATTTCTCTAAGCTTGCAGTAGCCAACAGGAGGATGAATTATTGAGGTGCTATGCTTGTTAATAGCACACTGCAATCTCTGGTGTTGACAAGGCTACAGGCCACCAGGAGGTTTGTCCATTCAAGCCAAATACTTTTTAGGGACTGGCCTGGAATGCATTATGATGCTTTTGGGAGAATAGAAATGCCCTCGTTCTGTGCCAGATATTTAACCAGGAACAAAGGAAGAAGAGTGCTTGGCTCAGACTCTTTTCAAAGTATTGGACAGCCCCATGCAGGACTCCTGCAGCCTCAAGCAGACTCATGCAAACTCAAGGGGACCTACCCGGTTGTAGAGGCCCTTACAGCATCCACATGCAGGATTCAGATGGAGGCACCCAGCATCTTTCTTCTGGGATCCACTCAGTAGTTGGTACCCAAGGTTCCTAGCCATGAAACTCCTCCTTCCCCTTTCTGGAGGCCATATAGAGTGAACTTACTATGGCTCTGCTCCCCACAGTTAAACTGAAGATTTCCTGATTTGAAAGTAATACATGTACAATGAATTTAATAATTAAACAATCAACAAGTATTCATTCTATGGCTACCAAGGGCACTTTTCTAGGCACTTTGCATACTAATTCAAACATACTGTAGAGCATGTGGAAATTAAAGAAACCTACAAAGAAGGAAAACAGTTAAAATGTTACCCTTTCGCCTATCACCTAAGAAGCAGCAGAGTTAACATTTGATTTAGTACATTCCTTTCCAGACATTTATCTATACATTTTAATATGATTGAGATCATACTGTCAACCTAATTTTGTATCATGACTTTTAAATTTAACACTACATCATAATCATTTTTTCCAGCTAGGATTTCTGGCATTAACACATAGAATTTCAAGATATCCAGTTAAAATGGAATTTCATAGAAATGACAAATAAATTTTAGTGTAAGTATATCTCAAATATTACGTGGAATATACACTAAAAAATTATTTCTTGTTTCTACTGAATTTCAAATTTAACTGGTGTCCTGGGTTGTATCTGGCAACCTTTGGTTAAATATTCACAGGAGGCTTCATCTCTAGCCTCATCTTTGCCACCTGACTCCTTCTCTCATTCTGTTCAAACACACAGACCTTGAACAGGTCGCGCTGCACCTGCCACAGGGCCTTGACACTTGCTCCCCTTCTGCTTGGATGCCCATCCCCTTGATATCTGACTCCCTTATTCACTTCCCTCAGAGCTCTGTTCAAATGTCAACTTATCAACAGGTGTCCTCTGGCCACTCTACTGAAAATAACATTCTCCATCTCTCTCCATCCCTCATATCCTGTCTAACCAGAATAAATGCTTTGTTCACAGCATTTATTCCCGCATGTAACATGCTATATTTAATTCCGTACTGTCTGGCTCTACCTCTTAGGGTAAAGATCCCTGAGAACAAGGACTTTATCTGTTTGAATTTCATTTTTCTTTTGTTTTACCGCCATATCCCCAGTGTGTAGAACAGCACCCGGCACATCGTAGGTGCGCTAGGAATACTTGTTAAATGAATGGATACGTGAGTGTGCATGCGTGTCTCTGGTTATTGATTCTATCTGATTGAATCATCAGTCTATTCCTGAACCATACTGATTTAATTATTGTGGCTGCATGAGCACTTTTTAATATCTGATAGAACAAGTTCTCTCAGTAATCTTTTATACTTTTTCTCCTTGGTGATTTTTGAGTGATTATTCTCCCACCTAAATTTAGAGGCATAAAAATGGCAAACAATTATAGATATGATAATTTGCCATTTAGCAAATACAGCATGCACTATGCACCAGGCCTGATCTAAGCACTTTCTATGCATTAACCATGTAATCCTCACAGCAAACCTATAAGGGAGGTGCTATACTTACTGCACTTTCCAGATGAGGAAACTGAGATGTAAATAACTTCTGTGAGGTCACACAGCTGGTAAGTGGCAAGGCGAATATCTAAACCCCGTCTGGCTTTAGAGGCCATCCTGTGAAGCACCCTTCTTGCTGCCTTCTTATCCATTTTATTTTGCTGCCGTAACAAATTACCACAAACTTAGCAGCTGTAAAATAATACATGTTTGTTATCTCACAGTTCCACTAATCAGGAATCTGGGCTCCAGGTTAGGTGGATCTGCTCAGGCCTCACAAGCTGAAATCAGGGTGTCAGTGGGGCTACAATTCTCATCTGAGGCTGGACTCTTCTTCCAAGCTCACCAGTTCCTGGGCACATGCCCCTCAATAGCATAGCTACTCGCTGCTTCCTAGAAACCAATAGGAGCGTAACTCTCTCAGACTTTCTCTCCTGCCACTGGCCAGAGAAAACACTCTTCTTTTAAAGGGCTCACCTGATTGCAACATGCTCACTCCAATAATCTCTGTATTGGAAGTTCAGCTGACTTGGGACTTCGTTTGCATCTGCTAAGCACCTTCACAGCAGTGTCTGGATTCAACTGATTGAATAACCAGGTGCCATTTTTAGAATTCTGCCTACTACCATCTTTTCGTGTGGGTGTTATTATTATTTACGTATGGCAAGGCCAACAGATGAGGAAACAACCACCACTGAAAATAGTTGATTATACTCAGAGATGCCACATGGGAAGTACCAGGGTTGGTCAGGAGGCAGAGGGAGAGCTGGGCCTAAGAGCAAGAGCCTTGACCATGATTCCTGTGGAAAGGAATGGGTGGGGCAGGGTAAGCAGGGTTAGGATTGGCTATTTTGAATAATTTCACAGGTTCTGGGAGCATAAGAACTGTCCTGAGTTGTCCAGTACCTGGCCCTGGGGTGATGAGGGTGGGTGGTTAATGACCCAGAGTGTGAGAGTCCAATAAAGAAGGTCATTTGGTGTGAAGACTCTGGATCAAGTTGGTTTACACTTAAACGCACCCTCTCAACCATGTTGTTTATTATCTTGAGGAATTGGCTAACCTTGGGAGGAGGAATCCCTCCAGGATCAGCAAGGCTTCAGAGGTCAAAGAATACAGAAAATAAACGGCATGGTTAACACACACAGCTGCCTCATTTGGTCAAGTTTGTCCATCCCTTTCTCCCATCTCCCATCCCCAAAGGAGAAAACAACTCTTTGTCCCTTTGGTTCACATTGTTTTAAATGTACAAAGCAACTTTGGAAGAATTGACACTTTTATGACAGTCTTTCCTTCCAGGAACATAGTATACCTCTCCATTTATTCAAATATTTTATGACTCTCAGTAAAGTTTTGTACTTTTCTCTAAATAAATTCTCACTTCTTTTTATGGTTATCCCAGGTATTTTATGGGTTTTACTGCTATTATGAATGGAATTTTCTCCTATATTTTCTAGTATATGCTACTATATTTTTTACACTTTACTACATTTTCTGTACTTTTACTCTGTTTTCTAATTATTAGTAATTGCTGATATATTGGAACTATAATAATTTTTTACAGCTTTATGGTATATAATTGAGCTACAATAAACAATGTGAGATTGTTTATCTGTCCCTACCACCTTATTTTATTTGCTGCAATTATTTGTGTGTGATCAAAGTACATATTTAAAGCATGAATTTGATAAGCTTGACATATGTCTACACCTATAAAACTATCCCCACATGAGGACAGTGACCAAATCTATTACCCCCAAACCTTCCTCCTGCCCTATAGTAATCTTTCCCTCCCAACCCTCCCACATATTCTCAGGCAACAACTGATCTGATTTCTGTCACTACAGATTTTCATACTGTTTCAGATTTTCAGCTACTAAATTGTGACGTTATTTTTCATCATTTTTCAATTTATTCATGAGTTTTCTACTATGCAAACAGATCAATATATAATAACAATTTCATCTCCTCCTTTCAAAATTATATGATCTAATTCTAGTTCGCGCACAGTGGATCAGCAAGAATTTCCAGAATAATGCTAAATCACCACAGTGATTTTTGTGTCCTCCTTGATTTAATTAGAATGATTTCAGTGTTTGGGTGCCTGTTAAACTGTTGGTGTTGTTTTAATGAAAAACAAGCCATTATCCAGAATGAGGTCTTGGAACACAGAGAGCAAGTTATGTGACCAGACAGCATCACTCCTTCTAACCCTGGATTCATTTACTTACTTGCCTGGTCACCTGTCTTGTCATTTCCAGCGTGTTTTAATCATTCACCCCTCTGTGTTTGGTATATATATTTATTAAGGCACTGCTCCCAGGTATAACTAGTTTTTACCTGTGTTCCTTCATCACCAGACTATGAACTAAAGCAGAAATGGTACCTTTTTCATCTGATTGGGCAAAACATCTTGCATATTCTAGGTACTTCATAAATGTTTATTAAATTGAATGCAACTATAGTAATGTTTACCTAAAAACATATCTCCCAAACCTGCATATACAGCAGTCCCCCTTTATCCATGGTTTCACTAGGCAAGGTTTCAGTGACTTGCAGTCAACCGAGGTCTGAAAATATTAAATGGAAAATTCCAGAAATGTTATTCCTAAGTTTTAAATCATGCGTCATTCTGAGAAGCATGATGAAAACTCATGCTGTCCCTTTCTGTCCCACTCAGGACTACACTAACCCCCGCAGCCCACCCCCTGGTTCCCAGGTTTGACCATCACAGTATCACAGTGCTTGTGTCCAAGTCATCCTTATTTTACTCTATGGCCCAAAGTGCAAGAGTAATGAGGCTGTCAATTCAGATATGCCAAAGAAAAGCTGTAAAATTCTTCCTTTAAGTGAAAAGGTGGAAGTTCTCAACTGAATAAGGAAAGAAAAAAATCGTAGGCTGAGGTTGCAAAGATCTATAGTAAGAATAAGTCTATCTTTGAAAATGTGAAAAAGGAAAAAGAAATCCATGCTAGTTTTGCTGTCGCACCTCAAACTGCAAAAGTTTGTGCATAATAAGTGGTTAGTTAAACTTTATCATAGGTACCTATGTACTTATAAGAAAAAAACATAGTATATATAGGGTTCGATACTACTTGCAGTTTCAGGCATCCACTGGGGTCTTAGAATATATGTACTCCCGAGGATAAAGGGAACTAGTGTACATCAGAATCACCTTACTAAATTAGTTGGGGGAAGAAAGCAAAAAGAAGTTTTATTTTTAAAAAGGTTTTTAAAATATTAGTCAATGAAGAAAAAAATAAGAATACATCTTACTAGGTTCCATCATATTCTCCTTAAATCAGAATTTCTATCCTGGAAGCCTGGAATCTGTATTTTTGATAACCTCCCAGATGATCCTTATCCAGCCAGCCTTGCTTGGGCTAATAATCAGTTTGGAGAATCATTGTCATAAAGAAACCAAGGAAAGCTAGGAGCAAAGCCCCCTTACATTATGAAATGCTAGCGCTAAAGGCATTCTAAAGCTCTATTCCATCCCTACATTTTTCAGTGGGTGAAACCTCTGAAAAGCAAAAAGCTTTGCCTAAAACACTTGAAGTCACCCTTGTTACTCAGACAAAAGCTGGGTCCCAAAGGATCTGTTTCCTCAGTACCACCGGTCCTCCCAGGAACTTCACCACCCTTGGCAGGAATTAATGACCCAAGATCTTGGGAGAATCTTCATCTTCCCAGCCCCAGCATACATAGCCACGAGCAACAGGGACAGCCAGGAAGCATGTGGAGAGTAATTCCTTTTGGAGGGATACAATGACTATAAACCAAACCAAAATTTTCAGCCAAATGGTTGAATTTGAGTTCTGACATAATTCAAACTCTTGAGAAAGTTATAAACAAACATGAAGCCAGACAGCAGGTGATAATTCTCTGGGCCACCTCTGTCAGATGCATTATTTATAAGATGGGGAATATATTTTGTGCATTTTTCTTCCTAGATAATTCAGTAAAAACCACAAGGCAAACAAAATAGTTCCTACCATTGGGTTTCCAACATCATCAGCCTTGCAATCCATCCTGACTCACTTCCCTAGGTCTTCCAGGCGTGCCCAACACAGGGAAGATTCCCAAGCACTACTGGAAGGCAAAGACCCTCAGGACAGGAGAGGAAGTTGTGAATCATCTGGTGTAGCCTCCTTTGCTGGCAGTAAACCAGCAAAGCAGTGGCTAAGCTGAGATAAGGGCAATCTTAGGCTCTAAGCAGTGCTCATGCCACCCCTTAAGATTGTATACTAAATTTTATACACTTTATTTCTGGGGAAAGGTCTTTGGGTTTCATCAGACTTGCGAAGAAGCCCCTGCCCCACAGTGGTTTTAAGAGTCACTTTCCGGAAGTGTGTAACTCCCCACCACTCCTATCCTCTCCCACTGCCTCCACCCAGCCTCCCTCACCTATTGGCTGAATCCCACCTTCCCACTTGTCCTACCGGCTCTGGGTGTGATCTGCTCTCCATGCTGATGCCAGTAGGCTGTTTCTAATATGCAAACCTGCCTGCATCACTGTCCTGACTACAGGACCAAACCACTGGGATAAAAACCCAAACTAAGTATACCATACACGGTCCTCTACATCCTGGCCCTTTGTTGTCTTTGTGGCCTCAAATCTCACTATTTTGCTACTTTTCTCACCTAGAGTGAAGGCTTGAGCCTCACTGGGGAGATTTGAATCCACATGTGCCTGGCATCAAAGCACAGGCTCTTTGAATGACAAAAGCATGTCCCATACTAGTGAGGAAAGCCCCTTCATGTCTGTCTCGACCCCCAGTATATACCCAGCAGATGCTTTTTTTTTTTTTCTGAGACAGAGTCTCACTCTGTCGCCCAGCCTGGAGTGCAGTGGCACAATCTTGGCTCACTGCAACCTCTGCCTCCCAGGTTCAAGTGATTTGCCTCGCCTCCTGAGTAGCTGGGACTACAGGCACACGCCACCACACCCGGCTAATTTTTGTATTTTTAATACAGACGGAGTTTCACCATGTTGGCCAGGATGGTCTCGATCTCCTGACCTCGTGATCCACCCGCCTCAGCCTCCCAAAGTGCTGGGATTACAGGCGTGAACCACAGCGCCCAGCTACCCAGCAGATGCTTTCTTAACCCCAATGAAGACCCTCAGCTCTGACGGTACACACAGGCTTTCTCTAGCAATGGGAACTTCATGTGATTCATTCTAGTACTTAGAATTCAACTGTCATGTGTTAGGCATGAAGTTTGCCCCAGCTAGTGTGCCAAGTGCTCAGACATGCTAGTTTTGCTGTCGTACCTCAAACTGCAAAAGTTTGTGCATAATAAGTGCTTAGTTAAACTTTATCATAGGTACCTATGAACTTATAAGAAAAAACATAGTATATGTAGGATTCGGTACCATCTGCAGTTTCAGGCATCCACTGGGGGGTCTTAGAATGTACATACCCCCAAGGGTAAAGGGGGACTAACGTAAATTAGAATTACCTTACAAAATTAATTGTGGGAAGAAAGCAAAAAGAAATTTTATTTTTAAAGAGGCTTTTAAAATATTAGTCAATGAGGAAAAAATAAGGATACGTCTTACTAAGTGCCATCCTATACTCCTTAAATTACAATTTCTATCTTGGAAGCCTGGAATCTGTATGAATAAAGCATAGCCCCCAATTATTAGCCACCAGGAAAATCAAAACCACAATGAGATACCACTTAACACCCACTAGGGTGGCTATAATAAAAACAACAGAGAACAACACGTGTTGGTGAGGGTGAGGAGAGCCTGAGACACTGCCAGTGAGAATGTAAATGGCACTTCAGTCACTTTGGGACTGAAGGTCCAAAAGAGGTATCATATAACCCAGAAATTTCACTCCTGCCTATACAAGAAAAATGAACATGCATGTCCATACAAACACTTGCACATGAATAATATAGCAGCATTCTTCCCAATTAAAAAAAAGTAGAAACAATATCAATATCCAACAACTGATGAATGCATAAGTCAATGCAGTATATCAATACAATGGAATGTTACTCAGCAATAAAAAGGAATGAAGTATTGATACATGTTAAGACATGAAAGTACCTTGCAAACATTACGTTAAGTGGAAGAAGCTGGTCATAAAAGACTACATATTATATGATTCCGTCTACATTAAATATCCAGAATAGTCAAATGTATAAAGATACAAAGAAGATTAATTGTGGTGTAGGTCTGGGGAGGGGGCAGGAGGATTATTGGTCAGCAATGGGGAGGGACTGCTAAAGAGGATGGCATTCCTTTTGGGAACAATGAAAATATTCTAAAATTGATTGTAATGACGGTTTCACAACTCTGTGAATGTACTAAAGATCATTGAATTACACCTTTGAAATGAATGAATTGTATGGCATGTAATTCTATCTGTGGTTTTAAAAACACCACCCAGCTCCCACTGTCAATGAACTCTTAGTCTAGGCAGCCCCCCAGGGTGACTAGCTTGTTTGGTTTGCCCAGGACTTGCCCAGTTTTAGCACTGAAAACCTCACACCCAAGGAAATCTGTCAATCCCAGGCAAACCAAGACAATTGGTCACCCTACTGGAACTGCACCCACCCATTCTCAGCAGGGACTTCAAGGGCAGAAGACAGCCAGCTAGCCACCCACAGACACTCTGAAGCCAAATGTGGCCATGATCTCTACACAGAGGAGACGGGAAGCTGAGCATGTGGCCCTCTCAGGGAGGAAGGAGAAGTGACTCCTCCCAGACCTGGGCTGAACTGACCCCACAGCAGGCTGGTCACTTGGAGTGAACTTGTGGCCAGATAGTAACACTGCCCTCCCCGCCGACCCCACACACACACAATCCCCCTTAGGTGCTGGCATAATTGAGGGCACAGGGCAGCTGGTTCCCACTCTCTCTGAGTCCTGATTTTTTAAACTCATACAATTATTGTAATCCCACACTCTTCTTTGTCATGCCTTTAGTCCTTCCTTTGAGAACTCCCCTCCCACTCTCAACAGCCTGGGCTGAGGGCTTTCCAAACAGCAGATCTCGGAGGCTTAATGGTGTTTGGTCTTTCTAAAGCACTTGTAATCACCTCTCCTTTCTATGATCCAATTTCAAATGTGACAAATGTAGTTCAGCCCAACCTGAGTGCCTCTAATTGCTACTAAAGGCTGACAGGGGGAAGGCTGGATAGTCTCATCAGCCATGGAAGATAGAGCACTAGCCAGAGGCAGGATTCCATCCCTTGCATCCAGACAGGACTGGCCTGCACCTGAGCCCCGAACCTACTAGGGCAGAGATCACTTGGAAGTTCCTCTCTTTCTGCCACCTTTCAGCAATGCGGCCATTTTCACAACTACTGTCAAATTGTCTTATGACAGCACCAGGAAATTCTCTCTAAATGGTTCTGGGGTATGTATTATTTATTGTGAGTCTACCATGAGCAAAAAAAAATAACAGCCATCTTTAAAATTTTAGTTCACAGTTTACTCTTCACACGACAGCCAGAGTTTCTTTTCTTTTTCTTTCTTTCATTTTTTTTTTTTTTTATTAGAGACAAGGTCTCACTCTGTCACCCAGGCTGGAGTGCAATGGTATGATCACAGCTCACTGCAGCTTCTAACTCCTGGACTCATTGGATCCTCCTGCCTCAGCCTCCCAAGTACTGGAACTATAGGTGCATAGCACCATGCCTGGATACTTTTTAAATTTTTTGTAGAGGTAGGGGTCTTGTTATGTTGCCTAGGCTGGTCTTGAACTCTTAGGCTTAAGTGATCCTCCTGCCTTGGCCTTCCAAAGTGTTGGGATTGCAGGCATGAGCCACCATGTCTGGCCCCAGAATTGTTTTAAAGCGTACATCAGATCCTGTTACATCCCTACTCGAAGCTCTCCATTGGCATCCCACTACCTTTAGAACAAAATCCTGGGTTCTCTTCACAGCCCCAACCCTGGCTGTTCCTCCAGCCTCACATGCTACCCGCTTCCTCAGCTCCAGCCACCCTGGCCTACAAGTCTTCTTTGAACATACCACACATGCTGAGTCTTCAGGGCCTTTGTACATTCTGCCTCTCTGATGCTCCAGATTTGTTCCCCCAGAGATTCCTGTGTCTCTTCCCTCACTTCCTTCAGGTCTCTTCTCAAATGTCACCTCCTTAAGCAGGCTTCCCTGACCATCCCACTACATTAAGTAGTCCTCTTCCATTATCCTTCATCCCTTTATTCTGCTTAATTTTTCTTCATTGCATTCATCATTATATTAAATATTTGTTTGCTTATTTGCCAACAACTTCCTGCTGCCAGAACATAAGCTCCATGAAAGCAGGGATACGTCTATTCTGCCTAGAATAATGCCTGGTGTCTATATCACAAGTGCTCAGATAATATTTATCAAATGACCAGTTACTCACCCTCCTTTATGAGGTGTCAATCTATCTCCACTTTACAGGTGAGGAAACTGAGGCACAGAAAGGTTCTATTACTAGTCCCAAATCATGTAACTAGAATGTGGCAAATATAGACTGTGAACTAAAATCTCTCTGACGCCAAACTCGGTGTTCTTTCTATCATACCACACTGCCTCTCTTCTGAAACACAGTCCTTTGTGAAACCATGTGGGAAGGGAGCTTAAAAAGGGAAGAGACTCCTCGGAGAAATAAGGAACCTGCACCCTCCTTCTCCACCTCCAGTTCTCAGCTGATGTTTTGTGACATTGAAATTGGGGCAATACCAGCTAGAAACATTTATTGATTTCAAAGCCAAGAACACTCTAAGTGCAGTATTAAGGCAATTCCATCCTAGAATTGAAATTTCTGGTGGCAGAAAAAAAAGTTAAAGCAAATCTCAAGGTGACAGCAATTATAGTATTTAGAGTTTAAGTCCTTTTTGGAAGAAGGCTGGAAAGTAATGGAGCAATGAATGAACCATTAGTGTAAAATTCAAAACCAAACAAAGTCAATTCATGGCCTAGTACAAAACTTCAAAGAAGTTCCAGAAAATCAATTAGCTGTTGGTTATTACACAGAGCAGTAAACCTCATGTGAGTATTTCAGAGACAATTAAAAGTATCAGGAGTATAAACAACTCAGAGTTCAACCAGACCAAGAATTAGCAAACTTTTCTGCAAAGGGGCAGATAGTAGATATTTTAGGCTTTCAAGCTATATCATCTCCACAACTACTCAACCCTGCAGTTGGGGTGCAAAAGCAGCTGCAGCAATATGTAACCAAGTGAGCATGGCTGTGTTTCAATAAAACTTTATACACAAAAACAAGTGGTGGGCCAGATTCCACCCATGGGCTGTGTATAGTTTGCCGACTGCTGATCTAGAACAATGTGCTTCTGTGACAAATGAAGTAACAAAGACATGGACAGATGAAATGACTGTCGCAGCCAGTTATGAAAGAGAGAAAAGAGAAAGTCATTTAACATTCATTCAACAAAGCTTTATTAAGCATGTATTAGATCCAGGCTATTCTAAACACAGGAGAGGCAATGATAAAAGAAAGAAAGAAAGAAAAAGAGGTTTTCTGGGTGAGATTCCTGAGACTTCACATTCCAGCAAGGGCAGCAGACAGTAAAACAAAACAAATAAATAAATAAACATAAATGAATGAGAGGCCAGGTGCATTGGCTCATGCCTATAATCCCAGCACTTTGAAAGGCTGAAGCAGGCAGATAGCTTGAGTCCAGGAGTTCGAGACCAGCCTGGGCAGCATGGCAAAACTCTGCCTCTACAAAAAAATACAAAAATTAGCCTGGCATGGTGGCACGTGCCTGTAGTCCCAGCTACTTGGGATGCTGAAGCAAGAGGATCATTTAAGCCTGGGATGCAGAGGTTGCAGTGAGCTGAGATCCTGCCATTGCACTCCAGCTTGGGTGACAGAGCAAGACCCTGTCTCAAAAAACATAAAAAAAAAAATAAGTAAATGAAGAAGATACCATCAGGCAGCAATAGTGCTATGACTATAATGAAAACGAAATGTGGCAGGAGGCAGTTTTGGGCATGGGGGTGGGGTAGCAATTAAATCGGTTGTCAAGGAAGAATGGAGCCCAAACATAAATGACAAAAAGTTGCCATCCATGGAGAGATCACATCTAGTAAGCTCATGGCATGTGCACTCAAGCTTCCCAGGCTGTTTCTTGCAGATGTGGAAACCGAAGCTACAAGAGCAGCAGGATTGGTGTGGTCCGGAAGGATTCCTGTGGTGTGGCATGGTCCGGGAGGATTCCCAAGTCAGTTCTCTCTGGCTCCAAAGCTTAGACTCTTTCTTTCACACCCGCACATTCCAGTCGTTTCACAGAAGGATGACTCAGAAATTCCCTCAGAAATTTAAAACACCGTCTTAGTCTGAAGTGTTTGGTTTGGGGCTGGAACACGTACTAAAATTTTGACTAGATATTACAGCATCAAAAACTGCTCTGATGACCGGATGATTGAAATTATTAAATTTTGCACTTTAAAGAATGAACTAGTCTTTTTTCTTAAAATATTTCATATTTTATTTCTAAAGGAGGTAAAAGAGAAGCTTTCAGCCTGCTACTTTCAAGCATCTCATCTGCAGACAAAATCTTCATGCATAATATTTATTCCCAATAAATGAAAAACCAAAATGAAATACACTTTTTCTTTTTTAATATTGGTTTTTGAAGTACTAGAGACACGTTGATATGCTATATGAGAATTTTGAGTAGCTACATGCAGCTTGCTGATTTGTTCAAGGTGATTGTGAGGCAAACAATTCTCATTGTCTTTTTTTAATTTCAATGTGAGTGTTCCTTATACTTCCTCTCTTCAACCAGTGATCCATTAGGAGTAAAAATTAAACAAAATACGACTAATCATAGGAACAGTTCCACCCACTGGGGGGCGTTCACACCCACCAGAGCATGGAGTGGTGTTTAGCTGAAGGACAGACCCCTACATATGCTCACTCCATATGCACCTGCAGCAACCCAGCTGTTCCTTTTAGAGGGAAGAGAATATTTAAATAAGCATTCTGTTCATTGACTGTTATGAGCTAGGAGACAGGGACTTTAAATGTCTTTAATGAGAAGGCCCAACCCTATTGCTCAGGCCCAGGCCCAGCTGGCGGTGAGAGAGGCTTAGAGGATGAAAAATATAAAGAGGCACCACTCTCAGGGCTGACCCCACACAGGAGCAATTCTGAGAGTGGGTGCTGCCTTAAGATATAGGAGTTAAAAACAAATTATTTAGGCAGATAGTGAGGGTAAGGAAGTCCTCACTAAGGTTTTCCTTTTAATGAAAAGCAGCCCCAAAATCATTTTCTTTTCTAACAAAGAGCAGCCTGTAAAATCGAGCTGCAGACATAGAAAGGGAAGCTGGAAGTTTGCACGGGTGAATGCCGGCAGTTATGCCAATAGGAATAGGCTACCGGGGACTAGGCATGATCAAAATTTGGCTCCATCTTCCTGTTTCTTTGCCAGCCACATGTACAATAAGGAGCAGGCAAGATCCTGGCCAAGTGGAAAGCCCATTTGCATAATAAGATCAGGGTGGGGCTACCAGCCTTTCACTTCGTGCTATGTATATGTCACACCTTGTGGAACTAATCTGTGGGCCCTATGTAAATCAGACACCACCTGCTCAAGCCTGCCTATAAAATCTGCTGTGGTATGCCTCAGGCCAGTTTTTCCCTTTCAGATGCCCAGATGTCCGTCTCTCTCCTTTCTTCTGCCTATTAGACTTTCTGCTCCTTAACCCATCCATGTGTGTCCGTGTCCCTAATCTTCTTGGCGCCAAATGACGAACCCCAGGTATTTACCCCAGACAATGATGCTGCTTCACTTATGTTTTGTACCCTACTCACCTCCCCCAGGGCCTGGTCCCATCCCCCTACACCTCCCCACACCACCCCCCACCCCCAACACATACACAAACTGCAACTCAATCTTTCCATAAGTCAGTGGTTAGAAATAAAACAGCTGCTTGCTCCTAAAACCTCCCAAACCAGAGCTGCATTGAACTTGCTGGGCCTGTGATGGGGGTTTGTGCACTGGGTGCTGGTGCTCTTGGCTTGTGTTGGCTCATGTTAGTCACCACCACCTGTGTCTCTCTGATGTTGGGTTTTACTGTATCCTTATGATACCTTGGGTGTTAACAAAAAAGTTTTCTTTTTTTTTTTTTTTCCAAGAAATTCTCTTTTATCTTGCAGAAAGAAAAGCACTTTAGGAGGAAAACTCAAAACAACAGACGTCACTGATGGTTGAGACTCCCCTACAACTGAAACCAGTTTTTAAATGATGGCTCTCTTAAGCCAGAAGGAATTCCCAGAGGCCCTCAGGTCCAGCCTCCAGCATCCAGCTAATTGCAGCTCAGCAGCTGCATCTCGGGCTGGGCAGCAGGGAGCTGCTGCTTCCTCCTTGCAGTATACTGGGAAGTCTGTGTCACTGCAGAATGCGGGAAATAATATTTACCTTATACATTTGGCAGGTTGTTAGGAAGACCTGAATAAAGTAATCTACATTGTACTACTTGAGCGCTATAAAATGAAAGAAGTTACTTAAAATCTCTAGGAGTAGGCGGGCGCAGTGGCTCATGCCTGTAATCCCAGCACTTTGGGAGGCCAACGCAGGTGGATCACTTGAGGTCAGGCATTCAAGAGCAGCCTGGTCAACATGGCAAAATCCCATTTCTATTTTAAGAAATTACAAAAAATTAGCTGTGCATGGTGGCATGTGCCTATAATTCCAGCTACTTGGGAGGGTGAAGTGGGAAGATCACTTGAGCCTGAGAGGTGGCAGTTGCAGTGAGCCAAGATAGCGCCACTGCACTCCAGCCTGGACAACAGAGTGAGACTCTGTCTCAAAAAATATATATAAAATAATAAAATAAAATATCTAGGAGTAGTTAAACTTTACATCTCTTCATTACTATTTCAGCATATAGTCAACTGTGTGGAGAAAGTTTCTCCCTACTTCTAATTAGCTTCCCGTGCTGCATATCTTATCTGTCCTCTGAAGGTAGATAAAACCATGTTTGAATCCAAACTCCACCATTCTTAGCTGTGTGACTTTAGGTGAGTCGTCTAACCTCCCCAAGCACCCCATTTCCTTATATGCAAAGTGAGAATGCAATGTCTCCTTCAAAGGGCTATTATGAGGGTTGAGTGCAACAATGCAGATTAAGTACAGGGAACACTGGCATTGTTCATAAACAGTCTCGCTGCCAAAACAAAACATCAGAGTTACTCAAGATCCATTTCATCCTCTTGTTCTTCTCCAGAGTTAACACTCCTGTTGCCTCTAGCTCTTCCCAATTCTCCAATCCCTGATTTTTAAACTAGTGATTCTTGAGTTCTTTAGGGTTCTCAACGTTATTAAGAATCAGATGAAAATTTCAGACCCTCTCCACCGAAAAGTTCAATGGCAAACTTTTGCATACAATTTCAGGAGGCTCAGGAACCTTTTGAAGCCCATCCATGTGCCCCTTCCCTGGTGAGGAGAATGGACCCCAGATAGGAAACTCAGTTTTGAGAATCCCCCTACGGCCCCCACCCCCTCAAAGGCAGCATCCCAGAAGCAGCCCTCTCTGCAGTTTCTGGTTCCTGCTGGCCTCCTACCCTAAGGATGCAAATTATCAGCAGGCCAAGGCATCTTGGAGGAGCCTGAGGTTTAGGAAGAAAGAATCAAGCTAAGAAGTGGACCTCAGCACAGCCTGAACCTGGCAGAACGAAGGCCCAACTACCAACTTCAGACTTTCAAAATGTCAGGTCCAGTTTATTGGAAATCTTTCTCAGCTAAGAGGCATTCACAGAACCAAGAGGAGAAGTTGAGACAGAGGCAGGAGCTACCATGGCTGGCAGATGGGAGGCATCCTGGAACTTACAATCGATGCAGGACAGGCAAGCCCCAAAGTAGGGCTTGGCCCGCCAGGGTTCTTGGCTTCACCCAGGAAAGAACTCAAGGGCAAGCCGCTGGCAGGGTAAAAGAAAACAGCTCTATTGAAGCGGCAATGTTGCCGCTCCAGTGGTGTTACTGTCCCGTGACTGCTCCAGCAGAGCAGGGCTACCCCACAGGCAGTGTGCTGAGGGTAGCAACTCAGGGCAGTTTTGCAGTCATATTTATACCCATTTTTAATGACATGTAGATAAGAGGGTGGTTTATGCATAAATTTCTAGAGAAAAGGTAGTAACTCCTGGGTCATCCGGTCATTGCCATGGAAAGGGGCAGTAATTCCCTGGTGTTGCCATGGCAATGGTAAACTGACACAGGATACTGGTGGGTGTGTCTTATGGAAAGCTGCTTCCACCCTGTCCTTGTTGTAGCTAGTCCTCAACTTGGTCCAGTGTCTGGTATTCGAGCCCTGCCTCCTGAGAAGTCCCTTGACAGTATCGCAAAGACCCCAAAGGACAGGTTTAGGAATTCTTTCAAAAACCTATTCTCCCCTGATGGAAAAAGACCTTTATGGTAAAATACACATCTCTTCTACAAACAAGCTGCTGAAAGCCGGCTATCACTATCTCCAGCCATGACCATAGAGAAACCATTCATTTGGGGGCGCTCAATTAGACATATTTTGAGTTCAGACAGAGGTCCAGATGAAAGGTCCCCTAGAACAACCTAGGAGAGGTGATGGAAGTCAGACAGATGGCTGAGTTGGCATTCTACTTTTCTGGAGGTTACTTAACTTTTCTGAGCCCAAGTTTCCTCATCTAGGAAAGATGGGTAACTCCCATATCCTGCGGTTGAGTTGAGCATTAAATGAGGTGATATACGTAAAGAGCCTGGCATATAGTAAGCTCTCAGTAAATGACAGCTGCCATTATTATGGTTATTAGTGTTACTCATGGGCAAAGGGGATTGCAAAACATTCCCATTCACTAAACATGTGTTAAAAGCCCACCTTGTATAGCAGTAACAGGCAATATGCATACAGGATCAAAGGAAGAATGAACCACATTCAGATAATTACATTCTTTATTTACCACCAATTGTTGAGATGCTATTTGTTCTTGTAGGCCTCTAAGGACCTCCCTCTTGCAGAGAACATTTAATGTGGTTACCCCGTGGTTGAGAGATTACAGCTACTTTGGGGCCAGATGAGAAATTCTATAGTTAGACTTTCGTTCATTCAGACCAGCCTTTGCCCTTGTTAATCCTAATTAATAAGAGTTTGCTATAAAGAAGGAAAACCAAATTGACTGAACACCTGTGAGCTAGAAGCTTTCACAGATACTTATTTTTGTTTTGTTTTGTTTTGAGACTCTCACTCTGTCACCCAGGCTGGAGTGCAGTGGCATGATCTCGGCTCACTGCAACCTCTGGCTCCCGGTTCAAGCGATTCTCCTGCCTCAGCCTCCTGAGTAGCTGGGACTACAGGCACATGCCACCACACCCAGCTAATTTTTTGTATTTTTATTAGACACGGGGTTTCACCATGTTAGCCAGGATGGTCTCGAGCTCCTAACCTCGTGATCCGCCCACCTTGACCTCCCAAAGTGCTGGGATTATAGGCATAAACCACTGCACCCAGCCTTCACATATATTTTATTTAAGCTTTGCAACTCTGCTAGGAAGGTATTATTACCCTCATTTATAAAATGAGAGATTTCAGCTTAAGAGAGAACACTCTTTTTGTTTGAGACCACAAATAGAACCTCTGGGATTTAAACACAAATCACTAGGACACACCGTTCAGCAAACTGCCTTAGCCTGTTTTCCTCAGAAAGGCCACTTAAGCCTCCACAGCCCTGGTAACAGCTGGAGAGAGTTCAGGCCATTTCAGAGACACTGTGTGAGGAGGCTGAGGGGGACAAGAGAGCAGAAGACATTTCTCCACCTCAGTGGTCCTGTTAGAGAGAAGTTGTATTGGACACTTTTAAAATGGCAAAGAAGACTTTACTCAAGACTATTACAATAAGGGTCAAGACTATTGCAATAGGAGAGAGAGGCTGAATCAACTCCAAATACAATAGGGGCCGCTGAAGATTTCTAGCTAATAGGCAGGGTGAGGGAGAGGATGGAAAATCACTAAGAGAAACTCTGTCAGGTATCAAGGGTAGAGGGGAGGAGAAACTTGATTGGCCACAAGGATGCAGGGATTCTCAGTAAACTGGCTTAGCAGGATTCTTGCCAAAACTGGAAAGAAAAAAAAAATTCCAATAATATCAGAAAATTAAAAAAAATTAAAAATAAAATAAATAAATAAATAAAATAACTGGCCTCAACAGGCCAAAGACGGGGGCTAAGGATGAGGCCTAGATAAAAAGATGGCTCGGAGGAGCCTGACTAAAGTTTGGTCAAGGAGGGAGTTGTTGTCCTTCCAATGTGTTAGACTGCAAAAATGGCCACAGGTCTCCACTCCTCCCTGTACCCATGCCTTTTGTAATGTGACCCAAGCAATTCCCATCAAGAGCAGAAATCTCTCTGCACCCCTTGACTCTGGGCTGGTCTTACGGCTTGCTGTAACTGGTAGAAAATGGAGGGAGCAGCACAGTGTCAGTTCTGAGCCTAGATCTCAAGAAGGCCTGCTTTTGTCCACGCTTGTTCTCTCTTTCCCTCTCTCCCGCTCTCTCAGCAGCAACCAGAGGAACCGCCTAGCAGATCCCAGCCCAAAGTGCTAACCTACAGAATCATGAGCTAGATAAATAGCTATTGTTTTAAGCCACTAAATTTGGGGGCTGTTTGTATGAGGCAGTAGATAACTAATACATTCTAAAATGTGTCCACAGATTGAAATCATTTGAGAAGCCTTAAAACATACATTGATGGGTAGGTTTCCCCCACCCCCACCCTGCAGAGTTTCTCATTTACTCGGCCTTGTCTGCAACCTCCACATTGGGGGTAGGGGGGTCTTAAGGTCCCCTAGGTGATCTCAATGTGTAGCCAAGGTTAAACACCACTGCCTTAGCTCCCCTGGCCTGGGCCATCCTGAAGCAACCCAGTTGGACTCTCCAGCTGTGCAGAGGATTTGCAGGAGGTACACAGGTCAGTTACAACATGAGCTATTATCAGATGCAAGGGCCCATGGATCAAAGTCAGTGTTTCTCAAATTTTAATGTGCATCCTGATCACCTGAGGCTCTTGTTAAATTAAGATTCTCATTCAGTCAATCTGGGGTAAGGCTTGAGATCTTGCATTTGTAACACACTCTCAGGGGATGCTGAGGCTGTGGACTCTACTTTGCTTGGTCTATGAGATCTTCTTTACACTCACTCCTTCCAAACACCCTTTGTAGGCTTGGCAGCTGCCTCTTAGCTGAACTTTCTCAGATGTACTGTTGTAGCCTAGAGGAGAATAATCTCCAAAAAGTTGCCTAGCCTTGGGGTGGGCTGCTCAGCAGCCTCTTGGAGGGGCACATACACAGGGCCTAGGGCTCTTCTTGGCTATTTTATACTCCCATGGAATTGATTCTAGAACAGGGGCTTCTGACAAATCTAAAGAAGAGTACTGTATTGGTTTGCAAGGGCTGCCATAATGAAATACCACAGACTGAGGGGCATAAACAACAGAGTTATTTTCTCACAGTTCAGAAGGCTAGAAGGGCAAGGTCAAAGTACCAGCAGGGTTGATTTCTCCTGAGGCCTCCTCCTTGGGTTGCAGATGACTGAATTCTCATTGTGTCCTCCCATGGTCACACTTCTGTGTGTGTCTGTGTCCTAATCTCCTCTTCTTACAAGGACGCCAGTTATATTTGACTAGGGCCCACACTAGTGACCTCATTTGAACTTAATTACCTCTTTAAAGACCACATCTCCAACCAAATACAGTCATGTTCTGTGGCACTGAGGGTTAGGATTTCAACATATGGGCCGGGCATGGTGGCTTACGCCTGTAATCCCAGCACTTTGGGAGGCCGAGGTGGGCGGATCACCTGAGGTCAGCAGTTTGAGGATTTCAACATATGAACTTTGAGGAGATACAATTTAACCCATAACAGGTATGCACTTCCCATTCTTCCCGTGTGGAACTAGCAGCAGGACCAACCTTACCAGCTGCAGTCCTGCCTGGCAAAGCTATGGGTGGGAGGTAGCTTGCAGGGCTGTGAGGCACTTTCAAAGGCAGAAGGACCAGCACAATAAAGCTACATTTGAAAATGAAGAATAAGCTAGTGTGGCCAGAATGTATACAGAACACCTGAAGTAAAATAGGATTTTATCTCCAAAGCAACCATGCCATAGCCTGAATCCAGAGTGTTCTAGGCAGACCAAAAGCATGGAATAAAAATTGATTCGGACTGAGGAAATGGTAAAGAAATACTCACAAAACACCCAAGACCACACCACGGAGCCACAGAATCATTTGGAACAGGACTCCTGGGAACAAAATGCTGCCAAAACTTAAGGAGGAAAGTGGGGAAATTCTCTGAGTGCCAATGCAGCACCTTTGTCATCTTACCTTCTTACTGCTTTGTCATCTTACCTTCTTACTGACCTAGTTAACCTCCTTTCCTCACTTGAAACATGAAGTTAAATCCACTGCCTCAAAGGGTTACTATGAAGATTAAATCACAAAATGTATGTGATGGAACCAGGCTTACTGATGTGCAAATGTGTCAACATTCTCAGCCTCCATCCAACTTTCTCCGCTTTCCTAACCCTCATCATACCCTGTCTGA